>NC_134012.1:67226697-67565217 GCF_047716275.1 Strix uralensis
GTTCTTTGAATACCTGCTGCAGTCCAGGGTATGCTGAGGCAGAGAATTTTGTTTCTGAAGTTCTCAGTCTTCTTGTTGAAATCCAGCATGTTCAGAGTTCCTGTTTAGAATAAAGAGTCACCCTTTTTGTCCTAGAGGGATGAGGGGACCAGCCGTCTGTTGACAGGAATATTATGAGTTTACATGCATGTGTGGTTAATAAATTGTTCTGCTTCTCAGACCTTTTTAGCCTTGTCTGTTGTTTCTTGCTCTAACAACCCCCCTATTTTTAATAATCTCTGAGAAATTTTTAAAATGCAAAACTAAGGAAAAACCTATAATTTTTGTTTCCTAATGGTGTTTACATGTGTAAGGTACAACATCCCTTCTTGATTCATCAGACCCCTGCTTATGTCTTTTTAGTAGTTAAAAATAATTGGTATATTTTTCTCTTAGTCTCAAGATACTGGTATTTCTCAAGGTTCTTCCCATTCTCAGATGCTGGATTTTTCTTTTGTATTATTTAAAGCTGTCTGCATAAACATATTGCTTAAGATGCCACTGCAGCCTAACCAATTGAAATTCAGACACTCTTAATTCAGTGCATTTGTTTTTAATTAAGAAAAAAAAAAAAGAAAATGTTTAGATTTTGGGCATTTAATAACTTTTTATATAGCTGAATAAACATACATTACTCCTACACCTGTAATTTTAATGTGATTTTATATAGCCAAAACTCATATTTTTCTTAATTTTCTCTTGGTAGGGTAATATTCCTTCTGAATTTCCTTTTCCACTTCACTTCCTTATGCACTGTGCTTTCTCCACATCCTTATCCTTGGTAACTGTTGTCACATCCAGTAATCCCTGCAGATGCCATATATGAATCTCTTAACTACTGTTACTGCTACAACATGTAGTGTATTTTAACTTTTTTTATAAACGTTCTTGGAAAATTTGTTTTAGCTTGAAACCATTTGAATCTGAGAGCTAAAGCAATGATTTTTGCAGGATTTAAAGGAAGCTTACCACACCTGCTTCATGCTAATATATTATTTAAAAATATCAGTTTCAAACTTATGTAAGAGCAGCTTGCCTTCTTGTAATTACACATTTTGATTGAGTCTGATGTGACATTAAGTGCATTTATTCATAGTTTTTTTCCTTTTTTTCCTTTCTTACAGATAATTTTGCCCACAGAACAGCAGTCCGGCATGCACTAGCCAATGACAAAGACTGGCAGGGAAAATTCATCTCCCCAGCTCTCCCCTTGATAGAAAAGCAGCACAATGAGGTTGCTTATCTGGTACCCTGGTGTCAACTTGGGAAGCCTCCAAAAGAAGGGGGTGAGCTTATCTTCTCTTTTGCTGATTAAAGTTACTGATGCTGATGGACTAACAAAAAATGGCTTAAATTTTAAGCCAAGTATTACATGGTTTATAATCCTTTATGTAACAAGTGCATGTACGTACACCCATGTGAAAAGGGACATAACACAGATGAGGGACAAAGTTTTTAAGAAGGATTCAACACTAACTTACATCAGTAACTGACTAGAGCCCTGATCATTAAGGTTGTAAAGAGTTGTGTGGATTGCCTAAACAAACAGCAAAATGACAATGCTGTCTGTTGTAGTGGTCAGAGCAGTCATCCCTGACTTGCCTTGTCTATCCGTCAGTGAGAGGGTATTTCCTGGAGACGCTGAAGACAATGATTATTCTCTTTCACAGAGGTTTTTCTCTTTTCTCAATTTGCTTTGATGTTACTGCTTCTTTCGCATAGTAGTTTTAAGAAAAACAAAAAAATCCCTACTTTTTAAAGATATATGCAATTCAAGCATACTTTGTAACAGTCATAGATTAGGTGTAGATGTCCTGTCCTTCTGTATTTTAATTCTCTCTGTAGCACGTCTGGTATTAATAGTATTGACTGTTCCTTGATTTGTGAACGTTTGCAGACTTTGTTGCATGGACATTTGTTTGCTAGTTGTCAAAGGGGTTTATAATATCATAAACCACTTCAATGTCAGAAAACATCACCAGTCTTAGAAAAGGCCACTTTGCATTGTTCAATCAGCCATCCATATCCTGCAAACATGTATATTTGTGATTTCTGCAAAGCAGTCTGAATCTCCCCAAATTACCAGGCAACACTGAAAAGTGCTAGGTTGGGCTTTGTATGAAGCCTTCTTTTCCTCAGGGTTCCAGTACTTATATTTACACTTGGACCTAGCTCCAAGTAGCAAGTTGCTTGCCTGTGCTTTTGTGAGCCCCTGGAAGCTGTGAGCTCTTGCACAGACTGGGAAGAAGGGGTAGTTTCATGTCCTGCTGACCCCAAATAGCAGGGATTTGCAGTACTGGTTTCAGAATAAATACGTCGTGGTCATGACACACTGTTTGAGAACCGACATATTAATTTCTATGTCCTTCCTTGAGGTCATTTTTGCCTTTTCTTCCAGGAGTGTATGAGTGGGTTACTTTCCAGATGAAGCCTGGTGGGCCAGCATTGTGGGGTGAAGCATTTCAAGCTGCAATCAATGCTCACATCAACACAGGGTACACCAAGCTGATTGGTGTTTTCCACACAGAGTATGGATTACTTAACACAGGTACTACTCAATTTCTGATACGGACTTTGGCATGGGAAGGAGCAGAGGGAGAGGGGCAAGACCTTGTCCTGGATCAGGATTGGCCATCCTGATGCAAATGTTAGTGTGGATCACCAAAGTCCTGTAAACAGTCCTTGAACCCAGTTTTGTGTATTGGGTTATAGGCTTAAGCCAGGTGCTGTTAGCTTAAAAGATTATCATATCTGAAGTTAAAGAGTCAAACTTTTTAAAGGCTCAGCAAAGTATCATCCCACCACTTACTTGCCTGGACAATTGTTTCTGCTAACTGCCAGGCATCTAACAGGTGAAGACAGACTGCTGGGACTTCCAGTACATGTTGTCTTGCAGAATAACAGTATTCAGCTGACTTTATTTGTACTTTCTCAGTCCACGTGATCTGGTGGAACGAGAGCCCAGATCACCGGGCAGCAGGAAGGCACAGTGCCCATGAAGATGCCAGAGTGGTAGCAGCTGGTAAGAGATGATGGATCCAGAGAATTCACTAGTGTTACTTGCATGCATGCTGAGAAAAGTATTATTTCTCATTGGATTACTGTCTTAATTAAATACGCATTTAATTTCAGTGCGAGACAGTGTCAGATTCTTGGATTCCCAGCAAAATATGCTCCTGATCCCTCTGCAATGCTCACCGCTGAAGTAAGCTTCTTCTAAAGGATGTAACTGATGGCAAAAAGGACAAGATGGAACTGCTGTCAGCAAGTGCCATCACATGGATCATGATACCCTCATGAACTAAGCTGTTCTTCAGTTTACAATAAATGGTTGCGAAATGCTAATTGCTACCAGTGTAAATCAGCAAAATTTTGTACCCTCATAGCATTTGCCTTAGGTATTTTAATATTTGTTCAGGATCTGAAGTTGACTAGCCCTTCTTTTTCAATTGTGTAGTCAGACTTGGCTGATCTACATGTGCTTACATTCTTTGCCAGACTGTTAAAAGCCAAATAAATTTGTATAAAGCATGAATTTTTAGTGTTTACAGCCTAAGCTCTTACTCTTTTTAAACTGTGAAATGATAAACCACATTCTTTAAGTACACCATTTTGCAGGTCTTGTATTTTGGTCAGCAGCAGTCTTGGTGATAGTTGTTTTAGACACAGTAAGCTAGAGTGAAGATCAGCAGGGCAGAGGGAACGTGGGCTGAGAAGTCAAACTTGTATTTTGTGTACAGTGATACAGAGCATCCTCTTCTGCAATTTAAGGGTCCCTATCCGGCATTCAGGAAGCTTTTCCACAGGTTAATCACTGGCCTGCAATGAGCAACTGATTTCACTTCTCTGCTAAAGTATCTTTGTGCAGTCTGCCTCATGATGATTATTGCTTCTGTAAAGTGCATTAAGATCTCATGGAAAGCACTGAAAAAACAGCTCTAGGCAATTATGCTATGTCCAAAGTGGGTGGATGGGATCCAGCTGCTGTAGGTAAGGGAGTATAACAGGTCCCAGCTCCTATACCCAAGTTTTCATACTCTCCTCCCTCCAGCATTCTCAGCCTGAAACAAGAACTACTTCAGAGATCACTGTCTTTTATTTTACAAAGCAACTTTCTAAGGTATAAATGCCTGATAAACCATCACTACCAAGTTGATTCAGAGTATTGCCTTCTGGCATTCAAGTCAAAGGAGTACTTTTTTTTTAATAATAAAAGTATGGGCTGAAAAATGGGACTGGGAATTAATAGGACTTCTTCCCCCCCCCCCCACGTGAATGCAAATATTGTTTTAGAGAGTTGTATAGAGAGGTATACTAAAAACAGTATAATTTTTTTTAGTAAAACTATTTTCCTTGTCACCAGCATTGAGAGTAAAGAATATTCAGGATGTTAGAGGTGTGCTTTATTCCAAAGTTTGCTGTTTTCTGACAAGAGGTTGATAAATTAAACACATTACCCAAAGCACCAGCTAGACACTAGGTTAAAACAGAAAACGCAGGAGATTTTAATTGGCTTCCTATCTCGGGATGAATTTTCCTGATAAGTATAAACTTGAATTGGGTTGGATTCTGCAACCTAATTGGTTGATAGCGGGACTACAGGAAGTAGCAGACAAAATTTTAACATTAGTTTTCCTTTGAGCAATAGGATCATTATTCTGCTTTCATTTGTAAACTCCTGTTCAAAATCAACCTAGTATTAACTCGAGTGATCTTCCATTAATTTGATATTAGCTAAGGATTAGCTAATTTTAGGGTATTTCAGAGTCTTTATACTCAAACGTAACATTTTGCTTTGTTAGTGAAAACAGGTATAGGGTATTTTTAGCAAAGAGGAGGAACAATTATCAATAGTTGCAAATCGCCATGTCTCTGTAATGGAAATACTCAGACACAGGACCTGACTTGGGATTTAAACATCCAGATAAATTTGTTAGGCTCGTTAGCTGGATCCGACAGCTACACCAATCACTTTTTTCAGGCTTTGCTGGAGACCGTTTTGTTTACTAACTTTCAAAGCTTAAAGCAGCACTTGCTTTTCAAATCTTGTGCCACCTCAGTTGCCTGAAAATAGTATGTGCCCTACGCTAATTTGTAGAGATACTGGAACTTGCTTGTACATTATGCATCAAAGTTCATAACAAAACAAAACCAGGCAAAAACAAGAGCTTCTAACAGCACTCCTCAAAAGAACATATGCAAAAATGACACTTTGAGATCAATGGTGCCATAAGAGCTTTATTTTTTACTTAATACAAGGCAATTAGAGTGCCTTTTAATACTTCACATAACAGTTATTAGCAAATACAAATATATATACCTTTTTTTTGCTTTTAATGAAAATGTCCATTTAAGGATTTAACTTAGGAATTTCAGTTGCGAAATCTCTCTAGATTTTTGCAAAGTTAACAGATATTCCAGTGCAAAAATAGATCCCATTACAGATAGCATAAAGTGCTTGGAATGAAGGACGAACTATATATTTAGGAGGGAAGGATAAGCACAAAGTGGTGGTTTAACCATGGGGAATTACAACTCCTTACTGAAATACAAATGTACTACAAAGAGGGATGCAACATGTCAATAGAAATAAAGTTTAAAATAAGTTAACACCTCAGTGCAGTTTCATTATCGAGTGGTTCATATACTGTACGTGACTCGAGTGATTCTTCCCCAACACACACTTAGAAAAGTAAATTAGTGGGTGCCTGAACTTATTCCACAACAAATCTTCATGTGAGTTGCATTATGCTGTCTGTTCACTACAAACAAGACAGATCAGAACTGTGAAATAGTTAATATCCATGTTTACTGTAACATTTTGTCACAGAGAGCAGGCTCTGTATGAGCATGACAGTCACAGGGCAATAGGAATCAATAATCTCTTTTCGGTGGGCTAAGGAAAGAGGATTATGATGTAACTTGTTTCCTGCTAAATTAATCATTACATGAGCAGTTAAGGAGCAAACCACAGCCCTTTCAGGACCAAATCTAAATCCTCCTAGAACTTGTTCAAATTCTGCATGCACTAGTATGGTGCAGTGCAAAACTTAAGCCCTTCACTTCAGTGACTTAATGCTGACTTGTAATAGTGATTTCTAGCAGTGGTTAAGCCTTCAATACATGCTACCTGTTTCAGTGATACTGTGACATACCTGCAGCCTGTAATAGAGAAGTCATGGCTGTAGCTCAGCTGTTTTGTAATTTTTCTGCACCTGGAAGTCTGGTGTATTCATCACCCTGTAACTCATCCCCATAGGGTGATGATGCCATGAAGGTGCACAAAGCATGTTTTAAGTGAGGTATACCAATCCCCATTACACTCCTTTCTTAATCCCCTTAGCAATGTATTAAACATTAAAAAAAAAAGTATGAAAAAGGCACTTTAGCAGAGCATGTAGTAAGCTCTTACTTTATCCCAAGGCAGGACACAGCAGGGACTAAATATTTAACTGTTTTAAAATGCTGAATTGGTCAGTGTTACCAAGTATACCTGGAAATACGTAATCAACCTTCTTCAAACTCACGACAGCCTCTTCACTGTTTGTTGGGCTGCTATGGGCATTCACAGAAGAAAATGGTACATGATTGATTCATGGTGGAGTAGCATCAATAACTAGCGCAGAACTTGCATGGGTGTTTAAAGTGTAGGCATGACATACAGAAATGGCCCAGGAACTGCACTTGGATTCAAACCACATCACTGAACCTATTTCTGAATGTAAAAGCACGACAGAGGGGCTTGTAAGTGTATTAATGAAAGCATACTCTTCCATGACTATTGTACAGTGTGAATGAGAATTGGTTGTTCTTATTATATAATATCCCCTCTAACATCATTCTGGCTTTCAAAAACTTTAAAAATTAATGACTGGTATAACTGTAGCACTACTCTTTTGAACCATCTTGTTCTTCAACAGGATTTTTACTGAAGCAGTTTGTCACATACATAATAAGGGTGTACTCTCCAGTTAGGGATCACCTAATGACTGAAACTACACTGCACAACAGAAGCAGAAACTTACACATTAATCTAACATTATACTAGTCTCCAAACAGGAAAATTTCAGGTAAACAACTTGCAGTAATTGCAGATAACAGCTGATTGCTAGAGTCTGGAACTTGGTCAGATCATGAATGTAGCTATTGCCAAATAGAATGAGAGCATAGCATTGCAGGCATAATGTAAAGAAATACTGTGGCTACAAAGATCAGCTGAAAGTACTTTCAATCCATAATTATGCTACCTATTTAAAAAGTCATAAATAATACTGTTTAAAAAAAAACCTACATCTCATTTCTAGTTTTATCTGACAAAGCCAGAAATGGCAACATGCTTGTGCTAAGCAGTAATTTCAGATGATGGGTACCTTTCTGGTGCAAAGCAGGGGTTAAAGAGCAGATACGTGAGTGACATGATTTAGAATTTGCTCTTGGCATTAGCAGCTTGTACAACTACTGAGTTTGCTGCTGTGGTCCAAACCCTAGGTCTGCTTCTCGCCCACTTCCTCCTACTAAGTGTTCATGCAGCTGCTGCAGTACCTCAAAGGAGCAAGAGAGTACTTAACTACACAAAAACCTAGTCAAGAGTAGGTTATTGATTGTGATGCTGGTGGGACAACTCTGTGCATTTGCAGGGTCCACAGTTCTGCATATCACCACTTACTGATGGACACGTATATGGATATGATGGCTTGTCTCTTGCTATCCCATCTGCACAGTACTGCTTTGTGGCCCTGTATTTGTCACCAACTGACCTACACCAGTCTACGAACAGCAGCTGATCAGGTAAGTTTTCACAACCTAAGGCTACAACACTGGTGGTGACTTTTCTTGCTACTGACTCTCTTGGTGCGTTCATTGCCAGCAATGGATCTAGCACCAGGAAATTCCCACTCCTAACATGAATGTTTTAAAGACTAAAACATGCATGTCTAAAATATCTACGAACAACCACTGGCCATGATTCCTCAACAAACTATTTTTGCAACCCTAGTAAAAACACACTGTACAGGACAATATACAGTATGGTTGAAAGCCCACAGCATCTGGTGGATGCTTTACCACAGCTTCAGAGTTATATTGTAATGAGCTAAGTTCAAGTCTTTCGCTTGAGAACAGTACAAGACGACTCCATGAGGCACTGCCCCTGTAAAGGAATTTTGTTTTCATTGCATTGAACTGCATTGCATTGAATGGTTATCAGTAGAGTGTCCAGTTTCTCTTCCTCTGGCTTCTTCTTTGGGAGTATCTTATCCCAGGAAAAGGAAGTTTGCATTCTGCTCACCATTTCTTGCTGAAATTGGCTCACACACAACTTTCTTTTACCTTCTCATCTTGCAGAAAGGAATTAAGGATTGCAATGTCTACCACAGTCTGGTTTTTGTGCAATGACAGGTCCTTAGTGTGGTCATCGTCACTTTGGTCCTTAGCAAAATTTACAAATACCTATAAGAAAAAAGGCCATGTCACACATCACCCAGATTTTCACTAACTCAAGGCATTTTGTACACCGGGCTTCATGAACTAGTCCTGGGATTCAGTACTCTACTTTGCTGAAATGCCCTTAAAAGACAGATCCAGTAAACTGGTGGATTTATTCCTACCTCTGCACAAAGAAGCTTTAGGCAGACAGACTACTAAAAACTTACTTGGTCAAGTGTGGTCTGAGAAACGGAGTAGTCTTCTATGTGGAGTCTCTTTTTGTTCTGGGAGAGAATACTGAATATTCTGGCCAGGGAGGATGGTGAAGATGGAAGCTGGTACTGCAGCATATTCCGATGTTTCTCCTTCAGGACACTTCCAGGGAAGGCATGTCCAAAGAACTCCTCAACAGGCTTCAAGTCTGGGTTTGCCCCTGCAATTCTTACCACTATGGTGTAACCATCTCCAAACCTGTAAACAAGAGGGCCATCACAGGAGTTAAGTACCTCTGAAACAGAACTGCAGCTTAAAATCCAGCAGCATTTCCCATAGCCAGAATAGCAATGGGAATGGTGCATGAGGAATTAAGCTTGAGTGCATCTCCCTAAAAATGCAGACAACTCTGTGGTGCACATGAAAAGAAAATAGCTACCTGTTCTTTAGATGCTGAACACTGCCCAGACACCTGAATCGCCCATTGACCATTATCGCCATTCGAGTGCACAGGGCTTCACATTCTTCCATGCTGTTGGCAGAAGTAACTTCATTAGCACTGCAAACAGCAGTGAAGGGCAGAGCAGCCAAGCAGAGTTTAGCATCCAGCCCTAGTAGATGTAAAAGGCAGGGTATGATACAATTGGGCTGCTACTTGCCTGTGAGATGTGAGCACCACTGATCTCCCATCTTTGATTACACTCAGAGCACAGTTCCACAAGAAACGACGTGCTTTGGGATCCATCCCTGTTGTTGGTTCATCCTGCAAAATATATACAAAAAACAGGCTATGCTGTTACATTCCACCAACAAAAACCTCATCTCTGAAATGACTTGTCCATTCTCATTATGCATACTGGAAACATTGAGAATAAGCAAGTTTGACTCATTTTCCAAAATGAGAAAATAATTTATGCTCCAAATTTTCAACCAGCAAACATCTTTTCCAGAACTGAGAAGTACTGAGAAGTATTCTGCAATTATAACATGTTGAAATACCCAGTTCTAAAACAAATTAAAGTCAATTACCTTGTTTAAACAGAGCACTAGACTACTTTCTCCTGCCCCATGAACTTCAGTAATCCTAAAGTTTGTCCTCAATTTTAATCTAAAGAATCCTAAAGTATTTATTTCCAGTTTTCATTGAATTATTAAAAACATGAGACTGATTCTCCTGCACAGTAAGATTCACTTGTGTCCAGCATGAAGGCAGGGTTTTTTTGTAGGTATAGAAATCTTTGCAGCAGTACTAAGGCGGTGAAGATGCTATACAGCTGGCAATTCGGCATCATGTTCAAGACCCCCACTTCCCCAGTGATTTTTCAGAAATAAAAGCCTGGAGGCACACCTACATTTAAACAGTGAATCTTTACTTCCATATGCTCTTTGCTCATATTTAAGTGACTAACGATGTATTTCACAGAATCATCTAGGTTAGAAAAGACCTTGAAGATCATGCAGTCCAACCATTAACCCAACACTGACAGTTCCCAACTACACCAGATCCCTCAGTGCTGTGTCAACCCGACTCTTAAACACCTCCAAGGATGGGGACTCCACCACCTCCCTGGGCAGCCCATTCCAACACCTAACAACCCGTTCTGTAAAGAAATACTTCCTGATATCCAGTCTAAACCTTTCCTGGCGCAACTTGAGGCCATTCCCTCTTGTCCTATCGCTTATTACTTGGTTAAAGAGACTCATCCCCAGCTCTCTGCAACCTCCTGTCAGGTAGTTGTAGAGGGCGATGAGGTCTCCTCTCAGCCTCCTCTTCTCCACACTAAACAACCCCAGTTCCCTCAGCCGCTCCTCGTACGACATGTGCTCCAGACCCTTCACCAGCTTCGTTGCCCTTCTCTGGACATGCTCGAGCAATTCAATGTCCTTTTTGTAGTGAGGGACCCAAAACTGAACACAGGAATTGAGGTGTGGCCTCACCAGTGCCGAGTACAGGGATAAGATCCCTTCCATGTCCCTGCTGGCCACGCTATTGCTGATACAAGCCAGGATGCCATTGGCCTTCTTGGCCACCTGGGCACACTGCTGGCTCATGTTCAGCTGGCTGTCAGTCAACACCCCCAGGGCCCTCTCTGACTGGCAGCTCTCCAGCCACTCCTCCCCAAGCCTGTAGTGCTGCTGGGGGTTGTTGTGGCCAAAGTGCAGCACCCAGCATTTGGCCTTATTGGAACTCCTCCAGTTGGCCTTAGCCCATAGCTCCAGCCTGTCCAGGTCTCTCTGCAGAGCCTCCCTACCCTTGAGCCGATCAACACTCCCACCCAGCTTGGTGTCATCTGCAAACTTACTGAGGGTGCACTTGATCCCCTTATCCAGATCATCAATAAAGTGGCCCCAAAACCAAGCCCTGGGGGACACCACTCATGACCGGTCACCAACCCGATTTAACTTTGTTCATCACAACTCTTTGGGCCTGACCAGCCAACCAGTTTTTTTATCCAGTGAAGTGTATGCCCATCCAAGCCATGAGCATTGTATTATATTATATAATATTTAAATATTAGTTGGCCATGAAATCTCTAGTCTTCATCTGAACCTGTTTTTTCTGTTTTCCAAAGGTTGCAGACTCACCAGAAACACGACAGGTGGCCCTCCAATGAGGGCAATGGCTGTGGAGAGCTTGCGCCTGTTCCCTCCACTGTAATTTCCAGCATATTTTTCTCCGTATTTCACAAGGCCCAGTTTCCGAATGGCCCACTCACCAACCTACGAGAGACAGCACAAGACTATCTTGCATCAAGCACACCAACATCTACACAATGAGATTTTCCTTATGAGCTTTGGCTTTAAAAACATTTTTTCAGAACGGCCACTCATCTGAGGATCTGATGTGGCATGGGTATGGGTTTTGAAACACGCCCTTCACCTCTAGATCAGGATATATGCAATCCTGCCCTGGGAGGTCAGAAAATCAAATGGCCAGAGAGCATGAGTTCAGCATCAGCTGAGCCAGGTTAACCACCGGTGTAATGCTCTTAGCAGCACTGGCCTTCGCTAGCTTTTCAGTTGCTCTGGGCTTGCAGAGAGACAGTCACTACTGACACACAGCAATCCCACTTAGCCCTTCAGACAGATAAGGAGAATCTGGTTTGTTATTCAGGAGTATTACCACAGGTGCCAACAGGCAGATGTTGTTGCCCTGGGGACTAAAAAGCGTTAGGGGGAAAAGATTCAGCTACTGCTCAGATGATACCCAGAACTGGGTCCCTTTTTATATGGGGCTGGTGGAAACATCACACAGAGGAACCCACCAGCAATCTTCAAAGGAGCTTGCAGTTTTCGCTCATCATCACTACTCTCAAAGCGGGATTCAAGCTACCTGGACATACCCTGGACACCAGATCTGGCCCTATCCAAAACACTGGGTACAGATGTCATTTTCCTACCTACAGCAGTTCCTGTTCTGCAGCACCCAGGACACATATAGTCAAAACTGCTGTTAACTCAAGGAAAGAGCACTGACAAGGGTGCTGTATGGTACTGGCAGCTGTCATTACCTAAAGACTCTTAGTGTAACCCCATGTCTGAACACTGAAATAGCAGCACTTTAATGATGCAGTGTGATCAACTGGAAAGATGTAACAGCCAGTGTGAGGCTTCTGTTAAGATGTAGAGTGCTTGCCCCCCTGGGAAGTAATTGAATAATTAACTCTTGACAGCAGGTGAGGTGCTGCATGACTTGCAGCTCCACAGTCCTTAAGCTTTTAGAGGAAAGAAGTCATTCCATGGGGAAGTGTATCCACTATGAGAATGCAGGACCAAAAGTATCTGCCCTTCCATTTTTTAGGCAGCACTGAAAAACCACAGCAACTCTGCTTTGCCCTAGAAGGAAAGGGGGGTAGATTTCACCATACAGTATCTTCATCAGCTTCACACCATGGCATGTGTTGCAGGGAGGGTGCATGCAAACAGGAACAGTTGGTCACTGGGATGGGTCCTACAGCATTTTGTTTACCTTGCAGACTTCTTTCTCTGGAACACCTCTCAGGAGTGCAAAGAACTCCAAGTGCTCTCGCCCTGTCAGCAGTTCATTAACAGCATCAAACTGTGGGCAGTAGCCCATGTTCTGATGGACATCTTGGATGTTGGACAAGATACTGTAAAAGAAAAACCCCTTTGTTAGGTTTTCACAAGTACGCACTGATATTTTAGATGTTAAAAGGAACAAAGTGAAACAGTAGTTTTGGAATCACTGAACTAACAAAAATACAGGATCCTAGAAGTCCATCTTGGCCAAATTATTTTTTCTCTCTCCCCATCCCTCCCCTCTTTTTTAAAATATGACATTTAAACATGAGAGGCCAGGTATTCAGAAGTGACTATCCAACTAAATCACTTTTCCTAAGCCACTGAAGTACTTTACCAGACTCGGCGCAGGGCTGAAACAGATGCCAGGAGGTGAAAAAGAGAAAAGTGAGGCAGAGTTCAGACATGCTGGAAGTGGAAAAAAGACTGTGAAAACTGAAGGAGAAAGCAGCAGACCACCTGCTTTGACACAAAGTAGAGGAAAGATGCATGGTCTTTCACCTGTTTCCTTTGAGGAAAGCTTCTCCTCCTGTCACATCTGTATCACCAGTTAGCATCTTAAAAGTGGACGACTTGCCTGCACCATTTACTCCCAGGAGTCCAAAGCACTGGGGATACAAAAGAGCAGATGAGCACAGTGTCTTTGCGAACAGGATTCAGCAGCATCACTTTCAGCACTGACAACATGGGAAGGAACACACCTGACCCTCAGGACAGCTGAAGGGAGTCTTCACTGCATTTCCAGAAAAAAAAATTCTGGACTTTCATTTTAAGTGTAAATTTTTAGACTGGGAAAATGAATGAACTGTGGTGTCACCTTGGTGCCGCGCCACCACAAGCTTATCTGTGCCAAACCCTGGGAGGGTACCAGAGTTTGGCGTCTGATCCCAGACACTGAAAGTTCTGTGCCAAAGGCACAGACACACAGAATCAGAAACTGCTTCAACATCCAGGCAATTTCCTTTGATGCAATTTCAACATCATCTGTTTCTGATCTTACCCTACCCTTTGCTGTCTGTTGCTCTTAAATACTCCAGTAAGCAGTATTTAAGCAATGAATCTGACAGATAAGCTTACCTCTCCAGGGGGGATTCCAACACAGATCCTATCAACTGCTGGCTTTCGCTTCATTCTGTAAATCTGAAACCAGAAGAAAAAGAATGAGAAGGATAATGTCAGAGACAACTGTAATTAGAGTCATACACGTTCAACATTCCAAACACGCTCCAGTTTTGACCCTACTCAATTCCTCTGAATAAGGATTCTGGTGAACTGCATGGTTTTGTGCCAACAAGTCTTAGGAATGCAGAACTTTTCTGTCACCTTGGTTAGCTCCTTGATTTCCAAGATGTCACTCTGTCCTCCTCCACTAATTATCCTCTGTCTCTCTCTGGTTACATCCTCATCTTCATCATTCACAGGAGGCAGCTTGGCATAGACAGGCCTGGAGAGAGCAACATGATAAAGCCTTAGCAGATGACAGGGTCTCCATAGTTAATATTCTCCTCACTTTATGGGGCACAGGAATGAAAACTTCACCTGCCTGCAGAGATGAAGTGGAGCAGACAACCTACCTGGGTTTGATGAAGAACCTGTATTGGATGAGCACTGTGATGAGGAAAAAGACAGCGCCCTCTACTGCCATGGCAAAGAGGTTCCTTCCCACCAGGTCCCACGACAGAGGGGACACAAAACGATTTTCTCCTGCCAAAATGAGACAAAGAGCACAGTCACCTTTCCAGAGCAACAGGAACAGGCTAGCACTTCTTCCTGCAGAGCTCACCAAGCTGGGCACTGGGGCAACTGGAGAACAGCCAACGGGAGGAGAGAAGGGATAGACCACACAAGGGGCCAGTTGTGGCTGCATGCACATTTCTTACTGCAGCAAAGCTGGGACTTGGGCCCAGAGAATTCAGTCTGCCAAAGAAGAGCTGGGCCACCTTCCCGAAAGGTTAGTGAAGCACAGAAAGATTGTGACTCAGGCCTGGCATGTGCATCCCACAAAAAACAAATCCAGCTTTCCAGACTCTCAGTCACTCCTTATACTTGGCCTAATGATCCTCTCCATACAATTGGCTTTATGCATTTTTATTTAATGCCGCTAAAAACTGAGAACTCTGGGGATCTATCTGTCAAGCCCTCTTCAGTCCTTGTAACAACCGAAGGGGACAGCTGTGGAGACCTGCCAGCTTTGATCAGATCTGTGCTGCAAATTGTGAACTTTCGGTTCCTGAAAAGCCAGAGGAGCAAAGGATGCTCATCCAGAGCAGACTCAAGCTTTCCCTGTTCAGTTCAGGCCACTGTCCCTGTGATACACAATTTCACTTACCAAACCTCTCCAGAGCATCAGCCATGGCCTGGTTTTTCACCATGTCAATAAGTCCCCGTCCCAGGCAGAAGTGGGGGAAGATGAGGAAGACAGACTTCAGGATGTCATTGATGTTGTTCAGCTTCTGTTAAGACAAAATCAAGTTTCAGTGAGCCATCTGACCAGAAAGCTAACATCACCTGCCAAGCGTGATCCATGTTGTGATTGACCTCTCCCTCCCCCAGGACTGCAACCCCATAAAAATTCAAGGATTAGAAATGCTCTCCCAAGAGCCAGTATGGGTCCTCTGGACAGCCATTGCTGTTGCATTGCTCAAGATGCTATTGATACAAACAAACTGCACCAAAGGAGAGATTCCTCTAAACGCTCACAGTCTAAACCGTAACGGGCAGAAAGGCTACAGGTTGAGAAGACAGGAAACCAGTCTGTGCAAGCACAGCTTATATCAGTGGCTGTGGGTAGCCCCTCCCTACTGGAGACTCTAATCCTTGGTTGGACTGACAGCAGCCTGAGGAGAGGTTCCTGTTCTGCCAGGCACTTTTCTTCAAGCACGCACATGTTTCTACTGAGCTAAAACAGGCCTTGTAACAAAAGGGACCATCATCAAGGACTGCCTCCTTGACAATTCTCACAGGATTCTCACAGGCAGTGGTACAATCAACAAGGTAACTCCCACAGGGTCTCTTCAACCTCCTCCTACAAGGAACACTTCACATCTGTGTGGGTCAAATGGAGCCTGCTAAGACACCTTGTGTTGCATATGAGAGGAACTTGCACCTTCCCCAGTAGGCATCTGGCTTTGGAAAAACAGAAGTTTTAACAGTTGGACTTGATGATCTTAAAGGTCTTTTCCAATCTAAACGGTTCTATGATTCTGTAAGTGAGGTGCATAAGTTCCCAATACAGTTAGAGAGGTATCTACCACAGGAGGCAAAACTGAGGACAAGTAAATGCTTAAGTGCTTGAAATGGCCTGTAGTAGACAGAAACTGCCCCTTATGAAGAACATACAGGAAATTTCATTTGAATGTAAGAAAATAATTTCTTTTACCTTAAGAGCAATTGAGAAGTGGAAGAGGTTTCCCAGAGAGACTGTGGAGTCTGGAAATGTTCAAAAAATGACAGCCCTGAGCAACCTGCTCTAGCTGACACTGCTTGGAGGTTAGACTAGACAGTCTCAGAAGGTCCCTTCCCACCCGAACTATTCTGTGAATTGCTGAAGGGGGCTTTACTCTATTTCCACCAGAACTTACGTTTAAACCACTGCAGTAGCTAATGGGTACAAGCTGGGGGCTTAAGCCTTTCCAGAGAACTGGCTGCTAAATGCAACATGGCACCAACATGGAACTACACTGTAGCAGCACAAGACAGTAAGGAGCTTATGGTGAGTAGCTTACGGTGAAACATACATTGTTGGTGAAGAGCTCCAGAACAAAGGTGGCCACACTACCATTGATGCCAATGAAGAGGTTCACGCTGGTCAGCACAACATATGCTGTGCTGGGGATTTTGAACACAAAGGAGGCTGGATACATGAGAGGGGTGATGGACCACCTGGCAAAAGGAAAGGCAGCAACATCAGGTAAGCACCTTCCAAGTCTAAGAGCCTTCCCAGTCATCCTTCTGATGAGAAATCCCTTACCCATAGAGAAACAGAAGGAGAGCCAGCACAGGCAAGTTGGAGGAAGATACATATGACTTCTGCTGGAAGCAGATGAAGATGATGATGACTAGCGTGGCTGGAACAATGTAGTTGCACTGGAAGGTGAAAAATATGACTTTAGATTTGTTTTCAGATGACAAAAAAATAAAGGTGTCTTTCTGCTCTGAACCAATGGTTTTCAGCATTCTTCAGTGTTCCCAAAGCTGTTTCCAATAGGATGGTCTTAGGAGTGTCACATGTGTGAAGTACAATGTAGTACACATAAATTTACATTTCTTGGTCCCTCTAGAAGTAGTCAATGGACTCTCAGAGGTTCTGGACACCACAGGTTGAAAAAACCTGCTTTGAACAGAGCAGAACAAGGGCCTACAAAAGCAAACATTTTGGGGCAGTTATTTTAAAGCGACATAATAAATGCTGATGATTGAGCTTATGGTTGCCCTCCCATCCTCTGTTCAGTGCTCCTTGTCCCACTGAGGTAAACCACTGCCCCAAGAGAGTAAACGTAGAAGTCATAGACACAGTTGTTATTCACTGAATTAATGTGGTGTCCACTGGCCCCAACTACACTTTGCACTTCAGTGCAATGGACACCCTGCAAATATAGAATAGAAGACAGTTTAGCACAGTCACAAAGCCCTTACCATATCCCAGACAAAGTTGGCCAACCAGTAGATCACAGGCTTCACACCACTGATGAACTGCAAGTGTTTAGCCTTGCTGACACGTTCCTGGATAAGGAAGACTACAAAGCTGGCAGGAACAAAGGACATGGCAAAGATCACACAGATGGAGACTAGGACATCCACAGAGGTGGTCATCCTGGACAAAAAAAAGAAAGCAAAGCATTTGTATGCTGGTGCTGGCTCCTCTGAGATGAAATGAGGCAGAGCATGCAGGGCAGTGCAAAATCTGTTTCTCCTTCTGCTGTCCTTGTTTTGCAGGTTAAAGGATGACCACCTGCCCAGACCACAGAAAATAAGGCCAGCACATCACAGCCTAAATGCCACAGGCCACTGAGTGTCCACCAGTGAGACTAAAACCACCTATGCTGCCTGTTTCCAGTAATCAGCAGCTGACGAGCCCAAACCCATTCGTGTTCACGTCAGGACTTACAGGGCCACTTCAGAGAGCTGCTGCTTGGTGAGGTTGAGTGGATGATTGAAGGCAGTGATCCCATAAGCACTAGGGTTTTTGCCCTCCTGCAGGTTGGCCCGAAGGATGGCATTGTTGATCACATTCAGGAAAGAGGCAATGGCATGCCAGCCTTTGTTATTGAACCACACCTGGAAGAGACATCAGCATCAGAAAGGCACCAGGTATATCAGCTACTCAACAGGCTCCTGACCCCTGCAGAACACCCCTTCCTCTATTGAGAGCATGTAATTTCTTTCCACATCCTTCCAGCTAGTTTCCTCAGGGACAGAACATACAGTTTGATCAATAACCACAAGAGGCTGCTGGAAGCTAGCACTGATCCAGCCCTGAACCCCTTCTGGGCCTTAGGCCTAGACTCCAAGGGAAAAACAGACTTTGGGGAAACCCACACAAGAATACAGACTGCATTTGCTCCACTAGCAAATAGAGAGACCTCTGGTCTGCACAGTTCTACAAGGCAAACTGCTGAGACTTTGCCAACTAAAAATAACTCCAGGTTACCAGAGCTTCAAATAGCAGGCACAGCAGTGAGGATTTGTTAATTTACCTTCACGTTGTTCTTTGTATCCAGGCCTTTCATGAAATTTGACAAGCTGTTGAGAAACCGATCTCCAGAACTCCCCTGCAAACAGCAAAGAGACCATTACTTACCCTCTGAGAGTACTTTTATTCATGTCCTGGAGTCTAGTGGGGGTCCCACTATGTTTTTCACATCTCTGACAGTTTTCTTTCCATTCTGCAGCCTGTATCTGCCAAGCTGGAGGTGGTAAGAAGGCTGAGAAACTGCAGCTTTCCTACCCTCTTTTCCTTTCTGCAGTCACACTGGTAAGAGAGGTCATCCTGCCTTTTACCCAGCAGTAAATATTAACCAGGGTTGCAGGCAAGCTTCAAAGGAATTGCAGTCCACAGACAGTCTAAGAAGAAAGCCGTGGCCCAAATTCTTTTCTGAGCCAAGGCAGGTTCAGCACAGGAGGGCTCAATTGAGGTTTTGAAGGAGACGGCAACCACTTGTTCCTTCCCTGAGACAGCCCATCCTGTCTTGTTGCAAAATGCTCAGAGGTGTCTGTAATCCCCACTGGCTTGCAACTGGTGTTGGGCAGAACCCACATCAGCAATGTGGGCTGCATAAGCCTCAGCTGAGTGTGTCCCCAAGGCTTCTGCTGTTCTCAGACACCAGTCAGGGAGACCCCAGCTCAGAGACAATAGGGAGAAGCCACTGGACACAGCTAACATACACAGAGTCCCCATTTTATGGCTTCCAAGTCATCTCCCAAATAACAGGACTCTGACATTAGTACATTCTGTGTTTATGGGGGACAGCCGCTCACCTGTGCTAGCTCCAAGATTTTCTTGACCTGTTTAATGGCATCAGTGACTTCATGGCTTGGAGGAAGCATGAGGGAACTGCTGGCTCCTAAGGAAAAGCCGCCATACCTGAAAGTTCAGATAGAAAGTGATGCTAAGACCTGACTACTTCCTGACCTCCAGAAAATGCCGCCACTTCTCTCCTGAAATGTCTTTTCCTGCACTATATCCAAGGCAAGTGTGTCCACTCCCACACAAAGGGATGACTTCAATCTTCCTACACTGCTGCTTAGCCATGATGGCTCCTACTCTTTGTTTCTGGGGTTAAATACTTATGACTACTCAGTGTGCTGTTCCATTTAATGAATGCATCTATCCTCTACTGCTAGTACAGGCAAAGCGGGACATCTCCCTGCTTCCCTTTCTTGGAAGAATAGCACCTCCCAGGATGGAGTATCAGTAGGCTCAACCTGCAAATCTTTTCAAGCCAATACTGCTCTCCACATAAGGCAGGCATGCTTTCCAGGGATGTGCTCTGGGGTTGTCCCCGTTTATCCTTAAACATGTTCCCTCAACATTTGGCAGCTGAGTCATATGAAACGAACTGCAAAGCAGGGTGGGTCTGTCCTGCTTAATACAGTGCTCAACGGTTAGTGGCCACATACAAGCTAGAAAAAAGGCAGTAACTTACCTGAATTCATTTACCCAGATCTTATTCTTCAAGCTGTAAAAACAGAAAATAAAACTGATGTATAATACACGGAGCAAGAGGAGAGACAGACCTACCAGTGCTGCAGGCACATGGCCAGGAAAAAGAATGCAATAGCCTCTTACATCTGGCACATGTCCCACTGCTCCTCTTCAGTGTAATCCCTAGGGTTGGTGTCCAGATTCTCCCCGTACTCTGTCTACAAGGCTCAGGACTTGCCCCTCAGAGCTGCCACAGCATCTGAGCATTATTCTACTAATAAAGTAGAAACACCACCTGAGCCATTGATCAGGACAGTCTGAGGAGCTGACTGGGTCTGGCCCACTGCTGAAGAGTTTCTGCTGCCCAGGCCTATTCACCTGATTTGTGCAGCATCCCCCATACAGCAAGCAGCATTTGATGGGGAGGGAAGGGAGAGGGTGTGTTCAACAGCTACCTTTTCGCAATGATCTGCACATAAGTCTTCACTAGGTAGTCTGATATATTGCGGCCTGTCAGATTCTGGAGAATGTCAGCAGTGTCTTGCTCACGCTGGCGTCACCAGGAAAAACACAGATAAATGCCCATCAGAAAAGGCAGATGCTGAGTCAAACAAACCGTGTTTGAAAGAATCACACATAGCTGCTCTGCTCTCCAGGAGCATCCCTCATCACAGTACCACTGAGGTCCCTCCTACCTGTGGGGGTGGCAGTCCACCTGCTCCAGGGGGGCACACAGGCAGCATCTTCTTGATCTTCTCATTGCTGCACTCACAAGACGGTGAAGGGTTCTCCATACTCCAGTTGCCTTTCAAGAAGATGTCCAGGACTGAGTCTGGGACTGAAGCAGTGGTCCATTCCCTCTGCCCGACAGTGCAAGGAGTGCCTCTGTGTCAGGGAAGAGGCAAGGCAAATGCAGTTTTTAAACCAAATATGATGGCTTTTGTTTACAAGCCATTTAAGTAACAGACACCACAGTCCCCGGAAGTGGCAGCCTGTTTTTCAAAGGAGCCTGACCTCACTGAGACAAACAGCTTAGAGCAACAGACCAGGCTCTGCAGCTTCCAGCAGATCCCAGTGCCAAAGAGACTGCAGTAAGAGACTGAGTAGTGCCAGACACACCCCTCTTCTCATTTGCTCCACAGTACAAGTGCTTTATTTTAGTCAGTCCCAGCACGCATAGCATCCAGAGTTCAAGGAGCCATTGGACAATGCTCTTAGTCATATGGTTTAGTTTTAAGTTGTTCTGTGAGGGGCAGGGAGTTTAGACTTGATGATCCTTATGGGTGTCTTCCAACTCAAGATATTCAATGATTCTAAGACCATGGCAGACAGTTCTTGGATGACATTTCTGCCTTTGGGGCACCAGAATACTGCTCTTCCCCAAGGCAGCATCAGTGGGCAGCCTCCTCCCTGTGCCCCATGGGTGGTACTCCTGTGTCTGTTTTGCAGGATACAGCTTACTTTCCACCACTGGCCAGCACATAGGGCCCCTTGCTCCCCTGGCCATCATCCTGTGAACAAGAGCTGCAGTTCTTCTAGGCTAGACACACCATCCTGGACTTTGTATACCCCTTCTGCACTCACAGTCTGGATCTTCAGTAATTTGCCCAAGGCCATGCAGCAATTCAGAGCTAGGAAATACCACCAATGCTGTCTGGCTCCCCACTCTTTCTGTTGGTGTTTGTGGGGGTGCTAATCTAGGTTTCTAGTGCAGCTAGAAAGAGAGGATTGCATAATGGCAATAGTTACAGCTAGCAACATACAGCAACATGACTAGGTCCTTTTCCATGTTCAGGATCAAACGGTAATCTGAAGGAGAGACTACTGTCTCCATCTCCGTCAGTAAGGACTTGCACTCAAATCTCACTCCCTCACCATGTTGGTAACTTTCTAAAAGGTCCCGAGTAGAAAAACTGAATATAATTGCAGCTCTTTTGGCTTAAATCATGCTCTGACCACACATGACTATCATTCTCTAAAGCCAGCTAAATCTACTGGGTGTCCAGAAGCTGGGACTGGGCTTCCTCCTCCCAGTCCAGAGTTCTACTTACGGGATGGAGTGCCCCGGCATACAGCGTGTCCCAAAACCGGGCTTATTGAGAAGAGCGTCCAAAAGCCTCTGAGTGCCTGCATCTTCTGGAGCATCATTGCTATGGGTACAGCAGAGAAACACTATCAGGTCAGTGGAATAACTGGCACACAGCAAAAGCATCAGCAGAGGAAGGCTGAGAGCTCAGGAAAGGATATGGGTGGACATTTCCCTTTGAAGAACACTTGGTCTAGGAGCATACACACACTCCCGGTCTTTATGCATAGTATTACTAGAGTCATAGCACCATTCAGAAATGGATATGACCTTGCCAGTAGTTAGAGTTGGCATTTAAAGGTCCAGAAATAAAATACCAGTGCTTCTGAGCTAAGCACAGAAAACAAATTTAAACAACCTGGTGAGAAACTCAGTAACTCACATTTGCAGAGAAGAACAGAATTTGCAGGATTTAGCACCATTTCTAGGCCACAAGAAACATACCTAATGAAAGTGTACTGCTCATCATACATCCAGGGCTGTAATTCCAGGCTGGGATACTTCCCAAAGGGAGGAACGATCAGGCTGAACATGAGAGCAATACACACAAAGACAGCTGGCAGCACAATCTGAAAGTGCAAGGAAAGAGCAAGCCTTTTTTAAAGTGAATGTTCCTAGAGGCATCAGGAGCTACATGCAAGTCACTTAATGGATCAAAACTTTTTCAAAGTTTCCCAGGAAGGTCTTTGCTATTTACACCATGGCATTGCTAGACACCAACAGAAGACCTACCCTGGCATTCAGTCAGGGCATCACTTGGGATGCAGAGGATTCAGCCTGCAAATGCTGCTCTCAAGACCAAATTTGGATTTGAATCTCAGTTGCATCCTCGCTGTACAAGAATACTGTAACCACTTGGTTGTCATGTAACTTCTTTCACTTGCACAGGCCCCCTTTTGCTCAGATGTGCAGCGATGACCAGTTTTGGTTATCTGTATTCCCTTAAGGTTTTCTGCCCACCTTCATCTCTGAATAAATGCATGGTCCAAAGCTGTCCCTGCTGAGGGATCCTGCATGTTGGGTGCTCTCACCTGAGCAAAGAAGCCCTTCCGGCTTCTCTTGGCAATAAGCAGCCTCTTCCACAACAAAGCCATGAACTGCTGCTGGGTGAGCTTCCAGCCCTTCATCTGGTAGGAGCCTTTCCCATCCATGCCACTGAGAAGGTCTGTCTCTCTGGATTCTGCTAGCAAGAGAAATGACCCTCATTCAAAAGCTCACAAACATATTCTCTGGGCACTTCTGTGCTGGAGACACAGGGTGATGGCTGGAGCAGCTCACTCATCAAAAAAAGGAGAGCAGTGAGCAGAAATAGCAACAGAAATTCACATGAATGCATTTTCACCCTTATCTTTCTGAGTCTTGATGGGAGGACTGAGCAGGCTGTAGATACTGCACTGCTCACTATTCCTAAAGGCAAATAAACCACTGCTTGCTTTGGCAGTCTCAGCCTTACGATCTGCAGTATTTATAAAACGGAAAAGTGTGCACAAGAAGAAAACAGGCTTGAGCCCCAGCAATACCTGGATCTATGTCTGAATCGTTAGGATCAAGTGCATCATCTTCTGTAAATGGACGAAGGCAGCTCTGTCTGTCTCCAAAGGCACGCCTATTCCTTCTGGCTGGCAATGTCCCATCTGAAAATAATGCAATTACGATGAGCTGAACTAATCTCCAATTAGCCTCAGAAAACACAAAGCAGTATCATTTTCATTTTATATGTCTTTTATTTGCAATCTGAAGAGCTGATCTGCAGTGACTCCAGTGCAGGCAAAAGTAAAACCAAGACTGTCACTCTGCAAGGGTCACATGTTTTATGCACCATTTTTTGTGTGCTGTCCTAGAAGTTTCTTCCAGTGCACTGGACACATTTTTTTCATTTAGCCATGAAAATGGCAGGCTGTTCTCTAAGAAAATTCGCACTTAATATGCGTATGACTCCAAGTGCAATTTGCTAGCACTGGTTTATCAGGAAATGCTGGCATGAACACTTAGCACAGCAAGCTGTTCTCAAAGTCATTTGGTCCCTACTGCGGTCTGACCCTCTCAAGAGTTTTTCCTATTTGTTAGAGAAATAGCGTCAGTCAAGTAACTCAAATGCCCAAACACTAGAAAATCTCCATTATTAGAAAATAAACATGCTACCCCTGAGTCAATAAAAGTTAGGAGTATATAAAAGCATGCATTAAGTCTACTAAGAACAGCTGGCTTCAGTAATTTAAAATATTAGCACAGCAGAGTTCCAGTTCAGTCTAAAACTGGGCTTGTCACACCTTGGCATATGTCACTGTATAGCTGAACATGCTGCCATACACAAAGGTCAGGCACCTGTCCAAGGCTGGTGAGACCAGGAACGCCCCTCATTAGAGATACCCACTGGACCTTTTATTCCTCTGGGAGCTAAGCTCTGCACCAAGATTCTACTCCTGAAATATTCAGGCTTGGTCAGCCTTGTGCTTAAACCACACAAATATCATACAAAAGGGTACTTTCCCCTGAAGTTTCCTTCAACAATTCACCCACCTGAGGTTTCTGCATCCACACCGCTATCATCAGCCACTTTCAGAAAGATCTGAAAAGCAATGACAAATGTCAGTGAAAATTAGAAGAGGAACAATATTGTGGGGACTGCTTCAGGAGGTGCTGTAAGAGAGCACAAGACTGACAGATGCAACACGAGAACAGAGGATATAGGGTTTATCCCCTGCATGATGGTGACGTGGACTTTGGGGTTTCTCTCCAGCTTCCAGGAACCAGCTGTAACCACACATCAGTCCTTTTCCAATGCCAGTTTTCAGTCTGTATCTCAAACACAAGCTCTTCTCCATGTCTCAGATAAAGAGCTAGTTACTTAATTTGGGCAATCCCATCTTCCTCCTAGTCTGACAGCGCTCACTCCTGTTCATGCTCCTTTGCAGGAGCTTGTCCCACAGACTCTCCTAAGTCAGAAAAAAACCATTTTCAAATTGCAGATAGCAGCCAAGGCCTTCATAGCTGTGGGAGGACCTACAGGGCAACCTCAGTAAGTGACAACACCACTGTTTCAGTTTCCCTTATTATTTTAAAAAAGACATTTCATATGAACAGGAAATAAAGTGCATGACACTTCTGTGGTAAAAGAAAGGGAGACTTGTCAGCTGGAACACAGCCACAAGGAACAAACCCTAAAAACATCCCTGACAAGGGCATACGTCTGAGTGGTTTCTGTAAAGTACTGTCTCCAGTACTGAAACGTACGTTTTCAGGTAAGTGAAGAACAAAGCATTCCTAAAAATACCTCAAAGGTGTTTAAACAGTCATTAGAAGCCAAACTGGGGGTTAACCTTCACACAGCATCTCAGCAAAGTACAACTGAGTGCAAAGGACCTGTCTATGCTTGCCTGTACTACATGCATTTTTAATGCATGCTTCTATGAGCATACACTTTAACAGGGCAGAAGACAATCCTTTTTGTACAGGAACACAAAGCTGCCTGTTTCACAATAAATGTTTACAGGGAGACAAGACTCCCATCTCATTCTTATTTCTGCCATGAGTCATTTTGCCTAGTTTAAGTCAAAAGACAATCTTCAGCTCATTCACCTCCTCCAGCGTGGTTTCAGAGATGCCGTAGCTTGAAATGCCAAGATCAGAGAGACGGTCATCAATTTCATGGAACAGCTCCACAAAAGCTCCCTCTTTAGCAGCCTTGTACGGCAAGACATAGGTTAATTCATGGCCGATGTCCTCCACCAGTCTGGCCTCAGGAACATGTTTTGTAATGAGATTTGAAATTGCAGACACATCTAGAAAAACCAAAAGGAAAAGACAGTGCTCATCCTGTTACTGCTCATTATGTGGAAAGAAGAGCTCAGTCTGAAATACCCTGCTGCAAGGAAAGGAGGGAAAATGGGACATCTGTGGAAAGCAGCTCATTTCCATGGAAAGTCTGGTTTCTTTTTACATTTAACACAATCTTGGATGAAAGCCTGGACCTAAGCCTGGCTAGTCTGTTTATTTGCAGAATCTGGGAGAGCTTTTACATGCTACTAGCAGCCCTGAAAGTCACTGAGGTACAGTTCACCAGCAAACATTACATATTGCTAACAGGCCTAGCAACTACATACTCTTTGGTTTATTAAATCTCAGGACAGCTTGAACCCAAAATGGCTCACTAAAGAAAAATGTTCCACTATTTACAGATTTTAAAATACCATTTCTGTGAATTTAATAGTTGTCCCAAGACTGTAGCTATACAGGGGCACGAGGTTAAGGCAGTTGTCCAATGTCAAAGATAGAGCAATGTCAGCACTGGGACTGAATCCTGCACTCTTTTACAAGCCTTACCTATTGTCAGTGTGTCACTTTCATGGTCACTGCCAAGGCCAGCATCAGAGCTGCTCTGGGAGACACTGTCATCCTGGTCACAAAAGAAAAGACAACCATTGTTTCCTGTTGTTTAATCAAAAGGGAGCCCACCAGATGCTACACTCTAGGTAACTCCAACCAGATGCTGCAACATGCTAGATACTCCACAGAAGAGTCAGAAAGTAATGGTGAGGTACAACTGCAAAGGGCTGAAATACAAGAGGTCACGGTTAAAGATCTGAGTGTTACAAAAGTGCCCGCTTCATCTATTCTGTATCTCTCCAATCAGCTTTGGACCACCAGCATTGAAAGAAACAGTAACTGAGGTGTACATCCCATGCAACAGTTTAACTAGACAAGATCTGGCCTAGTACCTATGAAAGCAACTAACACTTCTTCTAAAGAATAAAGGCTATCTCTTTGAGACATTCTACCATGTAAAATCGTAGCTGCTGCTTTCCATAAGCTTGAGATTTCATGACGAAAGAATGAATATGAGCAGGAAGGGTGAGCTGTACCTTTTTCAGGTAGGACACTGTGCTGCTGCTGTTTCGGCAGGAGCTTAGAGAGGAATCCACATCCTTCTTGACCAGAGTCAAATAATAGCCTGTTCCCAGCTGATTCTTCAGGAACAGAGAAGAGCCAACACAGCAGAGCTTGCCATGAGAAATTATTGCAATCCGGTCCCCAAGAATGTCTGCCTCATCCATGTGGTGCGTGGAGAGAATGATAGTGCGGCCTATAAGAAAGCAAGGGAGAACACTGCTGGTAAGTCAGCCATACCTGTGTTCCCAAGCCAAAGCCACAATCATCTGGATCTTGCCATGAAGTTAGATGGGAAGTTGATGCCACAAATTCAAGTTTCTTTGTTCAAAGTTAGCAGTATGGAAGAGGTGCACAACTGCTGTCATGGGTTTATTCTCCCCACTCTTTGCAGGCCCCTGTCATGCTCAGCAAAGGCAAGTTAATTTCATGTCAGCAAGGCTGGTTGCACAGAGCAGAACAGGGCACTGCTGCACACCAAGGGTAAATTTCTGACTTCAACTGCCTTCACAACCCAGTGAAGAACTCTGTTCATGAGCTCTGACATAAATAGGATGAGAAAGGAGGACAGGTAAGAGACAAGAACATCCTTGTCCTGCTTGCACTTTGTTCCTTCCTCAGTGCAGACAACAATAGATTTGCAAAGACCCATTGCTATTTTGAGAGCAGTCATGAATCAGATTGATTATTTTTCTTTTCATGACACATTCATTAGGAGTAGAGAAAAAGACCACATACCTTGTCGATACTTCAGGAGCAATTCCCATATCCCTCTGCGAGAATAAGGATCCACCCCAGCTGTAGGCTCATCCAGAATGACAACCTTGGAGCCACCAACAAAGGCTAAGGCAACTGAGAGCTTCCTCTGCATGCCACCTGACAGACACAAGAAGAAACAGATGTTCAGGCTGATGTAGAGATGAGGGGAACAGCAATAGCTGCAGCACCGTGAATAATAATCTCTCCAGGAGAAAGCAGAATTGCATACTGAGAAGACCAAGCACTGCTACTGTTTCAGGCCTTCAGGGTCCCATGACTTCTGTGATAGGGGATAATTAATCTGGATGGTCTTTCCTCAGTGGAGTCCAACTCTCCTCCTACTGCAGGAAACCACATCTTGCAAGCCCTTCCCTAAGTGAATCATACTATCTCCACACTGGCAGTAGCAAGTCACCAGCTTGGAGGCCTAATCATATTTGAGGATCTCAAGCTTAAGCTTGAGAGGTCTCCAGAGCTTAAGCTGCAGAAATAGGTCCCCAAGAGACACCCCTCCTGTGGAAGCGTGCCAGAGGCAGCAGCAAGGAATCATATTACACTTTTCAATACTGAAGCCAACCTGTGGCCATCTGCTCTTCCTTCCCAAGGTCAGATGTGCAGTCTGTGCTGATAGTTGAGTCAGAGACAAAGGAGTCTCAGCCTCTCAACTATCTGGTACAGACTGATACAGGAATCCTGCCACTCCTGAACAAAGGGGAAGGACACTCCAGTACACCAACTGAAGAAGCAGAAGTCCGTGTAAGAAATGCACATACAATTCACAAACAGCAAGGGACTTGGAGATTATGGTCTGAGTCACTCTCACCTAAATCCATAAAACCCAAACATATTAGTAAGCATTTGGAAAACACATATCACATGTCGTGATGAAAACAAGTACAAAATACGCAGAGAAAGTGAGTAATTTGTTATGGCTATTAGATAGCATAAGATAGTGTAAGATTATTAAGTTTAGTAAGATATACTGATTAGGTACTTAATAAATAACTGATTTCCTTAAGTGCTTCATTGTGTTGTAGTCTATATTTAATTGGAGGATCCAACCAAGGTCTGTGATGAAGCTTCTGTGAAACCCAAGAGAGTCTTTCTTGGGGCTGAGGAAGCAGCTGAACCTACCAGAGAGTTTGCTTGTCCTAGCTTTCAGTTTGTGAGGCAAACCAACATCCATTGCCATCTGCTCCATCTCCTCTTGCACCTTCTTTTCTGGCAGCCCTTTGAGCCGAGCGTAGAACCAGATGTGCTCCTCCACAGTTAGCCTAGGAAACAGGAGCAGGCTTAGGGCACAGCTGACAGCACCGTGCATAGGCATTACAGCTGGCATGTTTGTTTGCTTGGGAAAACATCTTTTTTTAAGGCCAAGATGTCAGGAAGGAGCTACAGACTGGGTGTGCTCAACTTGGGTCTGATTTCAGGGTGTGGCTATTCAGCATCAGTGTAAATAATCTCCTTTAAGGGTGCTTGACAGAGTACCCCAAACATCCCAAATCACTAGGCACTGGGGAAACATTTGGCCTAGTTAAGTTTAATGGAGTAGATTTCTTTAAAGAGACATGAAAGATGAAAGTGCAAACTTTTTCTAATAATTCACTGGCACATACGAACATGATAATGGACAGAATGTCCTTGTACCAACCTCACACCCCACTGTCTCACACCATGCACACAGATAGAGATAGGACTGTCCTAGTTGAAAGCACACTACTGTGTTCTAAAGAACCCAAATATCAGCTCTGCATCTCATAGATGCTACTCACAAGTCAAACAGCACATTGTGTTGTGGACAGACACCAAGGTTCTGTCTGATGGCACTGAGCTCCGAGCGGATATCTTTGCCCAGGATAAAGGCTGTACCCGAGGTTGGGGGGAACAAGCCAGTCAAGATGGACCTGAGGGACAAACACAACAGATAAGCAGGTTCCACCTCTAGGAAATGGCTGCTGCCCGTGCCAGGATAGATGAATGAAGAGTGAGTGGAAGCTCTGAGGAACTCCCACATCAGAAAAGTAGTCTAAGGAACACCTCACTAGTGGATAAAAATAATAATCAGTTTTAACATCGATCAAAGCACACCCATATAACTCTGCTTGAAGGAAATACTTTTTCCTCTAAAAGAGTCTCATCCTTTCATTCCCAACTCTTGCTTACACTATTAAGTCAGAATCACAAATGGTATTACTAAAAAATGCTGCCATCAGATTCATTTGGCACAGCCTCAACCTGAACTACCTCCAGTTTCCGCAGTCCCCTGCATCTGTGCATCTCCTGAGGCAGCTGCACAACTAGGGAAATCAGCAGAGCACCCTAGTCTGCACCAGCTTGCACAGTGCAGTTGTGCAGCTACCTGTACCATATTGATAGGAATCACAGTATTCAAAGTTGCTTTCCCCACTGTCTTAAAGCATTATTTTGTTCTTACATTGTAGTGGTTTTCCCTGCTCCATTGTGTCCCAGAAAGGAGGTGATTTGTCCTTCATAGAAGTTCAGTGTGAGACCATCTACAGCAACTTTCTTGCCGTCACGATAAACCTTCACCAGATTCTGGATGGAAACACCAAGGCTCAGATGCATTGGCTCTTCCTCCTTGCAGACTGGAAGAAAACAGAGCAGAGCTGAGAGAGATACGATAGGTTTCAACAGCAACTGTGTGGGAGTTCTAACAAACATCACATTCCCCTGAGTCTGTGGAGATCCAAGGAGAAATGAGCTATATGAAGAACTGACCACATTTCTTCCTCAGGGACAGGAACATTCCATAGAAGTTGTCTTTTAGCTCTTTTTTCTACTAGGCTTATCTGGGAGTTGATCTCCAGTATCACCAGCATCAGAAAAAATGGGAGGAATTCGACTCCATGAGGCTGGAGTACCCAACTGCACTCAAGTGGGCAAAGTACCTTGGGTTTACCTGGATACAGCCACCTGATCAACATACCCAGACTGTGATAAAGGGATGACCAATTTCACCTTAGCCATGCCAGTCCTGGTGTCCTTGGACTCTCCTTTCAAAAAGGCAGACCATAACACTTCACTGCAGAAAGACTTATGTCCAGCACTTACCTTCTGAAGGCCCATTCTGGTCAGAATGAGGGTGCTGCCTGTCCTGTGGTTCCTCACCAAACCAATAGGACTTCGTGAAAGGAAAGTACCAGGGCCTGGGAATTCCATACTGGCCTAAAGAGAAAAGCATTACATAAGCCTGACTGCATCTGTCCCCTTTCTTACATTAGCTTTCAGGACAAGAAGGGAAGTATGTCATCCCAAGTCTAGGATAGGCAGGACAACAAAGAGATCTTTCTTTATGAAGACACTGCCAGACTTTGGGGGTAAGACACAACTCTTTCCCCAAACTTCACTTTAGGGTTAAAAGCCCTGTGCTAAAAGGTGCTATGCATGTGTTGCTGATATTCTCAACTCCTCCCCTGCTGCAGGGTCTGTGGACTTAGCAGTTCAGAGAAGGGAACAGCTGAAGTGCAGCAAAGCTTCTGGTACAAGCTCAGCCATTGCCACAACAGGGCACAGCCTCTGTGCTGGCCAACAGCCACTGCAATTAGCAGCAACAACCTTAACGTGATGCTGGTCGGTGGTTTTCCTCCATGACCTTTCTGCAGCTCTGCTTAAAAATGGGCCAAATTTGCACTTTAGCAAACAGGTGAAAGAATCTATTTAAAAGTGTGAAGACACAATCTTTCCTCAGAAGCAGACCTCACCTGGGAAGACAGACTCAATGTACCAGGTCATGACCCCATATAGGAAGCTGTCGAACAACATCATGACGGCAGATGTGGTGATGCTAAAGCCATCTTCTTCCAATGGGCTCTCAAAGAAATTGTCCCACTGAACACCAACTCCCTGCTCCTCAAACAATGCAAAGTACTCACAGCCAAAGCCAAAGGCTACTGGAGACAGCAGGCTCTGCAAATGGGACATATGAACACGCATTCAGTTTTTCACAACTCCTCTCCAACTGGGCAGCTCAGCTCTAGCACAAGGCTAAGGGATATGGTCCAGAAGCCTTACAGGAAAAGTCAAAGGTCCAAGGAACATGATTATTTGCAGAGGGGAAGTGGCAGACTCAGTTTTGGTTCCAGCAAGCAAGGCCTGAAGTATCTGCTGGATCACCACACAGAATTGTTTGCTTCCTTGTTTTCTTTCCCTTGCTCTTTGGACTTCTATGCGAGGGAAAAGATTACTGACAGCTGCCCTCTCCAGACATGTAAGAAGGGTTGTGCAGAGGAAAGGCAGCTGGTTCCTTCAGCCTGCGTATCTGGCTGTACAGCATCACAGCACACAGAGGTCAAGGCAGCTTAGTCTGGCTGAATTAATAATACTACCAAAGCCAATAAAACACTCTTAGCAGCTCCTAGCAGGTTCAGTTAATCTCTTCACCAAGCCCAATCCCAATAGCCTCTTACACTGGAAAATTATCCTCCTATTGCCAGCCCCCCCCTCTTGCTATCAGTGTCCAGCTAGAGAGCTGCTGAGTGTCATACTGGTGGAGTACCCATTACCAAGGACAATTTCTTCAAGACTCACCGCAAAGATCTTGAGTGAGAAGCTGACATAGTCCTGCCAGGCAACACACAGCACATATGGCAGGTACAGTGTGAAATAGACAATGCCCCCACAGGCAGCTGCCAGATTAGCCCTGGAGAACACGGTGCTGATGAGGAAGCACTGGAGGATGGTCACAACACCGAAGATCGAGAGAAAAACAAACACCACGCTCGGGTCACTGTAAGGCAGCAGATTCCCCATCTGGCAGGAGAACAACAGGTGCGTCAGGCTTTCAAAGGACCCTCCAAGGTGGCTCTAGTACAAGCAGGTCTGCAGAGCTGCTGTGCAGGGGAGGCTGGGCTTGCTGCAATTTGTACAAGAGCCTTCCCAGCAGTGAGGCAGCACAAAAAAGCACTGAATCTATGACAGCCCCTCCTGCTGTTTTCATCCACTCAGACCTGTTTTGTTCCAAAATCCTGTTCCCAAAAGCTGCTGGTCAACCCACGCTAACTCCTCCCCAGAGTGCCAGTGCAGACTCCTGCTTAGCAGGCTCTCAAGGCTCTAGATTCTGCTGCCACAGACGAAACCAGTCAACTCACCTTAAGGATCAGTACCAGCAGGCCTGCACTCATCAGGAGAGGAATGAGGCTGCTAATGAACCAGCTTAGCCAAAGGATGCCATTGTCAAGTCCCATAATCCTCATTGTCTCCTTCAGTCGGGCTTCCTTCTCATACACAATGCCCTTAATTATCACAGCAACTGAGTAGATCCAGGCTAGAGTCATGAAGAGAGGCATGGAGCGGCTCATGACACGCAGAAATCTGAGAGAAGAAGGAAAGAGGCCAGGGGAACAGAGTGAGAGACATCACCGCAACTTCAGGTACGGCTCAAGGGCTAGCAGAGCATGGCGATGGCTAAGGCTTCACTGCACAAAGCAGCTGATGTGCAGAGCATGACACAGGATCTGCGTCTCACTACGAGGTGAGGCTGATGGGTCTAGAGCACATCACCAGACTGGAGTGGGAGCTGAAGCTGCAACTGTCAGTCAGTGGAAGAGTGGGTGCAAAGACCTGCCTTTCCTAGGGACTGCTCTCAGCTGTCCCCTTTCCACTCTCCTGTGTCTCAGTCTCTGCTTATTTCCCAACGCTATTTTTGCCTGATTGGGTTTGGGGATATGGTCACATTTTAGGAATGTGCTCTGTATGTGAAAGTCCTGTACACTCTGTCCTTCTCGTGGGAAGGCCTCTGCAAGTCATTACATATTCTAAATCCTCCATGCAGGTGTCCTAATTACAGGGATTAGGAACACTGTTTGTCCCCCACTGATAGCAGGGACATAAACCATGCCTGAGAAGTGACAACAGCCCATGGCTCCCAAGCCACAATTCTCCTGGGAGCTTTCTAAGCAGCCTGCATACATACATGTCATCCACATAACATGGGTAGGGCATCTGCTGCACATAAACTCCCGTTTTCTTCTCCATGCCTGTCTGCACCCTGATGATGGCCTGTTCCACCACATCCTGCAGGTAGGCAAAGCCTCCCCAAACATAGCGCATGTCCTCAAAGGGGTCAGCACGGGGACCAGGATCCCAGTACCTGCACCAAAGGAACAAGACCTTTCTGTCAGAAATCCTCATCACCACATCCCCCATAAGAAATTGTTTGTAAGGCAGAATATCAGGGCTCACCCATCCTTGATCTTGTTGGTCCTTTCCACATTATCAATGTCCATGCGTATCTTGTATTTGACATGCTGAGGGAGCTCTATGCTGTTAGGAGCTATTTCAGTGAAGACTATGCCAGCCCAGAACCTCCTTTCATCCAGAAGCTCCAAGGACTTGTTTATAAGCCGGACTTCTGTGGCCACTGGCTCCAGTTTGTCCAAGTTGACACACTAGACAGGGACAAATTTGGAAGCGTTTATGGGATAGGTTAGCAAACGTATTTTGTATTTTGTTTACATTTGGGAGGAAGAAAAAAAAAGGAGGACTCTGCAATTGTAACGCCATGCCCAAGAAAAGGCTGCAGCACTTGACTAATTTGCAATGGCGCATGGTAGCCCAGCAAGCTGCTAGAGAATGTCGTTTTTTCCTGTTTGATAGTCACCTGCCAGTCAAACATATATCACTGAGAAATACCCTAGCAAAGGTATTTTCTGGACAAGTAGCTACAGGATCCCATCCAAGCATCAATTTCCACAGATAGTCTTAATTTCTCTGTTACTAATAAACTAGCCTCTAAAAATCAGAGGCTCTGGACCAGGCCCCTGACAGGCCACAGCCTCTTTCTGTTTGCACTCATCTGCCAAGATGATCAAGTAACAAGTTGAACAAATTTCATTATTCACTATGTCTTCCTCAGCTGAAAGCAGCTGCTAGCTTCACTGCAGTCCCCAGTAAAAGCCCCAGATCAAAATATGAGCTGTTACACTGCCAAAGCAAGCAGCAGCTCTCAGTCACCCAGTAACATCAGGGTGGGAAACCACATGCAATGGCCAAAGCGAGAGCTTCAAGAGCAAGACCTACAGTTAGATTCCTACATCTATATCTAGGCACCTGAATAAATTGTATTTCTAACATGCTGTGCACTCAGCTCTGCTAAAGCCTGGTCATTTACAGAAAATGGATTGAGGAACATCTATCTTCCCCTCCCAGGAACACCCCACCACACGAGTGGAGACCAAGCTGCTGTCCTCCCCCAGTTCTTTGCCCACACTAGCAAGATCTCACCTCCATGAAGCGAGAGATGGTCTGGATAGCCCGGTCTGTCTCATTGAAGGCGTCCATCCAGGTATACACCGAGCCATTTGATGTCTCAAAGCTCTCCGGATGGTTTGACAGGAAACGGGCAACATCGTCCACTGTCCAATTGGAAGCTGGCACATGCAGGTCCCAGACAGCTTTGCCTTTCAGCAGCGTCTGTGAATATTTTGTTTTCAAAGGAGAAATTGTTATTGATAATTAATGTTAGATCTCCTCTCTCATCATAAAAACAAGTACTACCAGGGAAAATGCCTTTTAAAATGGTGCAGGGAGAGGCCCTCTGCCATACCAAGATCAGCACGGTGAGGAACTTCCTCTTATCCTCGCATTGCAAAGGATGTGCCTTCCTCGGTATAGCTACACCATCGGGTGTGCTTTGAAGGCTGGCTGGCTGCATCCATGTCCTGCTGTCCCTCTCCCAAAGAGAGGGCAGCAGAGAGCTGTACAGACATGATGTCCTGCCTCTCTGTTCTATCTGGAACAGTACTTTTTTCACCTGATTTAACTGCTAGCTTTCTGAGGATGGGCTATCGCCCCGCTACATGTATGCACAACGCCCCACACAAGTGCAGTCCAGGTAGAAGCAGAATACAGTCCTGGCATTGAAGCAGAAACCAGTCCTCTGGGCAGACCACATAAGGGCATGTAGGAGTGGAGCATTAACTGTAAAGGACACAGTTGAACTGAAGTAGGGGAGAGTTAAAAAAAGCCTGCACAAGAGAAAACTGTAAAAATCCTAACCAATAAAAACAGGAAATGGATTTTCTGCCAGAACAAAGAATGAAGCAGAGAAGTGAGGAGCTTCCCCATGCTCTGCTGTTACCAGCAAACCAGAAAGCAATGGGTCACACAGTTAAAAAAACCAGCGTCATGAACTGGGAAAACAGAACAGGCCAAGCTGGCAAAGAAGAACATGTGGAAGGGAAGTACGAGCAAACAGGGATCAGCTGCGCTGCTCTCTCTTCACATTTGTTCTTTTAAAGTTGGGTTGTGTCACCATTCCCAGCAGGAAGGGTACCATGACTGCAGGGAAGGGGCTCAGCCTTATCACATTCAGCAGTAACAGTAATGCTCTTTAACTCCAGGGGCACATGTTGTCCTCCCTGAAGTTAGCAGTCACATTAGCATCAAGCTGAAAGTGCCAGAGATGGTCAAGCAAAGCACTTTGTCTCCTGCAGCAGAAAGCAACAGGCCCAGAAAGTTGGGAGGTGATGACCAGTCACCCAGCAGCACAGCAGCCTCAGTGCCTAACAAACAGCAAAGTACCAACTTCCCCCTTGAAAGCAGCCACAAATAAGCAACTCCGCATTTTAGACTATTTGTGTACTGTGATCTGTTCTGCACTGAACTGAACGGGATGGTGCCCAGGAGCTGCTCAGGCACTGACAGTGAAGTACTGCTTGTGTGAACTGCAACAGGTGACAACAAATGAACCCCTGCTACTGCACCAATATAGAGAAAACCAGACTGCTTGGAAGATTAAGAATTAACTACCAGAGCCAGCAGGCTTAACAAGAAGCATAAAATACAAAACCAGAAAAGCCCAGGGCTCATTTAAAAAAAAAAAATAAAAGCAGCAACAGTTACTTTTCAAAGGACATGACTACAAACCAATATCCAAACTGTGACTTTCTGTCTGCATTCTTGGCAGAAAATGGTTCAATTTACAATTGGTGGCCCCAATTGTCACCTCCCTGACGCCAACATCTAAAGAATTAACTTTCATAAAGCCAACAGAGGCACTGGAGAGATTAAACTTATGTCTCTGACCCTCTAGTATATCATGTTGATGGGGAAGTACAACAGGGCAGGTTAGACACTATTCAGCACAGCATTACATTGGGGTAAATAAGGAATGAATCTCTTAAAAGACCTGGGGAGGTCTCTGTATAACAGCTGCACTATGACACCCAACCAGCTGCCTTGCATAAACAGCAGGAAAGGCTACTCTATAAATGTTTCTCTGTTGCACAATCCAGTTTTATATCACTGTGCTTCCAAAAACATCAGCATGTGGTGCAGAGATCCACCCCTCAGAGTTGCACCTGAGGGAAGCAACAGTGAAATAAGCCACGTGAGCAGATAATATCCCAGTAATGCATGTCTAGCACCTGGCACAATGCTCCAGGGAGGCAACAGGTGAGCAGAAAGCATGTCAAATCCAAACAAGACTCCCAGCCTCTTCTTCATGATCTAGTATGCATGGCACATCGTAAAGCAATCAGCCGTAGAGTGATGTTTGCCCTTCTCCCATGAGCACCCAAGTATTACTAGATTAAGCATACCATCCAACTCCAAACTAAGGTTTTACAAGATTTGTGCCAGACTACTGCCAAGCATCTAGGTTCAGCTCTATATCCAATGGGGCCTGAGACCACCAGGCACCTTTCAGGATCTGATCTAGGTATACAACCACTCGCTATCATTCAAGCACTGTTGTGGAGAAGCGTACACACAGGAGCTGAACATGTCACTAACCCCACAGGTCCCCAGTTTACAAAAATACCCCAAGCCAGGTATTCATACTGCATTAGGGCAACACTGTGGAAGAAATAGACCATTTACCCACAGAGGCAGACTAGAAATGGGTGTTAAACATGCACTGCTCCTGTTTGCAGCAGGTTGTTACAGGCAGGAAGTAATGTCAAGCAAGATTGGTACAATCACTACATGCTTCAAGAGGGCATCCCATCCATGCTATTTATTTGTCCAGCTCAGCACTGAAGCACCATCTAAAATAAGTATTTCATGACTTATTGCAGAAGACAACAGTGGCAGTTCTGGCAAGGACAGCATACTGACCCGAATGAGATCCATTTCCTGACTACTTTCCATAAATGTCCAAATCTTTGGGCTTATCTCCTCCCACATACCCCCGAGGTCACGAAACACACCCAGCTCCTGGAACGTCCTGTTCACCTGTTGGCAAAGAGGAGAGGAAGGTTATTTCCAAAAGCTGGCAGAAATCCACTGCAGTTTGAGAGGGTGCATTGACCTGTCAAGAGAAGTATTGAGTGTTGCTTATATTCAAACAGCAGCTCAGTTTCTGCAAGGACCAGAGCAAGGAAAATCAAGAACACTTGGAAGAAAAACAACAGGGAGTGTGGATGCCTGTGGCTGAGCACTGCCTTTCAAGGCTTGGTGGAGAATGACTCTGCCTTGGAGATGAAAGGCACACAGAGGAAGCCCCTCCCCATGTCCTGAGGGAGAATCTTGCTGAGGGAGCTTGGGTACTTTAGGTAACCCACAATCAGAAATTATTAAGGATCCACTCACTAGCCTGCAGTGGACAAAAGGAAGAACACCTGAAGGCTTATCAAGGTCTTCCCCACTCCCACATCCTACAGCAGAGATGCAAAGCCTGTGGATAATCAAAAGGCACCACCAGGAAAGCTTCCAGCCAACTCTAGAAAAAAAAAGTTCAGCCAGGCCTTTTCTGCTTGAGCCTTCAACAGTAACTGCATGGGAGGTGAGAGACTAGGGAGGCTGTGCTTTGCAGGCAATCCTTTCTAGGCTTATGTTTAGGCCCAATTTAACACAGAGCAGCTAAGGTGCACAGTCAGAGGACACACCTAATTCTGCGTATCAGAGAATAGGGCTAGAGTTACCTCAGTCATGACCTTCCTTATGGCTGGTGTGTCTGGAGTGTACAGGACCTTCCCAATCAGCAAGGGTTTCAAAGCCCTCCAGATAATCCTGGAAAGCGGGCTAGATTCCAGGTTCTTCATCAGCTCATTGCAGTAGGGTGCTGAGGATGAGAGGACAAGGGTGCGTGGCTAATCAGCATGGTGACAACTGCAGAAGGTATATGCCCCACTTGTGTGGGCTTCAAGGACAGTCACGGTGGAAAGCACAGCATTTGTCAGACAACAAAACCCCTCCTCTTCTGCAAGGCTCCACAAAAAGCCCCTTTCAGTCCAAATCTCCATGCTCTGCCCAGCAAACATGGACCACCCAGGTGGCCTCGAGCATTAAAAGCCACAATGCTAGTTCTGCACCACTCCCACAACCCCACTGCAGGGCACAAGGAAAATTTGTCTAGAAAAGGACAGATTTCCAAAGCCTGCATATGACTCTGCTCCCTCTCCTCTTGAAGGAGGTCCACTGCACAACCTTTTGTAGGCTCTACACAAGGCCCTTGGGAATCCCTTGCATGTTGATATCCTCACTGGCCTTAAGGGCCTGTGCAAGAGGCAGCATGTGCATGCTTTTCAGAAACAGCTGAAGGTATGCCGTCCCTCAGGACCACTTGCTTTCATCTGTGGAAATTTGGGAAACTCTAGCAATGACAACCATGAAGTAGGCAGTACCTTAGGCTATGCCAGGGATACACTTACTTGTGGAGTTATCATAAAAGTTAGTTACATCATCTTCAGTGCTGTTGCCTCCAAACAGTGCTTTGTAATTGTTATCCTCATACCAGTTGAGGGATTTTATTTTGAGCCCTCCACCTTCGGGATGGCCGCACACAATGCGCGACACAGCCTGGTAGATCTGTGTAGAGGAGTTTGAAGCATTCACATTGGTCAGGAACATCACCTCTTGCCTCATGTCACTCCAGCTCTTCATGCTCAGCAACTGGAGGGGAAGGTGGGAAAAAAGAGTAGAGGCAGGGATAGGAACAGGATTAGCAAAAGGAGACCTTGCTGCTCTCCTTCATATCACACATCTGTTTTTGAACAGGTGAAAATCCCATTGAACACAACATCAACAGTAAAGCCCAGGGAAAGCACACTTCCTCCTACCACAGAGAGAGGAGGGAAGTCTCTGTGCATGTACAAGGAATGTGCACTTGCCAAGCTCTTAAGTTTTTCCCTCCAGTGCTGCGGGTGGTTCCTGCCCTCCCTGCCCTCTCATGAGGAAGCTGCTTCTCCTCCTGGTTGCACAACAGCTCACATTCCAGTGGAGCCCCCTCACACTGGGTGGGGTGGGGTGCATTGAGTCAGAGGAGGGAGTAAGAAACAACACAAAATGAGTGCAACTCATGGGACAGAGGCTGAATGAGCTGCAGGCCTCAGCAGTGCCACCTGGTCCAATTCCACCTAGCCTCCACTGATTTATACCAGGCAGCCAGTTTGACCTCCTAGATCAGTATCACTTGTCCCTGCCCAAGCACCTCCCTGCCCTGTCATCAACGACATTCCCAGGAAACCCTTGAAAACAAGCCCACCTGCAGCCTGATCACAACATGAGGTGTGCAGGCAGCCAGCACCCTCAAGGAGCCTTCTCCTGCCCAGCTGGCTTGACACCAGGCTCAAGGTGACACCACACAACTGGCTAGGACAACTGGTACCTCCAGACTCATTTGTCTGGCATAAGCATCTACCTGCAATGTGTCATGAACAAAAGGACCAGGCACTCAGCCTGAGACACTCACTGCATTAATGTTGCCATGCTCAGAGGCATGGTCAAGCTCACCACAATGGAAAAACCAACGCACCTCCATAAGCACTGGCCTCATGCTACACTTGAGCATTGCTCTCAGACTCCCTGTCTGGAAATGTAAGAACAGCATCAGAAGAGTGTCCACACAGACTAGAATTCTGTTTATCTCAGTAACCTCTGTGATGGTGACAGTAAGTGGATGTTAGGTAAAAATAAGGTAAGGGCAAGAATGTGGGATACTTCTCCCAAGCAACCCTCCAGCTTCCATTTATTTTCAGCTCAAGGAACTTCTGTTTCCTAACCCCCAATGAATTTCTTCCATGGTAAACTCCTGGAGTTTTGAACAACCACAAGTATTTAACATCCAACACATGAGTGGAAAGAACATCCTTTCCCCTCTCAACTTGGCTGTGGTTAGCTCCATTTGGTGTCATGTTTTTTGCACTGGAAGAGACAGTGAACATGCAATCCCTATCTCTTTTCTGGGCCACTCAACTCTCCAGACCTCTGTGATATTCCCAACTCATCTCTCTTCCAAGCTGACAAGCCCTAGCCTACCTCCTTGTTCCTTTGTGAAAGTCATTCCACTTCTAAATGTTCCTTCTCTGAACTTTTTCCAGCTCTGCTACCTCTTTTTGGAAACCAAGGGCCTAGATCTGTATTCCATATCAAACAGAAAGGCAATCCATGGTTTTATATAGTGTCACAGTAACATCTTACAGCTGCTTCTCTATCCTTTTTTAAATCTTTTCCAGCATTTGATCTGATTTCTTGACTGCTACTGAAATATCAGGTGACATTAACTTGGATGTTCTTGCTGTGCTGCCCAGGACAGCAATATGCACTAATAAAGGCAAGGAGAGCTGCTGAGACACCTATTTGTAACTGCTCATCAGCTGCATCTCAGAAACAACTTTAGATGCTGTGGCCCAATTGCCCTGTTTTTGGAGACAGTAAGTCTGTCAAAGACCATCTGCCAGTTTTGTTCACTATGTACTGGTTTTGTCACCTTTGTTTAAATAAAATGCAGGTAATCAAAGTCTAGGACAGCTGGCAAAGCCAGCCAGCATCAGTGGAGAAAGTGACAGTGTGCTGGAACAATTCAATCCAAATTCACCCTAGGAAAGCAAACACAGAGTCTCTGGCCTTACACCGCGAGGCAAACCTGACCCTTTGTGTTCATCTGTAGCACCGTGCATGTTTTAGATGTGCCAACACCTGGGCAAAAATTCTTCAAGCTCAACAACAGCTACTATGTGCCACATACACAAGAAGCCTCTATTTTTAGCTGTCTGAAAACACACCACACTTTGATATGATGGAAGATAGCTGTGAGAACAGCTAAAGCCTGAGGATTCAGTATGTGTGTCCAGTGTGACTGCTTCAAGTGTACTTTCCCTTCCTCACCACTACCCACTGTCTTTGCCTGCACTCTGGTGCCACTCAATGTGGCTCCACAGGTTCATGGTGACTGATGGGACACTAGAATTATGGGACACGAATGAGAAAATGTCAAACAGCAGCGTTTGTGGGTTACATATGCTCAGGTGGATTTTTGGATTTGATGATTCCTCAGCCAAAAGGCCAAGGCTGTATTTCAGGTGTGACAGTTTGAGTGTCCAATTCAAAGGGACTCCCTGGGGAGTTTTTAGTACCTTAGATAAAACAGCTCTTCCTCAGCAAAGAGTCAACTGCTTTATTTAAAGTACCATAAACTCCCTAACATGAGCAAAGGTACACAAACAGGAAGTGCAGCTAACTCCCACGAACATGTGAGGTCTTGACCATCTTGCAGAGGGATTGTATTAGCAAATGTATTTTTACACATAATTTTAAAGGTCCTTGCTCAAACTGTTTTGTTTCAGCTTCGGCACCAGCAAGTTTAAAATTGACATGCAGAGATGGTCTGTTCACACCACTGGAAGCAAGTATATCATGTGTGAAGTGTTACTGAGCTACTACTTCTCCCAGACATCAGACCTGGCTCTAAGTGTTAATAGTTCCCCATGCTCTCAGTGTTTAATCTGCCCTCCCCGCTTGAATTAAAGAGCCCAGGGACACAGAGCCAATCAATCCCCATACTCAGAGACAAATATTTTGTTCAGACCATACACTAATTAAAATTCCTTGCTAGAAAGGCTCCTAGACATGGCACAAACAATAGTTTTCTCCACCCTGTCAAGCTGCTGCCCTTTGAAACAAGGGACCAAAGTCCCTCCTTTTCACACAGAAATCAGCCTGCCAGACAATAAGAAGTAACTTTCGGTCAAGCCATCTGGAGCAGCTCAGGCTGTACGCAAAGGAAAAAGCTGCCTTTGTTTGCACAGCAATAGGCAGAATAAAAGGTAGTCCTACCCCAGAACAGCTGCCAAGCAAAAGGCACATTACCCTGGGACATTTTCGGCCACATCAGCAAACCGAGTATCACATGGTTTCAATTATTTTTATCCCAGACGAGAAAAAAAGGCAAGCTTACATGACGTAACGGGAAACAGCTGTAATCGAACTCTGAAAGGCAGCGTCCCTGCTAGCAGCAACAGCTATGCCATGGTCTCAAGTGAAGCTGATCCTGGAATCATCTTAATTTCACTGTAAATGGGACCCGACAGCAGGCTGGGTTGTGGGACTCGGGATGCATGCCAGAAATTGTTGGCTGGTATAGCACTGGCTCCCAGCAGCTGCCCCTCCGTGGGAGTGGATTGCAGGCTAACCTGAAGTGACCTGCTCTTGTGCGTGCTCTCAGAGGTTACTGCCGTTCACGGCTCTGAGCTCTCTTGCTCTGATGCAAAGACAGAAGACTAAGGAAGGGGAGGAGAGGGAGGCAGCATTCTTTAGTTTAGATGGCTGTGATTCTGCTTCAGGGAGAGAATGTTTTTGCCTAGTAGCAGCACTTCAAAGTCAGAGCCAACCAAAAAGCAACTACAGTAAATTTCTGGCTTAAACCACCCCCTTCCCACCCCCGCCACCCTTGTTTTGGACTTCTGACTCACGCTAGGCACCCAGGGCTTTTTTCTTAATCCCTCGTTTTACCTGCAAAAACAAACACTTGCAGTCTCTGTAATGTCACTCTGCCTCTGCAAATCGCTATTTATGTTTTGTCAGACCCTTTCACAGCCAGTGTTGTGATGTCATTGCACTGACTGCCCCACAAGGACCCGAAGACAATCTCTGCCCCAAAAAGCTAGCTAGACAAAGAACAAACAGTAGCCTATAGCTACTTAGATTAGAACAGCCACAATATCTCTTCCACGTGCCATACCCTCACCTCACCCAGAGACCAGTAGATACAACCAAGTAACAACCCCGACACAGTTGGCAACTGAGTAAAAAAACTAGAAAGGTGGCAAACCTCCACATGCAATTTGCAAGGCACCACTAGGCAACAGATGTATTGCAAGTCCAACACTTGTATCACTGCTGAGAAGGCAAACCCCACAGAAAACGTTTTAATTTCTGCTCCTCCCACAAGGACCCAATCTTTAGCCACACATCTAAAACTCCTATGATGTTTGTAACTTGAAGTGCCAAGGGGTTGCAAAGTGTGTGCTGCCTCTACTGACACAGGGAGAACGGCTGGGATTTGACTTTTGAGTTGCATCAGGGAGACTCATACTTCCTGTACTTGACCACAGGCTAAGACAGCGATGACGGTGATGTGTTCTCCTAACACAAAAGTGCTCCTTACCTCTTTAACAAGCTTCCCAAGGCTCTCTCTCAAAGCTTCCACGGTTTCTGACAGATCCCACAAGGAAGAATTGAAAGAAAGTCGTCTCTGCAGGAAGAGAGAAAAGAAAATTAGAAGTCATTGCAAGGCACAAAGAAATTAAACTCTTGTGCACATTCTTGTAAAGGAGAGTAGTAAGCACTGTTTACATAGCAAAGTGCTTGATGGAGAAGACACAGGTGGCTTTCTGTGCAGACTTGATCTTAAAATACCCTGGGCTTCAGCGCCCCACAATATGATGGGAACAACACTGTCCCTCCTCACAGGTTAGGTACAGAGATGCCATAACCAGAACCATCCCAATAAAATGCGAAATGCATGCAAAGGATGGCTTGGCATTCTAGGTCACAAAACAAGCACTGCCTACAGGAGAGCATGTGGACAGATCTGAAATCCTGTAAGACAGTGCTAAGAAGGGGATGAAAAGTCTATACCAGGGAGGAAAAGACCAGTTGGTAGACACAAGCTTTCAGTGGGACTCCACAGATACTAGCTCAGATATGCAGAACGCTTACTGCAGTGTCTATCACCTCCATCACGCAAATCCTCCCCTCAGGCCTGGACTTTTTTTTATCTAAATCAAGGGTGTATTTTAAAACAACCGGCTTCTGATGACACTCACCATCAGCACAAGATAAAGTCTAACAGGTTTCCAGAAGTGGAAGGCACAGCTTTCAAGAAACTATTTGCTCTACCGGGGAGTCACACTGAAGACAACTCCTTGTTTCCACTTGCACATGTAACTGGTGGGCCTGGGTTTTGGTTTGTGAGGTTCTTCTCCCTTTCTGTTCATGTATCTGGATTATCTTGCATGGGAAACTTTTGGACACAATCCTTGTTTCAAGGGAATGAAGATCAAGATAATTTCCTAAGATTGCACGTTAGCAGCTACACATTGCAGCATTTGAAAGCATGCTAAAGTTACAGCATTGTGACACATAGAGGAACAGCCAAGGCCCTTGATTTTAGCAGACATCTTTTGGGCTGAAGCTTTTCATTCTCACTTCTTTCCCAGTGTAATTTCTGGAAGCAAAGTCTGGAGGCTTTCACTTGTTCTAGTTGATTTGCTGGAGGGTGACAAGACCTGGTCAGTGCCAGTTGGTATAATTAGGTACTGTTCCATTGATCTGTTGGGGCATTTTAGATCCATCTAACTTTTGAGTGCACAGTTAGTGCCTGCTACAAAGCCAGCTGCAAATTCAGGGACTCTCTAACCTCTATGGATTTCTATTAAACACAAACTTTAAGGTTCAGATAAATCAAAACACATCATTAGGCCTAAAAGAAAAGCAATTCAAACTCTCCACAGTGTAAGACCTTTAAGACATGTTTAGAGTAATAAAGTCTGCAAACATCAAAGCTACATAGCTGCACTACCAGTTTAGCAATAAGACAAGGTAGAAAGACCTCCAGAAAGCTCCAGATTCCTCATCAAGCCCTACACAGGTTTGTGTTTTTCACTGTATTCAGAGGTGATTCAGGGACAGGGTGGATAAGGAAGAGTTTTCTGATGATACTAATTGGTTCAGAACAGCGAAAAGTCAAAAGTCAATTGCAAAGTATTATTGAATGGCCTCACGCTGACACATAGTTATAAAGTGCCAGACGAAATTCAGTGCTGCAAAGTACATAGGGAGAAGACAGTTCTAATTTAAGATAACCTTTGATGGCTCTGAACTAGCTACTGCCAGTCAGAAAGGGAGAGCTTGGAATTACAGTGATAAGACAGAACAACATCAATATAAACCCATGGTGCAATGCTGGTTCTCAAGTACTACTTTTGGATCCTCCATCTCTGAAGGAACACAAATACAGAAAAGGACCACAAGTATGATTCATGATAAGAATGGCTTCTGAAAGAAGAACAGTAGACCACAGTTCTTTCAGTGGGACCTGTAATGACAGATAGAGGTTATAACAGAGGTCTGTTGAATTACAAGTGGGATGGAGAATGGAAATGGGATGATTGCTCATAGCACCTCATCATACAGGACAAGTAGTAAAAAGATCAGTTTTAAACAAAAGGAGCTACTGCACACAAAACCTAGTCAAAATGGAAAAATTCAGTAGATACTATGCAATACTGAATGTACTAAAAGTTAATGTGGGTTTGAGAAAGGCTTAGAAAAATCCATGAAAGAAGAAAGCTTACCAAGTGCTATTAAACACCAAGATCCCAGCAGCAGCTGAGAAAGTTGCAAGCTACCGAAGAACAGGACATTCAGCTGAGGAAATAGTACTATACACTTGTCCCATGGCTGCATTCTTTCACACGCCTCCATTATGCATCACTGCCGGACTAACTAGCACTCAGGGGACACTGAGCTGAACAGGACTTTGGTCTGATCCAGTATGCAAGTCTTCAGTGATTCAAGGAGTTTACAAACCTTACCCTGAAATGTGAGGAGAATCCACCTATCCTTTCACACCCCACCATCCTGATCTTTCTTCCCTAACAAATTCACAGCACTCCATTTCTCACCAGAACTTGCAATGATGCCACTGCTATGGAGGGAATTTTGCTTTCTTTACCAGCACCCTTTGCACCCTGAAGCCTACTCAGGGAGCCTCTTACAAGTTGCATCTCCAGAGACAATGATCAATCAAAAAACAATCATAAGTGGCCAGTTGTCTTTGTACAGATAAGCACGTCATGAATTTCCCTGGAAAACAATTCTTTGTAGTGGCTCACTGAAGTAGTTCATTACATTCATTACATAAGGGCCCTCTAGATTCAGGGCAGCTCCAGTAATACTGGTCCCACTGTGAGTGTCTTTAGTAGGTGTCTGGATTACATCTTGGCAGGAGGGAAAGGGGAGCAATGACTCAATTTCCAGTGAAATGCTGCAAAAACATCACCTGTCCTTTCCAGACACACTGTGGAAAGACAAAACTCTACCAGGTTTTGAACAGAGCTACCCTGTACAACTACTGTGTTAGTGGCTGACAAGTCATGCCTTCCTCTAGACTTGTCTTTTGGGGCAGCCAACTTCATAATACACTTGAGGTACAGACTGCACTGAATGGACTCTGCGTGCTTGCACATGCACGCTAGAAGACTTGAAATAGAGACAAATACTTGAGACTAGAGTTGACTGCACAGTCAAGACAACCTTGAGTAGGTCCACCTGTCAGCTCCTGCTAGAAGGGATGGACAACTCTGTTTCTTTAACATGCAGGAGTGTTTGAACATTTAACATGACCTTAACACGCAAACATGTGTTTGAAGTGTTGGGAAGTCATAACAGAATTCAGCCAACGTCATCATACAGCTAACTTTCTGCTTAATGAGACCACACTGCCATGATTGCTTTGAAATAGTTATTACAACTTTATACTGATCTTAGCAGAAACTTTACACTGAACTTCGCAGAAAAATCACGTGCTTTAAGCTTCTACTTCTGCTTCCTGGGAGTAAAAGTCCCAAAGTACAGCTGCTTAAAAGCATATTACTCTGCTTGACTGAAAACACTCTCAAAACAGCAAGTAAAGCCACAAGTTCAGTTGCAGCATGTATTTACATTAAGAGACCTTTTCTAAAGTAATTTTTCAACTGGAATGCATTTATTATTCAATGCTTAGTTCATGCTAACCATATGACAAAATACCATTCATATTACAAAGGGAGAAACAACAATTGGATTTTCATGTGCTCACCCACACTGCTTCAACGACCACTATAGTACACAAGTCACAACATATTTATGGCTTATTACAGACCCACAGCACTGGAAGTGAGTGATACAAAGCCCTTCTGAGGCAGCGCTGCAGAGATGAAACCCCACAGGACCCATTTTAACTGTCTTTGTCATTTAACCTTCCCCTCAGATAATTTTCAAAACTATGGAGATTTGCAGAGGGAAAACTGTCCCACAGACATGTATTTTTATGATATAAGCTAGTCCCCACCCATCACACCACCAGTCCAGAGGAACACCTCTGACTTACTACCTTGCTAGCCAGGGGTGCCTGTAACCTTTTGCAAACTTGGTGGGTCTCCCATGGGACAACTGCTGGCCTAGCACAGGAAGAAAGCCAAAAAGGAAATTTGTGTGCATGAAGTCAGAGGTCCTGTTCCACCGTTGTTCTCAAATCATATTCTCCTGCCTCACAGTCTCACTGACTACACCCAGTGCAAGGCAAACCTCAAGAAGAGGTGTCCACAAGGGGCTTGTACAAGATGTCCTATGCCCCGTAGTACTTACTGTTGGCCACAAAGCTTCAGAGCTGGATGAAGATTAAGATGTGGGTGCTGCAACAAAGAATTTGACTTTTTCAAACACTTGTTGCTTCTAGTGGAGTGAATACTCAGTCAAGAAGAAAAGCTCATCAGCTGCCTTGGTGCCCTGTGATCACTCCCAGATATTTTGCTAAGTTTTGATCTGAACAGCCCACCCTAAACAGGTCCTTACGTAAGAAAGAATAAGGAGACACATTTTAACCTCCCTGCCATGCTTCTATGTGCTTGGCTCTATTTTCTCATCCTACAGAGCAGGTTAAACTGAAGTCATACAAAGGATCACTGACAGACATAGAAATTCTAGTGGAAAATTTTAATTAGAAGTCCTTCTTTGTCTTAACTGTACTATTGCACTTCAGGTAATGCTCAAGCTGTTCTGGATAAAACTGATGAGGAAGCATGTAACGGAAAGCGTTTATTTTTTGCTTGCCTTTTTAAGAAGACTACCTTAACAGTGCTGTGACATTTAGCGCTCATGCATTTCACTATGCATGCACTTTAATTTCCTTTTTAAAACTGCTCTGTTCAAAATTTGCTAATAATTACTGTTTTGTTGAGTTACCTAAAACATTTATAGCTTCCCTCAGTCTGCCAATGCACACACACTTTAAGCCAGCAGAAACAGGTGTTGATGTCGGGGTCTCATCCTCCACACACACATTCCCTGACCACTTGGTTCTCAATCCTGCGCCCTCCCCTTCATGTTTCAGCACCAATGTTTGTGTAAGCATACAATCAGGTCAGTTACTTTTAATCCAGATCAATTCTGTCATGTAATTTACTGCACTGTCTTGCAGAGGGAACAACAAAGAGGAATGCACAAGGGCAGGAACAAGCAAGTGGATGCTGGCCTGAGTCTTCTGGATTAAGATAGTTCAGGAAACTATAGCCACTCTACTGCCCAGATACTTGAGCGGCAAAACTCCTGGTTTACTATTCAAACCCTTGGTGTTGAATTTACACAGTTCTTACACATACTTGCAAGTCCTTTTCACCCCAATTGTATTGACCTAATCATATTAAGAGATGCTGCCTCTCCATAAATCATAGAATGCTGCGACCAGTGGAGCCCAGGTCCCATTACGTGAGGCAAAAACCTGCCTTGAATTGCTGTTGTACCTGCATTTGATTTGGTCCTTACCTATTGAAATGTCATGCTGTGAAGTACATCAAGGGGATCAGGCAAAAAAATTAAAAACAGATCTCTGGGCAAGTTGTTGGCATTGGTTTACAGTATCTACTACTCAGTAGTAGATTCAGTGCATGCTATCTTCAGTGTGCATGTTCAAGATTTGACCCACCGTGCCTTTAATGATAAGCTATGTCAAAAGCCTCCTTTGTACATGAACAGAGAGTTCCCTCTTGTTCGAAGCTGTTACCGAAGGTCAAGGCACTTCTTAACCTTTAAAGACACTAAGTTTCAAACATGTCGGTGGTTATCCTGAGTTAATTTATTAATTTTGCCTGGCCACATTTAAGTCAGTTGGTTTTTATTTCACTCATTGATATATAGCAGCAGCTTAAGTGGAGGGTAGCCTGTGACATTTTTCTGAGGAAAACTGTGGACCTTTACAAGACAGTGTACAATACACAGCAGATTTAGAACTGCTGGCTTCTGGACTGGAAGCTTTTTTACTTTGAAGCCAAGACTATGAGCCAGCTTCTCAGAAGTCCCGCAAAATTGCTCATGATGTCTTAATCTACTTTGCTCTTGCCAAGTGTCACAGAGTGGCTTATGATTGCTTTCTTTCACCAACAAACAATACAGATGCAACAACACAGATAAACTCAGTACCTGCTTCTGTCAGCTAAATTGTAGAGACTTCCATAAATGAGAAAAGTAACACTGAGTCTCCAGAGGGCCCAGAAGACCAGTACCAAGTTGCACTATAACTAGCTATTTTCATCCCCTTCAGGCCCCCCCTTCAGGAAATTCTAGTATCTGTGAATGATTTAAAGTAAAACCATGCATATACATCTAACTGAACACAAGAAACTGCTTATAGCCTTTCCTTTTCAAACAGCCCATCTTTGTTATGGGGACAATTTTAGTGCTATTACCTCATCTCTTAATGCTTATGATTATCTTGCTCTTCCAGCAGGAAAGAAAAAATAGAGATGGAGGACACATAGAAAACAGAAGATGAGCTGTGGAGAGAAATAACTGACTATGTACTGCACAGAAGAGTAATATGATCCCAGTACTTGATAATGACCCTTTTTGACTGGGGACAAAGCCAAGCAAGTGGTACTTGACTTTCAGCCCTGAAAGGCTCACCAAATCTGGAAACTCACACAACCGAAGTGATTATTTCTTCCACAGCAGACAATAGAGTGTTTGTTTTAGTGGGTAACAAGAGTGGGTTCTGTGGTCCCTTTTCTCTACTAGTATTTCCAGCACTAACTTCCTCAAACTTTTGTATTTTACCTGATATTGCAGACCTATAACAAAGCATCACTGGGGGTTCCTAGATAAACAGCTAAGTCTGCTCCAGTCTCCAAGCATCCCCTCAATAATGTATTTTCCTGAAGTTGAATGAATTCTCAATGCAAAACCCATTCAGTTGGTCAATCTTTGAAACTGGGCTTTAAAACTTGTCTCTTAAACCTGCTCAAAGGTTGCAGCTTGCCACTGGCTAGGAACATGTCCACTCAGTGGACCCATGGTAAGGACAGATGGTGATGGTTTTAGTACTCAGTATGGGTCAGTCTAACATCTGGGCTCATTCCAGCCAAGACACAACATCTGACCAAAACAAAGGAACAACTAAGAGCTTGTTTAACTATACAGCATAAATATTTTCCTCTTGACAAACTGAACTGCACCACACATGTTTATGCTCTGCAAGTACCACACTGCAACAGGAAGGGTACAACTGACAGGAAGAAGCAATATGGTTCATGGTCCAGTCATAGAGACCAACTTTCTTCTTTCTTACTGACAATGAACAGTTCACTGCAGAAACACAGAGATTAATTCCTTGACTGAAAGACCTAGAAAATGTTGCTGTGGCAATGATAGTCTCTCACAGGTGGTATCAGTGGACTCACCTGAAGGGGCTTCAAAGGATTCAGGTTAGCACGGAAAGCTTGTTCAGCTGCATGGAGTTTTTCCTTTGGCAAGGTGCAAACAAAGGCATCAGAGTCTATGGCCGCTGTCTGATTTTGGATTGTAAGAAATTCAGACAATGTTGAGCTGTTGCAGAGATCTTGCAGTCGCATTCGGTAACCAGACACAATGACCTGGAAAAGTGGGCAAAACATATAAGTCTCCCTTCACATAAGATTCCTAGAACAAAACTGGTTATCACCTAGACAAAACACACCATTTGTAACGTTTCCAGACAGAAGTAAGAAGGCATTCTTCTCTACAGGTTGCACAGCCCTGACCCATGCACAACTCAGTTCCAACAAAAACATATCTAAGTACATGGGGCAGAAGTCCTGGGGAGGCACGTCTGTCTTCACTTATCCACAAACATGCACAGAGCAGGGGTGATCCTGTCCTCCACAGCAGCCATTTCCTCCAACCAAGGGTACACGCATTGCCTAATCTTCAGTCTTCTGGGAACTGAGCCACAGAGACAAAACAAGGCTTGTGACCAAACACAAGTCTGGCAAATGTATGTGAAGGGCAAAAGACCCATGTTCCAAACTCAGATATATCTGCCAGCCACATTTTCCTGTGCTGTTCTGGATCAAGATCACCTTCTTCCTTAGCTCTGAAGATCTCTTTACTAACTGCTGAGAGTTTTGGCAGATAATGTATCAGTGAAAAAAAATTATCTTACAGGCTGCAACAAGAGGTAGGATCCTAAAGTCTTTCAGAGGCATATTTTACTTAAGGTTTACTTGCCAATAATGTTTCCTAATGCACAAGCAACCATTTTATGAGAGAAATGGAAACAATCACTCTGAATTATCACCAGTCCATTTCAGACATCATGGCCTAGTTTCTTTTCATAAGGTCAGTTGCAGGATTTAGGTGTGCTGAACATCAAACAAGTACATGTCAAACAGGTGCACACTTCATAAAGGTTATAAACACAAGGAAAATCTAGATTCTTCCTTGAAAAAATTTTGTTTGCTTTAGGGCTAGTCAGAGGGAACAATTTTATTGTAAATGCACAGGTAACAACAGCTTTACACTTTATTTCTTCTTCCAGTTAACAGTTCCTGAATCACACTGGTAAGTCTGAAAATTTTCTTATTTTTCAAAACTAAAAGTGCATCAACAATCTGGGGGGAAAAAGTGCACTGTGTTCAGAAAACAAGCAGATGGGACTGAGAGAATAGAGAAAAGATTTATAATGCAATTATTGTGCAAGCCTTTAACTTTAGTCTGCATCCATATGCCAAAAATATGATGTTTCCATGCTGCACACTCAGCTGAATAAATCTGATAGCTCTTGCATCCTTTTGAAAAAGTTTGGGTGTTTTTTTTGCAAGCAGAGATACTACCACCATCGCAGCCATGCTGAAGAGGGGATATCCGTGTGGCACTAGAATGACACTCAGGAGACCCAGGATGAGTCTAAAGCAGCTTCCCTGGGAGGACATATAGAAAACTAGCTGCACTAGTTGTACTGTTTTGACTACTTGTACTGAGGGAATCCAGCCTCCTCAGCCAGAAGACAGAGACTGGGAGAATGACTCCCCCCGCATTCCAGGAGACAGTCAGTGACCTACTGCATCACATAGACACACACAAGTCTATGGGACCAGATGGGATACACCCAAGGGTGCTGAAGGAGCTGGCTGGGGTGCTCGCCAAGCCGCTTTCCATCATTTACCAGCAGTCCTGGCTGACCGGAGAGGTCCTGACAGATTGGAAACTGGCCAATGTGACGCCCATATATAAGAAGGGTCGGAAGGATGATCCGGGAAATTACAGGCCTGTCAGCTTGACGTTGGTGCCCAGGAAGCTGATGGAGCAGCTCATCCTGAGTACCATCACACAACACGTGCGGGACAACCAGATGATCAGGCCCAGTCAGCATGGGTTTATGAAAGGCAGGTCCTGCTTGACAAACCTGATCTCCTTCTACGACAGGGCGACCTGCTTATTGGACAAGGGAAACGCTGTGCATGTTGTCTACCTTGACTTTAGTAAGGCCTTTGACACCATTTCCCACAGCATTCTCCTGGTGAAACTGGCTGCTCGTGGCTTGGATGGGCACACGCTTTGCTGGTTAAAACAGTTAAAAAACTGGCTGGATGGCCGGGCCCAAAGAGTTGTGGTGAACGGAGTTAAATCCAGTTGGCAGCCGGTCACGAGTGGTGTCCCCCAGGGCTCGGTTTTGGGGCCACTCCTGTTTAACATCTTTATTGATGATCTAGATGAGGGGATCGAGTGCACCCTCAGTAAATTTGCAGATGACACCAAGTTGGGTGGGAGTGTTGATCTGCTCAAGGGTAGGGAGGCTCTGCAGAGAGATCTGGACAGGCTGGAGCAATGGGCTAAGGCCAACTGGAGGAGTTTCAATAAGGCCAAATGCCGGGTGCTGCACTTGGGCCACAACAACCCCCAGCAGCGCTACAGGCTTGGGGAGGAGTGGCTGGAGAGCTGCCAGTCAGAGAGGGACCTGGGGGTGTTGATTGACAGCCGGCTGAACATGAGCCAGCAGTGTGCCCAGGTGGCCAAGAAGGCCAATGGCATCCTGGCTTGTATCAGCAATAGCGTGGCCAGCATGGACAGGGAAGGGATCTTACCCCTGTACTCGGCACTGGTGAGGCCGCACCTCACCAGTTTTGGGCCCGTCACTACAAAAAGGACATTGAATTGCTCGAGCGTGTCCAGAGAAGGGCAACGAAGCTGGTGAAGGATCTGGACCACATGTTGTACGAGGAGCGGCTGAGGGAACTGGGGTTGTTTAGTGTGGAGAAGAGGAGGCTGAGAGGAGACCTCATTGCCCTCTACAACTACCTGACAGGAGGTTGTAGAGAACTGGGGATGAGTCTCTTTAACCAAGTAATAAGCGATAGGACAAGAGGTAATGGCCTCAAGTTGCACCAGGAAAGGTTCAGACTGGATATCAGGAAGTATTTCTTTACAGAACGGGTTGTTAGGCGTTGGAATGGGCTGCCCAGGGAGGTGGTGGAGTCCCCATCCCTGGAGGTGTTTAAGAGTCGGGTTGACATAGCGCTGAGGGATCTGGTGTAGTTGGGAACGGTCACTGTTAGGTTAATGGTTGGACTAGATGATCTTCAAGGTCTTTTCCAATCTAGATGATTCTGTGATTCTGTGAAAACCAGTCTCTCCCAGTGCTTCAGTGCTCACTCAAAAAAGCAAAGGTGAACAATCCTTCCACCATCCCCTGTGTCTGTCCACCTTTTTCACTCATATTTTAAGCTCTTTTGGAGAAAAGCTGATCTTTCCAAACATAGTGAGTTCCATCACATGTGATCCTAGAACAAAGGCCCTGCCTACCTGCCCCAAACTAAAATACCCAGTCACACCAAGTCAACTGTCTGTAACCATGTCAAGTCATCTTATACCATGGTGTTTTCAACAGGCAAATATATTCTAAATGACAAGTTATGTCCCCTAAGGACTCTCAAAATCCCAGGCTCATGTCTAAAAGCAGTCACCGGTGACTGTTTTCTGCTCACAGGTCACACTGTTCTCTCCTGGGACTGTCCCTGCTGTACAGAACAGGGACATTCATTCCAGGCAGCATATGCCCTGGCTGTTACTATTTACTCCTCACTGCCATTCAACATGCCATGCTGCAGCCCTGGCCCAGGAACTTATTGTGCCCCTGCAGTTTTTCACTAGGATAGGACCTACTCCTGCCATCCAAGCCACATTACAGCTGTCTGGCTATGCCTGGACAATGGCAGCATACTAGACTTGATTAGATAGCTACCCTCCCCACTGTTGATCCAGGCTCCTTTCAATCCCAACAGACACCCTTCTGAGCACACCTACACTAGAGAAATGCAAGGTTGAGCCTCTCTGCCCCAGGAAGCAATGTGCCGACCAAGACAAGGCTTTGGCCATTTTTCTGTATTTGCACTGTGTTCAGTATGCTGGATACATGGACCCTGCTTGGCATGCTGAAGTACTGTCACTACAGTAACACCAGTGAACAACAGTCCCATCTCCTTGGCGATTTCAGTTCCTTGCTTGCAAATTGTAACTTCTGGGCTTGCTGAACAATCACAGGACACTAACAGACTTCAGGAGAAGGTTCATTTGCTGTGAGAGGTTTGCATACTCTGAACAGGCCCTTCTATATGACCTTGTGAATGAAGCTGTGACCCACTCATACAGTCAGAGACCAAACAACTATTGCCTATTAACACTGCAGTCACTGCTGCAGCTCAGTAGTGAGGTCAGATCTTCACCCCAGATCTCCAGCAAAATCAAAGGGGTCCATTTTGTGACTCAGATAAAGTAATCTTGCAGGAAGAGAGAGCTCTGCCTCTCAGTTATTATCTGTATTAGAAAAGTGCTCAAAGAAAGATTTGGTGGGCCACTTCCCTCCTCTGCAGCATACTGCCGTGTTGCTTAGATTAGCTCTTCCTGCCATCCCAGAGCACAAACCACTGCTAAGACTATACAACTCCCAGTTTCCTGGCAGAATGAGCACAAGAATTACACAAACAAGAACAAAGCTTAACGCATTCAAGCAAGAACTAGCCAACTGATTACTTCTTTACCACCCTTTAGATACATTATGTGGGTAAAATCTAAGCTTTCTCCTTCCACTGGCTTTGCCATATACAACCAATATAATATGGCAGTCGCACGACTTAAGTCAGAGCTAGCTTTTTTGCCTCTTTGAATATCTTTCTGCCTTTCCATCAGCTTAGGGAGAATGACTATGTTGTTGTTGCTGAAGCCTTCTAGTTATCCTTGCAGAACTATCTGTAGCACGATTCTGTTTTAATCTATCATGAATTTCAGGCAAATTAGTTTCAAGTAAAACAAAACCTGCAGCCTAAAATGGGTAAGATTTTTTTTCCACTTTACTTCTTTTTAGTAGAACACATCCTTAACTTGTAGGATTAAACTGCACTAAAACAGATGGCTTGATAGAATTCACTGAAGAATGAGACAATGCATGTGAAGGGGGACAGCATCTGTAATTACATGAAAACAAAGTCTGAAAGGACTATTATTCAGCTCCACTTCAAAGAAAAGATCTGATCTGGAGTTGGGAAGCAGAATGGATTTCCTCCTCCTTCTGCACATCACCTTTTGCACTGCTGAAGCAACCAGTTCTGACTTCTGCATTAGAAAGGATGCTGGTGGACTAATTCATTCAGCCTAGCAAAAAACATGTTCTGAGCTTAACAACGGCAGACAGCTGTCCCAAGACAGGGGCTCCAGCCCACTGTCACTGCTGTCTCTGTTTATGAAGGCAATCATGGGAGCACTTAGGAGTTTCATCTAAGATCAGGACTCTCTTGTACTACACAATATACAAGTTTACTGTCTGTCTTGAAGAGCTGGCCACAAACTGAGAAGCATGCCTCCTTCCACTGCACAAGAACCTAAGGCAGAGCAACACAAAGAAACTCCGCTCCAGTCCATGCTGAGTGACCAACCAACCACCCCACTTTTATTTCTAATCAAAGTAAAACAGTTCGAACACCACTAGCAACCTAATTAGTGTTTCATTTTGGTTAAAAAAAAGCAGGAAATAAGAAATTCGGTTTAGCCTGAAGGGTATGAGGCTACTTTCTTATGCAGATCAAAACATTTGCACATGGGTCTCAGCATCCTTTTACAGCTTACAAACACATAAAACAGTAAATTGAAAGCAAGAGGGAAGAGAGGAGCAGGGATTACATTTTCCTCTGTGTTTGTACAACACCTAGCACACAGGGGTCCTGCACTGCGGATCTTGCTACTATGATTAAACAAACAATAGACATGCATTATGTTAGTCATTGAAAGTGCTCTTTACCCGCTGGAGGTTGACCTCTGCATCCAGTAGCTCCTCCACTGTGGATGATGGCATGGACACATTATAATGGAGGAAGTCTGAGAACGTCTCATTGTCAACCAGGAAATCCCGAAGTTTCAAGTCTGCAAAGTAACAAAACAGGCAACATTCTGGTCAGGGCAAAGCCAAAAGGAAACTCATGTGAGAGCCCTGAACAGGAAAAGCAAAGCTGACAAATGGAGGAGACGGAATTACACAAACCACAGCACAAAGGGAGAAAAGGAGCTGCTGGCAAAGTGCTCTGAAAACTTGGCAGCTTTCAGAGATGTCAGTCCATGATGTCTTGATCTCAAAAAAATAAAGAACCTTTAAGAACAACTCTCTAACATCATTGCTTCAGCTCAACTTGCACATACATGCACAGAAGAAGCAAGCAAGGTACAGCAAGCTGCTCCCCTGATCTAGGGTGAAACCTACCCTAGCATTAGCCTTGCACAAAGATTCAGCTTTACTTAATCCCTGTGTTGTTACTGAACACGGGACTGAGCTAAGGAATTTACTAATCTGTATTTAATTATGTTAATAGTAAATGTACTCATTACCATAGATTTCCAAGTTTGACATATGCAGACACAGATATGATACAGAATCACACACGCATCTAGGAAGCAAGCTTAACCATGCAGCAGAATTTCTGGAAATGCTCTTTAACTCCCATTTTTTCCCCAAAAGCTTCACCTTCTGAAGCTACTGGTGTTTCAGTTCTTGGCTTTAAAGCAAATTCGTATCACTATCACAGAAGAGGGGAGACATCTGGAAACTGTGATCCAGGTACACTATTAAAGTTCACAAACCCGAAGCTTAAGCAACTGACCCTCACACTGTTTTGGGTTGTTTTGGTGTTTGGTTTTTTTTTTAAGGAGAGAGAGGACAATTCTATCTTTACTATGCTTAAACCAGCAACTATGAAGAAAGTAGCTACGCCAGAAGGAGCTGAGCATAAGTCTCATGGGATTTACTGGGGTGAAGATTTCCAGGCTAAGCCAAGCCAGCCGGTGTCACACTGCTTTTTCTACTCCAGGAAGAGAGGATGCAGCCCATGGCAAACGGTGGAAAACGATGAGATCTAAAGGGAAAGTAATGCAAGAGAGCCCCAAGAGTTCGTACCTTCTCCCTCCTATAGGGAACAGCTGTAACAGAACATTTTTTTTTCCCCTCTTCCGTGTTTTTTGCTTAGCTTGGCGGGTGATACCCTCAAGAAAGCCCAACACCCAGGAAAAAGCATGCTGAGCACGCAGGGTGCCACCGGTGGTAACAGAGAGGCTGGTGTCCCGGGTGTCACTTCTGCTTCCCCGGGCCTAAGAGTGGCAGAGCAGCAGCGAGGGGAGGAAACCACACGCTGTGCTCTGGCCACACGAAGCACACAGGGGTTACTGACGGTCATTGCTCCCTCATCTACATATCCAGTTACAAATTCCCTGTTGCCTTTTTGTTCCACACGAAAAAGTAAATCACCCCCCTCTGCTGAGGCGACACGGAGGTTACTCTGGGACAAAAGCTTCTCCCTTGTCCTCCTCCCTTCCCCCCAGCAGGACCACTCAGCAATATACCACTTTTGACCACAGTGTGCAGATACCCCACTGCACCCTGTCACCAAAATCAACCCCCATCCTTTCTCCCAGCCGGGAAAATTAGAGGAAAAGAGCTGGATCCTGCAATAACATAGAAAAGTCTTTTTTTTTTTTTTTCAGCAGAGGCTAAAGCACCCTGCTTCACCACAACTTCAGGAAAAGTTCCCTCCACCCTGATGCCTTGGTGACTTCCCAAATGTGCACAACTCCCCAAACACTTCTGCAGCTTGTTTATTTTTTGTTGAGATCATCAACAGTTCAGAAACTCAGATGGACAAAGGGGTAGCTGGCTGAAGGCACACTGGCATGCAGAGATCGGATGTTTGCAAGCTTTTTCATTTAATCTGTCCTCATTTAGAATATTTTTAAAGTTCCTCTTAAAGGGCCACACACCTCTTAGAAAAAACATAACCAAGCAATAATTCTCCAACTTTTCTGTTTCCTCATTGCTGTTTTGCTTTTGGGTTTACCTAGGCTTTTTTGTTTGGGGGTTTTCTGCCACATGGAAGCAGGATTTTCTTGGTGGGGGACATATTCAATAGGTAATTGCAGGAAGGCAACCTGAACTACATTGGGATTCCTGCTGGCCTGTCCGTAATAATGATGGCAAGTAACAGAGAGCCTGCCATCTTCCACAGCTGTAATTAACCAGCTCAGCTTTAACAGGGCATTTCTCCCTGCCTTTTTATCATGCCAAGCATCTTCAGACTTGCTCAGCACTAGAATTTGCTGAAAATAGAAGCTGCCTTCCAAGGCAACTGCTACAATGTCTGAAGGAGTTTTCATCATCATTTGGAGGAAAACACAAAGGGAACAGAACGTAAAGTTACCAAAACTGCTTGTGGAACAATGCTTGACTTCCAGACAGCTGGTCATGAACCTGTGCTCGCAGGTCATAACCGTTATCTGCCCAAGACCACACATGGAAGTGCTAGGAGACCAAGAGACTGAATCCCAACACATGGTCTTGCTGCAATGCCCTAAGCAAATAGCCAGCCTCTCCTACCACGCATTTTCTCCCCCACCCCATCTGGTCCTACTTGAAGCACTTGTGGCTCTGTCTTACACAATCCCCCTCAATCATGGAGGCATGCATAATGACTTGCACATGAAACCACAGAGAAGTACCAAACACTGCAATCAATCTAAATTCCTGCCCTGGATACTTCCAGAAGATAAGAGTTAATAGAGATTTCCTCTTGAAAACAGCCATTCTCCTCCAAGACTGCTTGCCCTCTAGGGCCTAAGGAAATTCAAGAGCATTAGTTAAAAGAACTCCTCCAAAAATAGAACACAAAAGAAACAGGCAAGTCTTTTGAAGGTTAATACCAAGCTTACCCAGTAATACAAACATTTGGAGTAGAACAACACATTTTACAACCAGAGACCTACTACTCAAGTATCTTCCTGCCATAAAAGCTCAGACACACCATCAAGTTATTCAGAAAACGTGAGGTAAACTGTGTCAGCTCAAACATGATTTAACTTGTGCATCTTCTCTCACACTTGAGACTAACCAAAAGCATTGGTATGGTCAGCTATTGCAAGCTGGCTGGCACAGCGTAATGCAGCTGCAGGTCTGGACAGCACATCAGGGAGAAGTCTCTCCCCATACTTTCACCGACATGGACATGCAGCCTTTCCTTACCTCTCCTATTCATCTTCAACAGAAAACCAGGGGAGCAGCAGTCCCACAGGTTCCCCTCATCACCAGCACAGCGTATGGCCTCCTGGTCAAAACCTCAGGTCCCAGCGACCAAGACAAGCCCCAGGCACAAATGTGGAGATGAACTTGAGGTCAGACTGAGCAACCACCCTCAAAGACAGTCTTGCAGTTTAAACCTGGCCAGCAGCCAAACACCACACAGCCACTCGCTCATGCTCCCCTGCCTGGGGGATGGGGGAGAGCATTGGAGGGATAAAGGCAAGGAGATTCATAGGTTGACATAAAAACAATTTAGTAATTGAAATAACATAAATAATAATAATAGAAAATACAAACAAGTAATGCACAGTGCAATTGCCAACCAATGCCCATTCTGCTCCCAGCTAGCAATCTCAGAGAAAAGAAGATCCCAAAACCACAATCCCAGAAGTGAGAGAGCACTTCCTGGCCAACCCTCATCTATATACTGAGCAGGATGTTATATGATATGGAATATTCCATTGGCCAGTTTGGGTCCTCTACTCTCTCCCAGCTTCTTGTGCACCTGCACATTAGCAGGACATGGGAAATTGAAAAGTCTTTGATTCCTTAGCAACAACTACAAACATCAGTGTATTATCAACATTTTTCTCATGCCAAATCCCATGCTGAATCCAAAACACAGTATTATTCTAGCTACTAAGAAGAAAAATTAGCTCTATCCCAGTCGAAACCAGAACAGACAGGCAGATCTCATGTGAACCATCTTGCTGCTTCAGTGGTGGGATGAATGCCTGCAGATGAAATACTGAGGTAGCCTGTCCTCATGGTAGACTTGATCCCAAGGGAGAAACAACACAACATGTAGACAGAGCCTTTGCTTATAAAGCATGCAAATAATCCCCACTAACAGCAGGCCCAGTGGGGCTGAAATGCTTTCGTTCTGCCTAACTCCAGCTCGGGCACTATATGGCAAAACAGGAGACAGTCCCCATCCACATGAAACAAGCAGGAAAAGTCCATTTCCTATGTGGGGCAGGCAGAATGGTCTTTCCTATGGTCATGTAAGGAAGCCTCCAGCAGAACCAAGAGCTCCCAGAGCTGAAAGTTTTGTGCCTAACCACAAAACCACCCTTCCTCTCTGAAGTCACAGGTCAGGATTAGACAATCGCATGTGGCATTTCACAGATACTGACTTTGTGACAGACACAGCTGTCCTTCATTTCCAGACAGTTCAAACCAACCTTGGGGGCTGAATTCTGGACACGGAAACCAGCAACTTATGATTTTCAGATTGCAGAGCATCTCCTACAGGACTGACACACTGTTTTAAATCTTCAAGATTTACATTTTCCTGACAGCTCAACCTTTTCCAGCACCTTCATGCCTGAGCACAGAGCTAGGCCAGTCATTCCTTGCTTGAGAAATCAAATCATTGTGACAACAGAGAAAAAAAACCCAACCCTCTCATGAAGTTCAAGACAACTAGTAAAGAATAACAGAACCTCCACACATCCTACACTACTGGTTAAATTGAACAGCAAAACAAAAAGTGTTCATTATAAAAAATAGCAAGTCGGTGCTGTGTGGTCTCCATTCCATGCAGGTCAGAACTGAAGCACTGATTGTGCAGTGAAGAAAGTGTCCATGGTCCATAAATTCTCCACAGCCAGAGGTTTTTAGCATCCTCATTCTAGAAACACATCCCTGGTTACTTTCACAAGCTTAAAAGGTGGCTCAGTGCAGGAAAGAGCAAGAGAAACCACAGCCTGGAAACAGTTTTAATTTGATCTTACTACAAGTATGACCATGACAGGTCCCAAAGTAAGCAGTGACCATTTCCACAATACTGGGAAGATCCACAGACAAGTGGGACAAAAAAGCCTGTGGAGACAGGTTACAGAGCAAGACTGTTCTCCTCAAACTTCTCTCCTATTCTTTCTTGCTTCACTTGGAAGCACAGAGGGCTCATACCTTCCTCCATAAACTTAATGGTGCAGCATCTTTTAAAACTAAACAATAGGGTAGAAAAACAAAACCCCACGGAAATTGTGGCTACAGTTTTCATATCCTGAACACTGTCTTCTAAAAATAAAAGGCACGCAAGTGGTATTTCAACATATCTCAATCCACCGTAGAGTACAAAGTTCACCAGGTCTGACTTCAATTTGTGGGTTTTCTGCCCAAAGGGTTTGTGCCCATAATGTACAATAAACCAGATTTTTCAGCCAGTTTAAAACTAACAAGCTCAGTGAAAGCTATGTGACAGTTAGATCTACTATTCACTTCCCAGCTTCACATGCCCTAAGTCCCTACAGAGAACTGGGTGAAAGAAGGGGGGAAAGAGTATTCACACCATAAATTAATTCAGAAGCAAAGAGGAAAGCAGGGCAGTGTGTCTCATCTACAAACATGACTATCTTCAGGGGATTCACTCCTTACTGATAGAACATGCAAGGCAGAAAACAACTATGTTATTTTCTGCATATACATTTCAGTTGGAGGATTTACTAGTCTTTGGCTAAGCCTGTCTTCCTCACAGCCAAGCATCAAGGCAAAGGAGAAGCTGGTGTTAAATTATGACCCTTTATTTCTCAGAGACTTACTCACAGGGCAACCCAATCATTTTCATAACAGCAGCATTAAGGCACCACAGCAAGATGAAATAGTGACACAGGACGGGGTATGAGAAGCTTTAGCTTTGTTCTTTAGAGTCAGCAGGTTTCCACAAGTGCCTGAAGAAGACCAGACAGACAAGTGGGCTCCCAGCACAATACAGTCAGAGGCACCTGTCTCCACCAGTTAACAGAATGAGCAAAGCAAAGCAAAGGAAGAGGGCCAAGTGAGCAAACAACACAATTTTCCTCTCCCCACACAAAATGTTGAGATTCACAGCTCCCAGTTGCCCACTCAGGTAAAACCACATTTCTACAGCAAGGGAGGCGGGTGTGCAGCACCTCCGTAGCACTCATGCAAGGCCAGCAACTCAGATACCCATGCCAGACTGACTGTACAGCTGCCTGTCAAGCTTGTGCAACACACTCCACAGTGCCCAGGCACAAGCTGAGGACAAGGTCAAGAGGCTCCCCAGTCACACAGGGCTGCCTCACCCAGGGCATCACTCTTCACCAGTGATACTCCCAGCAACAGGAGTTTTTGCAAGAAACAAGCACATGAAGGAGCTGAAGCTGAGACCAAGAGGTGAAGCTCCAGCAGCTAGAGCATTGTGACCACTACAAGGACTCTGGCTAGAAACCTGCCTTAGCTTTCAGCAAACTCTCACACAGTGAGAGGACCAGGGCAGGCAAACCCAATGCTGATGCAGAATTACCTCATATACTGGGATTTGGTATTAATTTTTCAATGCAGCATCTGGGAAGTATTCCTCAGGAATACCTGATGGGTGCACTTGAACACCTCAACTGATTTTTATACTCATTACCAATCACTGTGATTTATAGACATAAGGTGTTTGAAGCTACTTTCCATAAAATTAAAAATGGGCTTTCAAACAAATTCAACACCGGTATTGAAGACGGAATGACTTGTGAATTGACAATGATCCAGAGGAAACAGTGATCTAATGCTGAAGCTTGTTACAGCATTGTACCCTACTGAGCCAATGACCCCGATCTACAATGTGAAAAGCAAACCTTTCAGATGCACCAGTGCTGGGCTTGGCAAGGCAGCAAGTTTTCATCTGCCCTCATTATATTCCTAACTTTGGACAACATGTCCAGAAAGCATAATAAAATAACATTTTAAGTCTTTTCTTTTTTTAAAGCAATTACTATGTTTCAGTTTTCCCTTCCCTATAAGGCACTCTTCCCCCTGTGTGGTGGGAACAGCTCTCAGAGCTGCTTGTACTCCTAATGATACTGGCAAGAGCTATAACTGTCCTCTGCCCAAGTTGGACAGCTGTACCCTGACTTGCTGACAAGAAATCGAGCAGCTCAGCAGGTCTGTTGTTCAGGATCAGCTAGTGTGAAAATACAAGCCTAATATGCATGCAGTTGAAGTGCTGTTCCTTCTGCAGCCATAGCTTGACCTGTTTTTATGGTAGGCTACAGCTCTCAGCTCTGTGTCCATCAGACAGGTAACGGTGCTGCCTCCACAGACATTAGATAACACCCAAGTGTGCACCCACTTAACCAGAGCCCATCATCATGTTTGCCATGCCAAATGGTGATGCAAGTAGAGAAAAGGCAGCCTTACATCCATCTCCAGCAGCTAGGATCTCTCCTGGGAGAAAAGGAAACGTGCAACAGGCCGCGGCCTTCCCTCTCATCTTGGGACTGCAGACACTAGGACCATCTCTATTGCACTACAAGTCACCATTTTTGCTTAGAAGAGCTTTAAAAATAGCCGCCAGCACAACCACTCTGGCAGAAAGCACAGCCAACACTGTGTACCGGTGCATGCGCAAGTGACCAGTTCTTGGTTCAGCTTCACTGGGGGTATGTTGGCTTCAAGGATGCAGAGCCCATTTAAACCAGCTGAGATCCCACCTCCAACCTGCAAGGGAGGTCAGCAGGAAACACAAGACTCATACCTCTCTTTGGGTAGTACTTGGAGTCCCAAATGCCATCAGGCCCCCTTTCTTGACACACATGACAGACTGCATCAGAAAGCAAAGACACAAAGAGGTGCAGAAGCAAAAGCCACAAGCTGGTCACCAGCAGTCCTGCCAGCAAATGAGTCTGCAGAGTTTCTGTCTATGAAGGGACCCACCCAACCACGTCCCTAGCCGCTGTCTAACACCATCCCTAGTCACTGTAACACCACAGAAGAGATACTCCAGCTTCTTCCCCTGCTGCAAGCCAAACTCTATTATCAGCAGACAACTGTGAAATACAGCCTGCCAGTGAAAAATTGAAAAAAACTTATTCAGGCTTTTAACAGTGCAAAAAATTTAGCAGGCTTAAAGGAAACATCCTAAGTATCTCCACTGTGTTGCTTTAAGCAGCAAATCTCAAGCACAGCTCCAAATCGCATGCAGTTCTAACTGATTGAAAGTTCTCCTGCTATTTTTCACAAAATAAGGACAAACTTTAAATTTCTCAGCCTTTGATTTGGTTTATCAGCCACAGACATGACAGACCTCAGATCTGACCAGATACAATACTTCATTACTGCAACAAAATTATTTTCAGGAATATATTTAAGTGTATACAGAACACATTTAGGGCTGGTACAGGCAATGGAGAAGGTGTCTAAAGATCAAATCCAGCTCAGAAAAAGAGAAGTCCTTCTAAAGAGTCAGAAAATAAGTGTTATGATTGGATTTTGACTGCACTAGAAACATTATGCCTTAAATAACACACAGATTTTAGATGTTTCAAAACATCAACTCAGCCATGGTGAAATACATTAAAAAAATCAGACTCGAAACAAGAGCCATGGTCACATCCAGCCACATACCACTATTCTAATGGCAAACACTGGTGTGAGCATACAAGGAATGACTTTATGCTATTAAAAAGCATGGAGTTAAGCAGAAGTTGAAAGTATGAGCTGTGACCAAGGAGGACCCCATTCAGAATTCCTCATACTTGAGCAAGTGACCTTGAATTCAGTGGAAATTCAAGTCACAGGAAAAAACAGGACTGGACATTTTAATCAAATGACCATTACTAACAGCAGAAGGGTTTTCATGAGCTGGCTACATGAGCATGCATCTGGGAGACTGCTGGTTCAAGTGCAAAAGGCACCTACCTATATCAGAACGATTTCTAAACCCCCAAACAAGCAGACAGAACCACCCCACCCTCCAAGTATCATGTTACTTGAAATTTATCACAGCACCAGTTTGAAAGGCTCCATCCACAAAACTGGCATGGGTAGTGATGAACCTCAAGTGGCAGGCAGAATTGCACAGGATCAAAGCACCCTGACTGTCCTGTACACATATTTGTGTCACCTTACATAGAAAAGCTGATGAGAAAAAAGACACACCTCCCTTGGGTGTGAAGCCTCACTCTGCCACAGCTCCCTTCCTCTCATCACAGATTCAGGGAACCTGACTCACACCTGACTTTTTTAACACAGTATCAAGTCTGCAGTCAGCAGATCATAGTGGCTTTTGCTTGCCCTATGTTCACAAGAAGACCTGTCACATCTGGATTTAGTGTCAAATCCTAATGCCCCTCATCTAGCACACAACAGAAGAAGCCACCTCCAGAACAGAGGGTCAAATCAATTCAAGAGGTAGCAAAAAATGCTGAAGATGAACAAGGATAAACCAATCATTATAGTCCAATTAGTTTAAGCAGAAATACTGTCTACTTATGCTGAAAACATACCTACATCTAAATTAATTCAAACTCCCATGACTGCTCCCTGTGTTTCAGTTTAGTTGGTCATTGGGAAGTTATCCTTATAGATAGTAGCTTGTTTTGCTTTTGAGACTCAAATCCAAAGGAAGGGGGGGGGGAAAAAAGTAAAAATCAAGCTTCATCACTAAAACAAGAGAATGTTTTTTCTGCCTAGTTTAAGGCAACCTTTGCAACCATTCAGCCCCTTCACTAGTATAAATCTGACTGTTGAGCAACAGTGCTTCAAAATAGTTAAAGAACTTTCTCAATCTTTAAGGAAGACTGAAAAGCAAATGCTTAGTACATATGGACTGCTCAAATTCACATGAAGTCTTGGCTAGAGATCATGGCTATTGTATCCTAAGTGCAACGTTATACTGCTGGTCACATCAGGATGCTCCCAACAGACTCTGCCTTGGTAGTCTGAGGAGCTCATCCTTCAGCATGGTGTTCTTCTGGACTGTCAATATGCTAACCATTCCTTCCCTTCAATACTGATATAACTTGCTGGCTGAAAATACACCTTGGAGTACTTGCATCAGTGTCCACTGTGTTTTATATCGAGGACAGGGGTAGTACTAGTAGACACAGAAAAGAACAGCAGCTCTCATTGGTTTAGAAACTGGATCCTGTGTACCAGAGTCCCAAAGCAGTGCAGTTAACCTGAAGAAAGTTGAGTGTGTACTGCTGAAGACACCTTCTGCATTATCTATATGGATGCACTGGTAAAATTCTTTGCACTTTCTTCAGGTAGAAGTGAAAGATAACATGTAAAGGAAGGAAAGGGACCAGGCAGGTGAAGACACTTGTGGTCTCAAAGGGCTACTCCATTGTAGTGATTTCTCTGGCTTTACAGCACACCTTTCTCACCTGCTGGGCAGTGGGCAAGTACGTGAACAGAGCAGGGTAGTAACATAGGTGAGCAGGGGTATCTGATGGCTTGTCATCATACAGCTCTGCTTTTGCTATGAGGAAAGTTGTTGGGACAATGCACTTTCATGTCCACATCTCGTCTCACATGGCAAAGCACTTTTTTTTCCCTACTGTTCTGAAGCAGCATTTTGTCGGGTGTGTCCTGGTTTTGACTGGGACAGAGTTAGTGTTCTTCCTAGTAGCTGGTACAGAGCTGTGTTTTGGATTTAGATAATAATGTTGGTTACACATTAATGATTTAGCTGTTGCTAAGTAGCTCTTCTCCTAAATTAAGGAGTTTTCAGTTTCCCCTGCTTTGCCAGCAAGCGGGTATACAAGAAGCTGGGAGGAAGCACGGCCGGGACAGCTGATCTGAACTAACCAAGGGGATATTCCATGCCATAGAACATCATGGTCAGTATAGTAAACTCAGGGGAGTTGGCTGAGGGTCAAAATCACTGTTCCGGCATTGGTCAGCAGGTGGTGAGCAACTGCATTGTCCATCACTTAAGTTTTATTTCTCCCTATTTTTGTTATATTCCTTTTCATGAATATTATTATTACGTTCTATTGTTATTATTTTATTTTAGTTAAACTGTTCTTATGTCAACCTGTGAGTTTTACTTGGTTTTCATTCTCTTTCCCATCCAATTGGAAGGGGGGATGAGTGTGCAAGCAGCTGTCTGATGCTTAGCTGCTGGCTGGGGTTAAACTACTACAGGTAGATAACAGCTGCTGCTTTCCAAAGCAGCCAGTTGGCACAAGTCAGAACAAACACTCAGACCTGAGATACTGCTATCTTTGCAGTAAGCTTTGTCCCATCAGTAAATTCCTTTCTGACATATATGTATACTCAGTCACTCTCAGATATGGTCCAGTTATGTTTCCACTGCACTTGCTAAAATAGATGGAGAACTACAAGAAAAGGACCTCCTGAAATGTAATAGTTTATGCTTATTAAGTTCTGGCTGGTGCAGTCACGCAAACTTTTTGTCAGTGTCCATCAAAAATGCATCTAAGGACTAACCCTGGTAGTATTTAACTCTAAAACAAAAAAGATATGTTTGGAAGAACAGAAAAGTTTAAGAAAGGGAAAAAAAAGAACAAACAAACCACAAAACCCATAGGAAAGGGTCTTCATTTAAAATTCCATAAAAGGGTCTTTATTGCACCATCCTTAAAACTAAAACTAAATTAGAAAGGGAAGAAAGCTTTGGCTGTTTACAGAGTATGTGTGTCACAGATCACTCTGAATCTCCTCCACATATAGCTTAGCGCTGCCAGGTCAGCATAAAAAAAGCTAGGGCAAGATCTTCAGCTAATAGATGACCTACATTCCACTAAATTTTCAGAGCTACACCAGTTTTTCATTAGCTGAGGATTTCATGCTACACAGGCATAAGCAATATGTAGTTTTTAACAAGTTCAATAAGCACTTAATACATAAAAATATGCATAATTTTTTTATTCTGCACCTTTTGCATTTAATCTCAAAGGATTTTTACAGAATTTTGGAGTCAAAATATATGCAAAGTATGATACAAGCATAAAACCTGTAACCTGAACTAAAATCGCATCTCTAACAAGATACAACCACTACTTGATAAAAGACACAGCAACACCAAAAAAACCCTCAGGTTGGAAGTGAACAAACAGTAATATTCTTGAAGCTGCAAAGAAATCTAGCAACAGTTGGTAGAATATGTCGTTTGATTTTAGCCAGGATCCTGGCATTAACACTGATTTTATGACCAAAAATATTTACATAGAACAGCATCTGTTTCCCATGAAAAAGGCTGCCTACAAAAATTTAACTTCCAGGAATTTTCAAAAAATTCAGTCAAGCAGTGCTCTATTCTCTTGCCTGGGTAAAAATGAACTTTGATTCAACAACAACAATATTTCAAAGCCATCACCTTTTATTGCATCCTGACTACACTGAAAACCGCCACATCCTACTGTGTTTCAGAATGAGGGCTCCAGTTCCTTGGAAGCTGTTCATTTATTTAGCTCACAGGAATGCTGTAAAAATGAGGTAGTGAGTGTTCGCAATGCACACTGAAGTGTATTATTACTAGAGAAGGCTCCAAAGCTGATTAACTTGAGAGATATGGGAGGTCACAAATTAGGTGCTTCAGCGTCAGTACCAAGTCAGACACAGAAGTGTACAGGGCTTTTTCCAACTGTGACAATTTAATAACTGCCACTCTCATGAGAGCTCAGCCCCATGGAAATCCCCCAAGAAAGCTGAACTTTCCACCAGATAGCAGTGGTAGAGATTTCCTAAGGGACTACTAACACCAAGCTCAATGTGGAAAGCCTACCCTGCTCTCTCAACCAACCTCAGACCATAGCTTAAATAAACCAAATGCCATCTTCCACAAATCAGGCAATTTATTGAGATTGAGATTAGAATTCACTCAGAACAAATCTAGGAATTACGTCAGAGTGGAAAACAGAAAATAAATGCAAACTGAAGTTAACACTGAGCACAAGTTTTTGGCAACAGCAACATAATGCTGGTATTAGCAAGCTACACTGATAAGGTTCCATACAAAAGGAGGGAGGTAATAGGAGAGTGTGAAAGGTAATTGCTTACTTAACACTCTCCATTTTATTTGCTGGCTCAAACTAAAAACCAGTGTTGACTGACCAGGTTGAAGAGTTTTAGGAAACTGAAGAAAACACCCAGTAAAAAAACCCAGAACTTTTTAATACTGTCCTGCTTCTGCAGCACGTGTCAACATTACTTACACTGTGACAAGCACAGTAAGCAATTCTTGTTTTCTTTATCACTGTCTCTTTATCTAGACAAGTTAACAGCAAGATAAAAACAGTGCCTTTAAGGTAGAGTGATTTGGTATCTGTTGGAATAGTGCTTGTATCTACAATTAGCAACACAGCTATTTGCTTCCCTGCATGCAAACCATTAGCTGGCACCATCAGGTTAGCTGGTCTTACAAGTAATCAAATTGCTAGTGCAGTCCTTCACCAGTGCAGACCAGTGCTGACATGCTTGTGATTCTCCCTGTGTGTTTTTAACAGGGTTCATACAGTCTTCTGTGGTAGGATTCTCAGAAATACTTTGCTCAAGCTTCTGTCTGCACTGTACTAGGTGACACTACAGCAAGGCCAGATTTAACATAACACTGCATGGGTTTTTTCAATTCCACTTTCAAAGGGTTTTCAGTCTTTCCTTCTCACACACACCTACCTAGACTCCAAGCTGGCCTAATTCTAAACCTCTCACTTCAAAAGCATCTCAGCAGAAGGGAAGTTCAGACAAAAACCAGGCACCAAAGCCCAGTCCCACAGAATCAGAAGACAGCCACGCACATTATGCTGTATCTGTTTATCCATCTCAACCTCTAAGCAGTCATGTAATAATGCTGTTACAGACAAAGAAACCTCTGGAAGTTCATAGACAGCCCCATGGGAAACAGGTATGATTCTCCTGATAGCAGATTTAATGCTGCAGCAGACCTTTGTGCCTACACCTCTATCAACATCATTTCAACACTTCAACACTTCAGTCTCATCTTCAGCTTCAAAACGTTAAGGAAAGCAGAAGTAGACTCTACTGAAAGTGGTAACTGTGCAAATGTATAATTCATCAAATGTCATGCCATCTCACTATAAAAAGCTGTATGGCTAACTGCTTAACACACAACTTGGGACCCACACTGTCATAAAAAGTCTCTGACTTTGCCTCTCTCTTGACTGTCAGCCTCCCAGTTTCACTTTAGGACAGAAAAAGTAATGGACCCATTGGATTCACAGAGAGACTTTGTCCACTACCTGTAGTAAGGGACTTAAAGTGCCTTTCCAAGAATGTTTTGGAAAGGGTTTTCCAGAAGATCTGCAGTTGCCTGCACAACTTTCATTCACTTGGGTGGGGGTGGGGGGGGGATCTAAGGACACTCAAGTCTTTGCTCATGAGCCCAGTGATTTGAAGAAAAAAATAATTAGGCAAATGTGGGAAAACTACCATGTGCAACAATCTAACTGCCCAATCAACATGGCACAATACAAACACCTTTGTGCAATGCAAGTACCCAGTATTGGCAGCTTGTTCCACTTGCTCTATCTTGACAGACTGCATCTGACCAAAGCAGAAATCACACCAGTTCCCAATGCAGCCCCAGGTTCCCCTTCCTGGCTGGGTGCTTTGAGCTGGGAGGCAGCAGCATCCAGGAACGCCCTGGGGAGTTCTGCTAAGGGCTAACACAAAGTAAACCCATACTGAAAACACAGAGCTAAAGGCACCTTCCTACCCAACCCTACAGGTCACGATCTCTCTATTGATACAACAGGGCAGTGTTTTTGGCAATATTTTCCTCAGCCTAAAGAAAAGGCAAGGACTTGCACATCACTATGGAGCACAGTATCAGAGAACCCAGTTGTGTATTTATGTGCAATGGCAGTTGGTGTCTGCAGGTATTTTGGGGGTGAAGGCCACTTGGACATATAGTCTGTTAGTCCTTATTCTAGCCTGGCTGGTTTTTTGCTAGGATCCTTCCCAAGGGAAGTCAGGGAAGAAATCAGCTTAATTAGGAAGAGGTAGGCAGGTATAAAAATCAATTTGAATGTTTATCTTAAGGGAGTGGGATCATTTTGTTCGGCAGAAGACAGTGAGGAGTTAGCTATCAATTTAACATCATCTAGCAGATAATGTACAACATCCTGTTTCCCTGAGCGCCCTGATTAACACACAGCACGACACATGCCACCAGAAAGCCTCTCCTAAGGGTGCTCTTCAGCCCAATCTCTCCATCATCCTTTACCTGTTAAATAAAAGTAGCACTATTAGCACTAACCAGACTGCAAACTCCTTCAGTCCCAACACCTGTCTGTGCAGCAAGGTGCAACATCTGCAGAGGATGTCACCTAGCTGATGTTTTCCCCTACACCATGAGCAATATTAGTCCATCAAACAATTGGGCAAGGCAGCACACATGTAGAATAATAGCCTGAGATCTGATGCAACTTCTTAGGCGATGTTTTGTTTCCCTCTGCATATTTCATTGCTCCATTTTTGTTTAGCTGGGTTAGTTTCAAGAAAAATAGAAACGTGCCATTTGGGATCACTGAAAACTAAGAGCAAAGAAGTAAATACCAGCTAGACTGGCTTATATGTGTAACTGTTAGCAACAACCAAAGAAGGTGGCTTTAATTCTACCTCTTGGTAGAGTTCTACCATGGTACTGCAGAACAAAATATTTAGGAGTCCTGTAGAGAAGGAAGAAATAAAGTGTGTCTCAGAGCAAGCTGTATCTCAATCTTTCAAAAAAAAAAAGGAGGAAAGCTTATTTTTTCCAAACACTTTATCCTCTGCTAAAATGGCACTGAGGCTAGTTGCAAATCCAGTGCCTCTAAGCAGTGAGCCAAACCTACTGCAGGTGGCAATCCCAGCAGCCATGTCATGCTCTTTGGAAGTGGTATCACCAAGGTCTTTGACTCTCTGTTCTGATTTGCACTATGCCTTATCACAAGTGTTGAAGACTGTAGTGACATTGCTGGACAGAAATGTAACAAGTGCTGGGAAGGTGAGGGTACCTGATGTCTGCCTACAGAATTGATTATGTTAAGGCATATGTGTGCCTGCACATAGATTTCACTGCTCAGCACTTGCTGAAAGCGGTCATAGAACAGCAGCGCCCACTCAGCCTGACAGCTGCCTGTGCTGAACTGCCTCATACCATCAGTTAGCACTTCATCCTGGCCAGAGAAGATGTTACACGTTGCAAGGGTAGGCTGTTCCCTACTGATAACACTTCCCCCCCGCCCCCCGCTCTCTGGCAGAGCTCTTCTGCAGCTCAGAGCAGCAAAGAACAGGAGCCACTACTCAAACTCCTGGACAAATAGCCCTGTTAAGGGATTACCTCCCATCTCATCAAGCAGTGACTGAGATACAAACCCTGTTGGCATGAACGCACAGCACTGCCTAAACAGAATCTTAGTGTCCTACCTTGTCTTTAACCAAGACACTGACTTGCAGGCACCCATGGAAACACCATGCCATCTTAAGCAAGTCTCCTTTCCCCAGGGTTCAGCACATGCCTAATTTCAGATTAGACACACTAACAGTCACACCTTGAACATCAGTTTGTGAGGGCTGTTTCAAAGTGAAAGAACTTTGGTAAATGCTCTCTAAACAGATTCAAACATCTGAAGCCAAATAACAGACATGTATGCTCCGTATGACTAGCATTACAACAAACTCTATACCATAGCTCTAATCTGTATGCTAGTAATGGAAGATCACCTCCTGAAACCCGTTTCAAAGCCATCAGGAAGCAGTGGGAAGTGTGTGTGGAAGGGGATGAGGGTACTGCAGAGACTCCAGAAGAGCCTACATCACACAGCAGGGAGCATACAGACCCTCCCACTGGGGAAGCATGAGCTCTATCTGCACCACTGATTCACATGGCTTCAGGTCCAGGCCAGAGCTGAAACAGAGGAGGTGTTACAATTTTTTTCAACTACTTGCTCATCAGGAAATTGGAGAAATACATGTATAAAGGCAGTGCTTTCAGGTTTGGAGGTGTGCTTACATCTGACATCCACTCCTACTGTCGTCTTAGGTTCCCAGAGTCACTGGAGGAAACACCCCAGAGAGGAAAGGATTTAAGCACTTCTCACACTTCATTGTCAACAGCAGCTGAAGGGTTGACCTGTAGTTCCCTTCCCTGCACAGGAATCTAAGCTCTGCTAAGCATAAATATACAAGTACTTGTAAGATTAGAGGATGCTGTTCTATGCATGCTGTCAGAGAATGAATCAGGCAGCTAAGGAGTGAACAGCAGGGACACCCAAGTTGGAGGCTTTGTAAATGAGCATTTGTAAATGAGGAGGACAAACAGGCTTTGTTCCCTATAAGCCTTGCCAACAACGTGCAGTCTGTCATTGTAATGACACAGTCTTGATTTTTTTATTACACATTTGAAATATTTTATTATAGAAATATGATCTTTGATGACTGGTCTGAGGCTTATTTTTGCAGTCAGTCTGATAGTCTTTATTGTAGAGAAACATGAGCCTTTTGGCTTTCAATGTGTACAATACTCCCTATGCGAAATGCTTCTTGAAATCACTCCTCCCCCTCAAACCTTCCCAGCAATGAGAGCTTCAGCTTTGATAGTTTTCTTGTAAATGTCCGTGTCTGATGTTCACCGCATGTTTCAATACTGAACACCAGTATTTACACTCTTTGGAAGAGTTAACTTGCAGGTACTACTGCAGGCACGAAGTGTAAAATCCAGTAACAACAACATCCATCATTCTGACAGAGAGCTTGTTCCCACAAGACCACCAAGTCAAACCAAGGGTTTGAAGAGGTCCACGAAAAACAGTATTAAGCCTACCCTTGGGAAATAGTCGTCTTGGCTCATTATGACTGTGTTCATTATGTGTCCAGCTCTGTGCAAAGGATTCACTCTGCATCCTCTCCCCCTTAAAACTGCTGATTAGGTAAAAGCATGACAATGCCACTTACCAGTTCTCAAGAGTAGAAAAAGGGGAGCCGGGCAGTACAGATATTGAGCCCAGCAAGGAAGTGTGTCCCTTATGTATAAGTAAAAGTCTCAACTAATGCTCAAAGAGTCAGTAGACCACAGTATCACCTGCAGATCTGATCATACCAGGATTCTGCACAGCCCTGAAGGGGAAAGGGGAGAGTTACATACCCAAGTCAAATCCTTTGCATAGTTCATGTCTACCTACACCCAGCACACATCTGCCAACCTGTATTATTTCAAAGTGACCTGCAATGTACTGAGCAACACAAGAAAGGATGTAAAAACACCATCTCTGCGTTAAAAGTGTTCTCGAGACACATCAGACATGAAACTATTTACATCACACCAGGTCAGATATTTTTCTTCCTGGAGCCTGTCTGAGCCACACTCAAACGAAGAGAACTAAGAAGAACCACAAGTGTAAAACCAGGGACAACTTTCACAAAACACTAAAATACCACCTAAATTCAAAGAGCTCCACATGCCTGGATAGAAGCTGTAGGTGAAGACACTCAATGGCTGCATTCCCTGCTCTATTTCTTTTTAAACCGTTACTTTCCATTACTTCCAATAGACACATGCAGTACTAACACAGCAGCCAAGAGAAATAATCTTTCAGAGAAGAGTACCCCAAACCAAGTTGCCATGTCAGAGAGATCTGGCAATAATGAGACACCTGCCACATGCAAAGTTGTTTCATGTCCCAGCTCTGCTGTAAACTTCCTGTGTGATCTCACACTAGGCACTTATTCATCTGCACAGACAGGAAGGCACCCCAAACCTTCTTGTGCAAGCTAAAAATGGAATATTCTCATTTTTCATGACAAATGAGGCTGTGCAAGCCCCCAGGACAAAACATTTTCTTTTGGACCCTACCATTCAAAATCTTGCCAGACAGTAAGAGAGAATGAAGTATCCTACACCAGTTATACAGAAACAAGGGAAGTTATACAGAAGCAAGGGAAATTGAGACTTCATTGTCAGATTAATCAGTTTTGCATTTGTAAGCTGGAGGCCAACATCAGCTTTTCCTCATCTACCTTCTTTCAGCACACTTCCCACTGGAGCTTAAGTGGTAGAGTGTTAAATTGTAGCTATATAGCATTCACTGCTTCACTGACAAAATAGCAAAACTACTAGTGTTTTCCAAAGAGAGGCACTACTTGGACTCATTCTAGAAGGCCAGCATTTTAACTGACTTCAGTGGGCTAAGGACTGTAATTTCACATCCAAAACAGCTGCTATTCTTGGCATTACAGACCATCTCTTTTCTGTTCCACTGAAGCTAAAGAGCACACATATCTCTGACACAGGAGAGGCTTAAGGTAATTCTGCAGGATTGGAAAGGGTTTGATGAGCTGTAAATTATAGCCATACACATTCCCACATGCAGAAATAACCTGACCAGAAATGCCAGGTGTAGGTGACTTTCCACCACGCTGTTACCTGAGCCAGAGTAGTTTCCCAACTGGCGCAGTTTTCCCAGGACCTTCTGGACATCCTTTATGCTTGTGTCCTGTTGGCTGTACAAGAGTAACCTCTTGGCATCTGAGAACAGGCGGGAAACACTGGTAACGGGAAAACACAAAAACAACCAGCGGTCATCAGCTCTGTGAGCCAGCATCCACAGATACAGTTTTACATCACAATTCCAAACTCCAGTTCCCTTCAGTTAAGCCACTGCCCTTTCCAGTACAATAAGCCTTTTCTTTAGTGACTACCCTGGGACAATTCAAGGATCCTAATAAAAGATGGCTGCTAATGCAAGGTCAAACAAAGTTACATTGGGAACCTCCGTGCATTTGAAAGCCTGCATTTACAACTGTGATGAAGATGGCCTCCTGCTGCCTGTAAACTGCTTCATCTTAGAGGCACAATGATTTAAGTAGGTCCTTACTCCTTTCAAATGCTTCCCCAGGTTGCAGACACATTTTACTCTGCATTAAGTCTAACTGGCCTGACAGTATGAATGCAGCAAGCAGGGCAGGGTATAAGGAAGCTGGACATAAATTGAGATTTCTGCAACACATCAGCCAGTACTAAAATGAACTGTCCATCGCAGAGGTTCATAAACCAGGGAAAGAGGTTCTCTAAAAAAGCTTACACCTTGACTTTTGATGGGCCAAAATCTGAGCCACCAATAAGAGAATGGATTCAGTTTTCATCCAGGCAGAACTTTTCATTCACCAAAAGCTTCAACTGCTTGAACTCAGGGATACTGCACACCTACCAGCTCTCTGCTAGCCCCTCTGGACTTGGCAGCTGGAGAGCTTGGTACTTCAGTGGCAACAGAAACAGCAAAATGCTGGATAGTGTAGGGTTACACAACTAGCTGATGATTTCAAATACCTCTGTTCTACATATTCCCTCAAGAACAGAGATGAGGAAAAAGCAGGCAGACTCACATGGAGGCATTGAAGTTTCCAACAATACCAGGGGACTCCCCAGGAGTTGGGTAGCGGAAACAAGGGTTGTTGGCATTGCAGATTATCCCCTGTATCCATGGCAAGGTTCCTGCTGAAGGCATAGCTTTGTTTGGGAAGTGACCTAGAACAGAATCATAAGAGTTAGGAGAAACACAGGATACAAGCCACTACTACACAGCATTGCATTTGAAGGGCAGTGCTAATCCTGCATTGACTAGTGCCCCAAATTGCTTATGAGCGCGCAGAACAGTCAACACTAAGAAGGGTTGAGTTCATGATCCCCACACAGCTCTAGCCTTCTCCAGTGAAAAACTACACCTTGTTAAGCTTGTAGGAGAAGCTCCTTGCTATTCTCATCTTTGTAGCATTGTTTTTGGCCATGCTGATGTACTATTTTGCTGAGGAATGCCCAACAGCAGGCAACTCCAAAGCTTGGTAGTGGTGAGCACATGCGCACACATGCTTTCTAGCCAGCTGCGCTTCTCTGGATTTGCATGCTTAACTAACACAAGGATTTGACTTGAGGCCACATGGACAGCCCTGGTCAGGGTCTGGGTTCTGAAGACCCATAGTATTTCTATTATTTTCAAAATCTGCTTACCTTAATTACACACACTGTAAACACCAAGCAACGGGTCAGCAATTGTGGGATGATGCCTACACTGGTTTCCCTGAGATAAGTATATCATTGCTGTCCCATATCAGCTTGATTTCCAGACAGTCCTAAAGCTTCAGAGTTCCGAAAACATTTAGGCACCTGCCTGTCATATTTCAAATCCTTTTGCTGAAATCTAAACTCGTTACCAGAGACCTACTTAAGTCATAGCCCAGAGTTTACATCCTGTTTATGTTCCGCATTCTGGTCAAGAGTTAAAACAGTAACAAACTACTCACTGCAGATCTCCATCAGTACACCACTCAGGCATTTGTAAATCCCTTACCCTCCAACGACAGGGAAAGAAAGGCTTCCCTTGTATAATCCTGCATCTTAACAAGCCAAGAGGCTGCTTTCTGCAAACAAACTCCTTCTTCACCCCTACACTAGGGAGGGGAGCACAGAGGAAGGTTATGCCCCTTCCTCAGTATCTCTCACAGCTACTGAAGGCTTTGACCACAAGACACACATTGTACCCTCCGGTGCTGATCTTACCCTCATCGTGTGCCACAGGCACAATGGAGGTACCAAAGCCCCAGGAGGAAGAGAGGTCTGAACTGCTGAATTACAGTAAGGCTGGTTAATGTAGGTGACTGAAGGAAGATGGGGAGCTTATCAGACTTCCCTGGAGAAAGTCAAGGACTCTGTCCAGGAGAAAGGTGAAGGAACTGAAGGTTCATTGTTTCCAGTACCCAGGGGACTGTTTGTTCCCAGTTCTCTGTTTAAAATAGAAGTGCTATTTACCTGAGCTCTCTGACTTTTGTTTCATTTTGCCCTTTTTTTTCTTCTTGGCTACAGGGTTTGGGGGGTGGGAGGAAAAGGAAAAAATGCTAAGACTTTCAGATTTTTTTGTAAAACTTCCCAGAGAATCACCTTCTCTCTCCTCCACATCTTTTACTTTACATGACGAAGAACTCAAACTTTCAAAAGCAGTATGAACAGAGGAGGGGTGCACAGGAATTCACAGTAACTTTTTACATACACTGATGTATGTAACAGCAGTTTATCCTAGACTAAAACAGGAATTTGTCAGTTTTAAGTCAAACAAGTTACACAGAAAACAGTGTAATGACTTTCCTACAAACACTGAGCTTTTCAGTAGAGATTGAAGTAACTTTGTCAGATTTTTTTTCCTCAAAGTGCATTTTGAATACCTTAAAGGGTCACAGGAACAGAAAAGTCAAGCTTCAGAAGACACAAGTCAGCAATTTTGCTCTGTAGTATTCTAAGATGTCTTCTCTACCTGATCTGGTGAAAGCCATGTAACTACCACTTAAGAGCTAGCAAAGTTTCCCCCCACGTTTTCAGAAAAAGGTTCCTCACACTTGGCCAAGCTGCTAGAAATAAAAAATCCTGACTGGAAACTCTGACCACAGAAACATCCCAATCTTTGGGTTCTTCTCCTCAAACAGGAAAAGAGAACTGAAAATCTTATCTATTTGTTGAAAAAGACTATACCATTAAAATCCTGAGGCTATCTGGAGGCTACAAAAGCACCTGCATGCAACTCTTACTGCTATCATCAGGCATTACCTGCAAGTGATTTCGTAACAGCATACAGCACTACCACTACAGATAACAATCCTGTTTCCCTTAAGGCATCCACACAGTTGCCACAGAGTTCACCATGAACTCAAGGTTTCTTTTTTCCTATCTCTGCTCACAGTTCAGCTAAAAATGTTCCACTACAGAACACATTCATATCTGTCAGCATATGAGTGAACTTTCAATGAAATCAATTCAGACTTATATGAAATATAGTTACCTGTTCTCAGAAGCTTTTACAAAATGGAGGAGTTAACCATAAGAAGTTAATTAAAAGGTTACCAGATGCCCTGCACTCTACAATTCCCAATGATAACATAGGGAGAAGGCACAGAAAGCAACATCAGTGAACATAAACAAGAAGGAAAAACAGCTGCAGGTGAAAGACTCAAAACTCTGCTTGTAACACCAGGGTGCCAGAGCAAAGGATTTACAAGGAGGCTAATGACTAACAAGCCTAATCTAAACAGCTGTATGAAAAGGCAGCTCTTGCTAGGTTTGAGTTTATATACAGCACTGCTGAGAAATTACCATTGAGGCTGCTAGTTATTTATACCAGCTGAGTAGACTGCTTATTGCTTCTTTTCAGCTTCATGTCCACATTACAATATCTCTCCTAATGTCACTGTAACATTCAACTAAAAAAGGCAGTTCAAATATCATGCAGCAAAGATTTAATTTAGGGAAGCTTCAATTACCCTGCCAAGCACTGTAAAAACAGAGTTGGACAGTACATGTGACCAGCAGTGTCCAAAGTGTAATGGGAAACTGCAAACATTAACACTTCAGCTTTGAAAGGATCCTTGCTAGCTTGAGAGCCTAGAAGGCAGCATGAAATGCCGCAGCCACTGCAAAGAACCACAGGGCAAGTGCTGTAAGAGGTAGTTCTTTACCCATTTTAAGAACGAAACACTTCAGAGTCCTCCAGAATCATGTTGTGCTGACCCTTAAACCTTACCTTGCAGTAATCAGGCAAAGGAAAGATAAATAAAGAGCTCTTCCACAGGCAGCTAATTGCCGTATGAGGCAGTCACCAATCACAGTAAGACGAAGCACATCGTTGGCTGCCTTTTGATTTAGGAAACATGACTTGTTCCTTAGCACTGGGGCCTAAAGATTGTCATTTGCAGAGCAAGAATAAGCTTTCTTTGAAAGAATAGCAGAAATGTGCCCATTTAGGATGTAAAGAGAAAAGTAGACTAGTTTTTCCCCACAAATGCATGACTGCTGAATCTACTGAATACAAAGCTGACAGTCTAATGGTTAGAAGGAATGGAATTGCTCTTGTGCTCTTTAATGTGATACATTAACCCACATTACTGCCTGAAAATCAGACTGCTTTCTCACAGATCTGAACACTGCTTTCTTTTTATGTTAAGTCACATACAGATCAACAATGAGAAATAAGACTTGCTTTCTGTGTGGGTTTTGCACACTTGTCAGTTCTACAACAAGTTCTCAGCTAATACATTATAAATTCAAAAAATGAGAAACAGCAAGAAAAACAGCAGCAATGTACAGTCCTGGAGCAACATTAACATGTCAGAACACACTGCAGTCCCCAAGGTGGAGGACAGGAGCCATTAAAACTTCCCTGCGGATTTCTGACTGAAGTATGCAACCAGTGCTGGGGCTCTCTGCATCCTGCCAGTTACATTATTACCTTCTAATCATGAAACAACAACCATTCTGGGTGCAGCTGCTGCATTTGGTACTTACACTCATGCTGCTCATAAGGCGGATATGAAAGTCTTACAGAGATCAGGATGAAGAAGATAAACAGAGGCCAGGCAACTTCGATCAGCAGCTGGAACTGGAAACAATAAAGACAAAGTATTACTGCATCATACGCAAAATACAGGAGAGAACAGAGGTTCCAGGACAATCCACTTGTAAGCCAGGACAGTTTTGCAAGCACTGCCTCACTTTGCCTATGCATTCCAGGACCAAGACATTTGTTCCTCCAGCTTCAGAGGATTATCTGCAAATAATTACAGACTTTTCTCATTGATATGTGACCACATTGACTATGGGACAAAACTGGATGTGCTTAAGGGCTATGTTTGGCTCCTTTTTATAGTTCTTTTTGTCCCCTGAATCAATATTCACATCAATGAGCTGAATTTTTGGCCTCATCCTTTAGAGGTGGTGGGAAATACTTGCATCCCAGTCTCAAAGTAAACCATTGAGCTTCTACCCTAACACATCAGGCATGGAAACTGTGCCAGTGAATAGCTATGCCAAATCTTTCAATTTTGGTGCTGCAGGAAGTGTATTGGTATCAGGAAAGCAGAGCTACTAAGATTAAGCCCATACCTAGTTACTGGTTTGTTCTAATGTACGTTTGTTCCCAAAGGTAGGTGCCCACTGGTCCAGGGCACGTATGGATAGGCAGTGAGTGTCAGGTAAAGCTATAAAGAACTCAGTTATTTAGAAGGATTAGACAAGAATATAAGAACAGCCTGCCATGAAATGCAGAGCATTTTTAAACAGGGAATTGAAGCACAGAAAAATTCACTGAGATGTCCTGCATCCCACAGAAGCATGTGGACAAAGGAACACTTCACACTGGAGCTTCTGAGACACAAACTGAGGTTTCCCAGGCTTGAGCTTCACCAGCCACACCCCTCCCTTTAACACTCCAGAAAGGCTGCCTAAACATGCATTTTAGGTAAGCCATGAGACAAGGGAAATCCAAAAGCTTTTTATGCTGCTACTTCTTACATTTTTCCTCCTTTGGGAGAGGGAAACCACAGCATTTTCTCAGTCAAGTAGAGAGAAATCTTTTCCCCTTCTTTCCTGGAAAACCCTATCTTTTCTAATATGATGTTTACATCATTCTTATTACAAGCCAGATAGGATAAGATCTGCACCCCAGTGGGAGAGAGAATTCCCATACAAAAACATGTTTTTCCATACTGAACCATCAACAGCTAAAATTAGACTCTTGACACTCAGCACAAGGCGCTTCATGCAAACCTTGAGGTGAGACTTCTAGGTGACTACTGTACCTCAAAATAATCTCACACTGAGAACAGCACATTAAAACAAATACCACTTGATCCAGCAGAGGAAACCATCTAGGATGGCTCTTCACAGATACCCTTAATGGCTGACATGCAACCAAATAGCAACCCTATCTGAAAGACAAAAATTGAGCATCAGAGTCTCCCATGCACTCCTGGTAACAGTGCCAGGCTCTGCAGGATAAGTCTGGGATATTGTTTCCCACCCATTATTTTCATGCACATACTATATGACCACTGGATAAGAAACTCCACTGAGACCACACTAACAAAGATGCCAGGAAGATGCCTCAGTATCTTTGGTCTCTGTTTTTACAATAAGCAATGTAGTGACAGCAAATCAGAGCCATTAACAGTGACAGCCTGATTCCTTCTGCACTCAGTTCTCTGGCTCCCAGAGGTCAGAGATGCTCAGAGCTAGGAAACTGACAAGTTGTTGACTCCTTCCCTTTTCAGGATCCCCTCACAGCTGCTGCCAGGACAGCATAGCAGGACTTTTCCTCCTCTTGACAGAAAGGTGGCTGTGAAACCAGGACAAGCCATCCCCTCCACCAGCATCAATGGCCACGCTGTGCCTCACATCACAGCCCTCTGCCACCCTCGCCATAGGCAACAAGCATGCACCCCAAGCAACTGCCATGTGGAATACAACGGAAGATTGATGAACAGGACTGTAAACATGCTCAAGTGACTTGCAGGTGGAGTGTCAAAAACCACACATATCATAACAATTTTTGCTTAGCTTTGTGTGCTTGACAGGTAGAACATACGTGTTGAGGTAACACAGGCCTGTGATAGACTCAGAGGTACCTTATCGAACATGCCTGAGATCCCTGCCCTGCCGTGGGAAAGATCAAAGCACAGTGGAAAACTATGCCTGCAAAAATCCCTGATATATACAGGCAAAAGCAGCAGGTTCAAGATCTTTCTTCTCTTTCTGGCTAAGCAAGGCCCAAGCTCCACAGTGCCTGTGTCCCGGCTTGCGTGCCTCTGCCCACATGCTGTTGCGAAGATCCCCCAGGTTGTGAGGTAACGAGAATGAATTTCCCCTTTGCATTTCATCCATGGTTTTGTGGTTGTTCCTGCGTCCTGCCTGTGTCCGCTCACACATGTCACTACGCTGTTTCAGGAAGAACAGTGTCAGCTGGGCTTGTGGAAGCTTCTTAGGGTGACCAAGGTGGCCAGATATCCTCTTGCAAGCCCTGCAACTGCTACAGCTGCCCTTCAGATCAAGCCCTGGATTGCCCAAAGAAATATCAGCCTCAGTCACACCATACCAGGGTGGGCAGTAGTGCCCTAACAGCCCTGTTCTTGAAGTGGGAGCCTGGTCACTCACACACATAGCTCTTCTTTTGCATGCCACAATCACAAAGGTAACGACATGCAGCTGCATGCATGGCACCGTATGCCTCTGCACACACAACATGTCTAACTTCACAGATTACAGGCTTGGGGAGGACAGAGAAAGGAGGGATGCAGCTTGGACTGACTGAGTTGCACCTTTACAGCTGAAGGCTCCTGCATCATGGCAGCCACTGAAATGCTACTTAGCAAGAGACAGCTGGCAACTGCTGCACCAGAGCCTTGCATGCAGTCAAGCTCAATGTGTCAGTAGCATTTCAATAGAGTCTCTACTCCCAGGCCAGCCTCTTGTGCTGTTCAACAAAAAAACGTTTTCTCTTCCTTTTGCTCCTGAAGGTCAGTAGGTTCCTTCCCCTACTGGTTCCTGATCTTCCTGTGACAACACTTTTCATCCACTATGGCCTTTGCAGAGGACACAGAGATACTAAAGGGGACATATCTTACTCAGGTTCATACTAAGTAGATAGTGAAAAATCAAGTCTCCCCACCCACTTTTGTGCTGCAAACACTAGACCAGCCTGGTAAATAGTGAAATGAATCTTCAAACCTCCAACTCCTCTGCACCCTCTGCTCCAACTGGAGCTAAAGGAGGAACATCCCATTTGCACACAACAGGTGAATTCAGAGGCAGCACTTGGCCAAGAACAAACTGCTCCTAATTTTACTAATTTTTACACTAATCCCCGAAGCATACCCAATTTAAACAAGTTGGCTGATGACGCAGATACCCTTAAATATTGAGATCTACATTGTGCCACCAGGAAACCTGAGCAAGAACTAACCAAACTATAACCCCAACTCACTGTCAACCGCCCACCCCACATTTATGGTCCACTATCAATGCAGGGAGCTACCAGCAGCTGACCAGTCTCCATGCAAGTTTGAGGTGTCTCCTCATTTGCAAGACAGCAGGAAAAGAGAAATGTTTTTACACAGTGACCCCTGAACATGATTTTCTTTCCTTCTCTCATGCTGTAAACCCTTTCCCCCTGCCTCCAGTACTGTTGGAAGTTATCCAGTACAAAGTAACACTTGAATTGCACACGTCAGGCTGAGCTTTGAACCTGGCTTTCGCAACGCGGCCCAAACTCACAGCAGCCAAGGAGAGAGTTCGGTGGAAAGCAAAGGCTAGTCCACACTTCTTTGGGAAGAATGCTGAGGATCAAGCTATTTCTGGGCTACATCTTCAGAAAGTACAAATGGAAGCAAGCCATCACCAGCACACCCAGCTCAACAACACTGGTCTCCTAACAGTAATGCAAATAGATGCATGACTGTGCAGTCGTAACAACATGGTGAGAAGAGATGTTCTGCTACTTTTCTGACATATTCTGTTAAGTGGCCTTCCCCTCCTGACATCTTTGGAACTGTTAATGAGAAAAACCCCACAGATATAGGAATCTCACAAAACCAAGCAATGTCTCTGGCCTTCATTGTGAATTAACTAATAATGTCAGGGTGGAACAGAGACTATGAGCAATTCCATGCCCTTTGGGCTACTTGATGGGAAACCGATACAGAAGTTGCCAGAAGGTACCAAGAAATAGCTGAGAAGATCCAAGATCATGACAGAACTACAAACAGGAAAGTCTTTTTCACTGACACACACTTAGCCTACTGTGTCATCGCCAAAGGATCTGAATGCACCTCTGCTGCCCAGTAAGCGAGCCTACAGCTACCCTAACAGGATGTGTATGCCAGACTCAGACCTCCTCAAGTACCTTCAAACCTAATGCATTATTTTCAGAAGACCCTGACAAAAAAAAGCCATCATCCTCAGTGTAAAACTCAACTCCTCTGAAATGTCCTCTTGGTTTACCCAGTTTAAGCATTACTCCAGAAGATTCAGTGTCCTAGAGTTCCCCTAGTTGCTAAAGGCAGTTTGGGAGAGGTCAAGAGTCAGATCTCTAGTGGTAAAGAAGAGATCGTTTTCAGCTCTAAGAGCCTAGGATACATGGGCAATAGCTGAGAACAGACTTTTTAGGAGCTATAGTCAGTTTTGAGACTACCTTCCCCAGCTCTGCTGCAACATTCTTCAAAGTTAGGAAGCTGTTCACAAGGTCAGGATGCTGGCCCATAAACCCAGAGAGTGGACAACCTCACTCCTTGCAGCTGACACCCTCTCAGCTGGGCAGTCCTGTCCTGGGAGATCAAGGTTCCTTGGGTAAGGACAAAAACACGTAAATCAGAAATTCCTGCCATCACTGGCAGCTCTGTAACCACAGACTTATACAGGAAAAGTCAAAAATGCCACTAGTCTCCTTGGTATGGTTTTATTTAAGAATGGACTAATTCCAGTTCCGAATTCACTGGACACAAGTCACATGAAAAAAGCCTCAGACACCTGAGCAAAGACTTCAGAGACTGTCTACATCTCCAGTGGTGAATATGATAGCCTTCTCTCCCTCGTGACTCGAAGTTTCTAAAACAACCCAGCCCCAACGAGCTGGCAAGCACCCTGACATCTGCAGGGTTCAGAAAGCTTATCAGAGAGACCGCTTTCCACTCACCACCTCAGTAACTCACATTCCCTTCACATTCTCTACTCATACCTCCTCAAGGTCAGGTCTAACAGGACAGATCCTCTGCACAGGCCTGTTATACAGGACATGCCCTCGTCCAACAGTTATTCCCTAAATCTCTGGAAGGGAAATAGCATGTTTTCTCTGGCTTTTAGAGGTCTGCAGAAGTTATAGCATCCTGTGAGGTCTCGCTAATGTAAAGACAGAAAAATTACAAGAACACCATACTGAATTCATGCTCCTGTGCCTTTATCACCACAAGGAGAAACTCTTGTGGCATACTGTCTATCTGAATAGGTACATTCCCACACTGCTAACAGATGGTGAGGCTAGCACTTAAACTAATCAGAATACACCTTGGTAGAAAAACATCAGTTGCCTGGATTTGTCTACATACTGATGTAAGAACATGCCTCATGCCAGTCACTTAAACTATACCTCCTGTTTTAAAGCTACACAACAGGCCTGGTTTTCTCTCCCCAAATAAAGAGACTGAAGATGCTTGCTATTGCCTCTGACACTTCTGCCATTAGGGAATGGCAGAATTTTATTGCTGTTGTTGCAGCTTGCAGCATTCAAAAGCTTTTAGACCCAAGTGCACATTTCTGTAGCCTGGGAAGGCCCCACCTGCAGAGCAGGTCATAGCACAGGTTTTCATCTTACACCTTCCTTTTGCACACAGCACTCATGTACCCTCTCTGCCTGGTCTGACATGAGTGTTTCAGTACTCTGACATTCTCACACGCTGGTATTCAGGACCGAAGCCTTAAGCACCTTAAAGTCCTCTGGTTTCTGTCCACCCACCACTCTCTTCAATTTGAGTTGCATCTTTCCAAAGGCAGACCAGTTGCTGTGCCAGGGACCACTAGAGGTAAAACATGAAGATACAAGATGTTTCTCTGTTTTGCTTGAAGAATAAGCTACAAGGCTATAACCTGGACCTCAAAAAAACCCCTTTGGCTAATACTTACAGTCTGTCGTCTTCTGTAGGTGAAGTTCTTCCAGAGCAGCAATCCCAGCTGTGTCCAGAAAGCCATCTTCCTTCAGCAAAGCCTAGAACCTCCTTTGTGCAGCAGCAGTACACAGCAGAGATGTTGTGGCTGGGCATGAACTATGGAGTGGGGTGGGGGGGGTGTGGGAAGGAAAGAAAAAAAAATAGTTGAAAGGGAAAAACTGTGTCAGTCAGAACAGACGGGACAAGATACGGAAAGTCAGAGGCTGCACTCTGTGACCCCATGTAACCCTGCAGCCCCCCCATGGCACTCCCCACTGCTGTCTTCTTACACTATGAACTCCAGCCAAGCCTCATGGGTCTCAGCAAACTCAGATTTAGACTCACTGTCTCTTACCTCCGAGCTCAAGGCACAAAAAAAATGCAATACCCGCAGGACAACAATTTTCTTCCTTCCTGCCCAAAAATTCCAAGAGCAAGAACAGCCCAGAATAAGGAGAAAAATCATAGGCTTTGAAAGCTGATTTAGAGACCCCTCTGAATGAGACTGAACCATATAATTCAACCCTTTTTTTATAAAAAAGGTTCTTTCTATATTTAATTTTATAGTGGTGAAGAGCCTGTTGCCAAATTAGGAAAGCCTTTGTTTTTAAGTCCAGTCAACATCACCACTTGTAGGAGAAAATGCTATGCACTTAACAAGCAAGGGAGAAACATCCATTTCCTTGAAGGTAAATGACTAAGAATGACCCTGCAGCCATTCATATTTGGATAATTTGAATGGAAAATTGCTGTTGAGTCAGTGTTCACGTCTTGCAACCACCTGGCCTCCACTACTGTTGTGAATTGGGTGCACTCAGTATGCACCTTGTGAGAGTATGAGAAAGTATAAAGTGACAAAAAAACACATTAATCTCTTTGGTGGCTATTAATAATGACATGGTACAGGCTTGGATACACACAGACATCCAGGAAGACTCAAATGGAAAGGTGATCTTATAGTACATTAAACTTCATTAAACCTTTTTTTCAGAGTTAATTTGGCATATCTTAATTTACTTTTGAGTTTAAAGCCACTTCAGATTAAGAGCAGTTTCATTCTGAGTAAGTGTCCACACAGCAATTTAGTTAATCCACATCAATTCTGATTTATGTACTTGAATACACTGTTGACGGGCTCAGTGTTAACAGGACAGCTAGTAGCGGATCCAAGTGCACAGCGAGAGAACCATTCCCTCCAACATCTGTTAAACCAGGAACACACATGCTTTTGATTCTAGTGTCCCACACACCAGCACCCTACCTAACCCTGTGATTCAGAGTTACATGCCTGATTGCAAACTTCATTGAAAAGGTTCCCAAAATCCATAAGTGTGCTAGGAGCAATAAGACCTCCTCAGGAAATGCTGTTACCAGTCCTACACTGGAGCAAAACTAGATAATAAATGGCAATTCTGGATATGAGCTTTGAGCTAATTAACACTTGTGGCCTTCAAGTCTCATCCAAAAGTAAATTCCATTATTACAATGACTTGCAGATTAAAAACTTGTCTCTAATAACATAAGTCTGTGTTACAAAAAAATTTCCCTAACATGTCTAACAAACAATTAAATCCATTACACAGAGTTCTACAGATAATTACACTGCAGTATCATAACACGACAACTATGCTTCTTAATGCCAGTACAGGGAAGTGAAGAACAATAACAGACACCTACAAAACCCTGAAAATTGAACCTTGTGTCAGCACACAGGCAGCTGACTGTACAGTCAGCATGGGCTCATTAACTTCTGCTAGGTACTGCTGTAATCCACTGACATGACCTCTACAGATGCTCCTCCAGACAGGCATGTCCAACTGATCTGACAGGAGAGCCTTCCTCCCCTGCCCAGTGCTTCCTGCAGGTTGGGGCACCCTGACACTAACACATTCCAGCTGCATACGCGTCTGGCTGGTAGATACCAAGTTCGCAGACATGTTCAGAGTGAGACACTTAACAGGCTAATAACACCTCCACAGCAGGGAAAAAAAATTGCCCTTTGGCGACCAGCTCAGAGAACAAACCCTTACTGCTAAGGACTGTGCACACATGCTCATGGATCCAAAGCACACCTTTGCTTACAGGCTTGGATATGGGGGGCATTGCAGCACCTCCTCTACATGTCAGTATTACACATTTAAAGCTGCAATTAACATGTAACCCAGAGATGAAACTAAGTAGGAAATACTATCATCTCTCCTTTGTACTCCCTTTACTGACCCATTTATACTCAGGATTCAGGGGATTTGGCCGCACCACTTTTACTCGCCCTACTGAGCAACTTGGATTACTACTCACACAGCACACAGGTGCTCTGTGACCTAATTTAGTGCAAAAATTTTTCACAGAACACTGGGAGAATTGCTCTTTTCAAGCATTTTTTCTGCAGAGATACTGGTCTGTGTGTCACAGACCTCAATTTGCTTTGCTCTCAGAATGCCACAGAACATAAATCTTTCTGCCTGAGTCCAACCCTGCAGCCACTGGACAAGTTTGGCACATAGACGTAGAGGATAGGAAGGGACCAAACAACCTTCTACAATCAGTGGTAGTTACGCAACAGATTTTATCTTCAGAAGGGTGTTCAGAGTACCCACTCCATATTCCCCCTTCTACAATACTGTCAACTCTCTGCAACAAATTACTTTCCAATACTTTCCAGCAATTACAGCTAAATACCAAAATTCAGAAGTGTCACAGGAAGAGTGCAGGAAGGATCCCAGGGAAAGCCAAAGAGACCCTTGGCATTCTTATCAATGGAAATACACACAACTCCTGTGTCTTAATACCCTGCACAGAGGCAGGATAAAATTTGAAGCAGTCTATAGGATGCTTGAGCTAATCAGTTTAATCCACATCTGTGAAAATCCAGGCATCAGTCCCTTGCAATTGCAGTCAGTCCACAGAATCCAAAACACAGAAATATTGCTTTATAGAGGTTGTAGGGTTCACATTGCATTAGCAAACTATAGTGAGATAAGGGCACATATTTGATCATTTCAGCTGATCAGCAGAAGCCTGTGCAGCCAGGAAGACTCAACTGTGGCCATCTGCTTGGACTCCAGCTCCCTGGAGTTCAGCTACACTTTACTGGGAGGAAAGCTAATGTTCTGGCCTTCAAATAAGGCCTGGATACAAGTTTCAAATGAACCAAAAATACTGATCTGTAAGGACTGTGCCTGAAGACTGGAAAACCTGGCCCAGATACAGGCACTACCACCTAAGTCCCTACATTAAACTAGGGGACAAGGCCTAACACTGGACTAACCACCAAGAGCACCGAACCTGAAGAACACCCAATTCTTCTTCCAGCCATGCTAGGGTGACAGCTTCAAAGACATACGCTGCCCCAATACCTGTTACAGACTGGGTAATAAACATTTGTTGATGCCTAGAGCTGTCTCTGATTTTGATCCACAGAGGCTGACATATTTGGTTCACTGCTGATACAAGTTAACTAGGTCCACCTGAATTACTAGCACATCAGAAAATGCTCTGCAAACTAAGAATCTCAGAGGAAAATGGGTTAGCACCCTTTCAGATGTTCTTCCAGCTGACAATAGGCAAGAACTGTAAGCCAGAAATGCAGAAGAGTGATAGACCCAACATTCCCAGCTCAGCTGGAGCTAAGTCCATCTGTATCTCCACTCCAGACTAGTCTGGTAAGTTTTTTTTCCACAGAATACCAGGTTGGAAGGGACCTCAAGGATCATCTAGTTCAACCTTTCTTGGTAAAAGCACAGTCCACAGAAGAAGGCCCAGCACCCTGCCCAGCTGAATCTTAAAAGTGTCCAATGTTGGGGAATCCACCACTTCCCTGGGGAGATTATTCCAATGACTGATTGTTCTCATTGTGAAAAATTTTCCTTGTGTCCAAGCAGAATCTCCCGAAGAGTAACTTATACCCATTACCCCCTGCCTTTTCCATGTGACTCCTTGCAAAAAGGGAGTCTCCATCTTCTTTGTAGCCACCCTTTAAATACTGGAACATGGTGGTAAGGTCTCCCCTCAGCCTTCTTTTCTCAAGGTTGAAGAAACCCAACTCTCTCAGCCTTTCCTCATATGGCAGGCTTCCCAGTTCTTTGATCATCTTTGTGGCCCTCCTCTGCACCCTCTCCAGCCTGTCCACACTTTTTTGCATAGTGGCGACCAAAACTGAACACAGTATTCCAGCTGTGGCCTGACAAGTGCTGAGTAGAGTGTGATAATGACTTGGTTATCTCTGCTAGTGATGCCCTTGTTGATGCAACCCAGCATCCTGTTGGCTTGCTTTGCCGTTGCAGCACGCTGTCTGCTCATACTGAGCTTGTTGTCCACCAGGACCCCTCAGGTCCCTTTCCACAGAGCTGCTCCCCCGTCAGGTAGATCCCAGCTTGTGCTGCACTCCTGGGTTATGTTTTCCCAGGTGCACGTTTGTGGGGGGTTTTTTTAAATAATTATTATATATCAGGCTCTACAATGGTAAATGTATACATAGTGAACACACTGAAGTTCTACCAGCTTGAGAAATACTACAGTTAAAGAGTTTCCAGCACTGGCATTTTTTTCCCCTGCAGAACAGAACTGGGAAATCCAACTTGCCATTTAGTACTGCAGTGCCAAAACACACAAATACCAGCTAGTTCCCAATGCAGACTTTGTGTCTCACCTGAGTAAAATTTTGAGCCAACAGCAGGTATCAGTGATCACTCCTGACACGTAGCCAGACGTATCTAAAGGAGCAATACTGTTTCCATTTAGAATAAGAAAAGCTGTGTAAATTCATCAGCATAGCGTAAGTTTTCTGTGATGTAAAGTACTGCAGCTCTACTGAAGAGAATGGGGATTTATACCTGCCACTACTGGACTCATCCTTTTAAGTGCAATCTCTTGCTTTTGAAAACCACTTACTCTGTGAAAGTAGGAAGAATTCCTTCAACTGCAACAAATAGTGCAACTTAGTTGTGGAGAGGTCTTTGTGTAGGACATCCAATTTCCATACCCTATCTTTTCATTGTGTGAACACTGCAAGTTGTTCAGTAGAGGTAGATATCAATATACAGTCATTTTAAGCCTAGAGGCATCAGGTTTACTTCTCTTCACCCAGAAACCTAATTTTGTCTAGCTCTGCTTCAGTTTTTCTCCACATCTTCACCAACATACATACACAACTGCAATACTTAAACTACATGTAGCACACCAGGGAAGACTCAAATTGCCTAGAGCTTTGGGGTACACCTGTCTAGTAACTCACTGCACACTCAAACTGCCACTTTACCACAAATAAACAGGTATCACCAGAGGGGGCTGTCTGATAATGCAAACAAGTAATGCATGTTTGGAATAACGTCCTGAATCCAGGCATATGCCCTGTGCAACACAGATACAGCAACAAGCATTCTGTTAACCAGCCAGTCAAGAAAGAGTAATGATTAAGAAGCCATTTTGTATTTAGTCAGGAATAAATGGTGGGTATCCAGGGGTCTCTACATGCTCTACCAACATGCCACTCAGACTTGTGTACACTTAACATGCTATTTGTCAGGTGTCTCATCTTTTCCCAATTTCTGACAAAAACACACAGGAAGGATCAAGTAAGATGTCCAAATACTTCCCCAGATCTTCTTACAGAGTTTCCACCAGCCTTTTCCTATGGAAAAGCTTACCCTCACAATTACAAAACAGCTTGTTTAGCCTGCAGAATCAGTGGACATCAGAGGATGGGCAGATACAGAGCAATCTGTACCTACCTTCTGATCTGACCTGGGGTTCCTGCTTTGCTCTTAGAAAAGTTCTAACACCAGGTCAGTACCTTCTCTACTCACCCAGACCAGCAGCCACAACCACCCACCAGCACAATTAAACCACAGGGTCCACACACTTGTCTCTTGGTCTGCCTTTGCAGAGACCCCTGCACATGACTCTTCCCGCCACTGCAGAAACCCTGCACAGCCTCCAGACCTACAGGGCTGCAATTCCCTCTCAGAGTGCAATTCAGAAAATTACTCTCTCAAGAGAAAGTTCAGCTACAGGGCAACCTCTGAAAATGCTGACAGTGAAACATATACTTTGACCAACCCTTTCTCTCTAGATCAGTGCTACCCACTACTTGGAAGTAGAACGGCTATTGAAAAGTCCATTGGCTGGTACGCCAACAGTCTCCAGACACAATTCATGTTAAATACAAAGCAACGTATTTTTACAGCTGTAGATTTAAAGAGGAAAAAAGCTCAAGTGGCAGAGAATCAATTCCCCACCCCCATGCCTGGTGTCTGTACTAAGTAAACATAAAACAGCCTTCAAAAGCAGCTTTCTGTAAACAATGCAGCTGTTTGCTTTCTTTTGGGGGCAAAAAACCTCTCCCCTAGAGAATAAATCACTATTTAGACAGGGAACAAAGCGAACTTATCAAACCTTATAAGACTGGAACATGTCAGGATTCTGGCAAGAGGCTATAGACCTTTTATGTCTCCAGCAAAGACTTAAACCCAGTCTTGGTCAGCAGGGCTAACAGCTAGTTGACGAAGGTTCAGTGGCCTCCATGAAATCAGTTAGCAGCCTCTGTCCCATTCTCTCAGTCAGATTTTCCACATCACAAAAGCTACCGCCACTGGCAGCTCTCCACAGACCAAGTAGCCATGGAGAGTATCAATCTAATATTTAGAGATGATGCCCTTATAAGGGGAAAAAAGGCATTATTTGCTGGACACAGCACAGGTTTCAGGTACTAGAGCCGGTGCTGTTTCTCTCCCACAAGCAGATATGGTACAGCACTTTACACTGTTTGCCTCAGATGAGAAGTTGTACAACTGGTTAACTGCAATAGATTTTGCCTATGTATATATCAAGGCAAACAGGACCCACTTTGGAAGAAAAGGGGCGACATAACATAAACACCAGATTTCAGCAGAAATACAGTCCTCTTTGAGAATGCTGAGAAATGTCTTAACATTTCATTCCCTTTAGGCAGTGTCAGGCTGCATCTTGCAGAGCAAGCAACACTGAGTCATGTCAGCTCTGCAAGGCCCAGTTCCAAGGCCAAAGTCCCCCAGTGCTCCATACGTCATCGGTTGAGAGCAGGTCCCCATGAGGGCTGAACACCAAGGTAAGACAAGTCCCTGACTCATGAACTGACATTTTGACTCAAACAAGACAAACCATCAGAGAACTAGTGGCCTGGATGGGCACTTGGGTAACAGAGGTGCAAATTAACCCAAGAGTCCGGAACTAAATCCACATCTCCCTAATCAAGGTCCAGCATCTTGGCCACTTCTCTGCAGAGCATCAGGATTTCACTTCTTCCACCACAACCAAGAGACTTATTCTTACACAACTACATCCACTCTGTACAAACCATGACTGTGCAAGGCCATAAGAAGTTCTCAAGGCACAAGTATTTGGAGGACACCTTCACCATAACTTCAACTCCCAGAAAGCAAAAAGCACTTTGCATCTATGCAACTTCAGTGAGACTAAAGGAGGAAGAAAAACAGCATTAATTCAAATTCTGTTGAGATTAGGCTAGATGAAGACCAGCTGCAAACAAATGAAAGCAATTTTTTATCCTACTGCTAGAGATCTAATTGGAGATAATATCTGCAGCAAAAACAGTCACTGCATAAAGAGTAAGAAGTAACGTCCATTCTGTGATCAACTCACATAAAGCTTGCAAAACCCACAGGAGCAAGTCTGACTTCCCCATCTCTAAAACTTTCAAGAAATCAAAAAACTTACCACATCTACTGGAGCTCTAGGAAAGAGGGGAAATTTCCACCCAAACAATTATAATTTTATAGCAATAACAGTATTGCTCTTTTAAAATGATCTTTTAACTTGAAGAGCCTGAACCAAGTAGCAAAAAGGTGTCATGAAAAGTGTTAGCAGCACAGAGAGTTCAAGCAACTCACCTGAGGCCACAAGCAAACCAAAAGCAGAGACAAGAATATAACCACCAGATCCCACACGTTTGTCTCCTGGTTTAAGCACTGCTAGACTCTGTAGCAATCACAAGCAATGCAGGATCAGCAGTGGAGGTGTGAGCTTTGAACCTACAGCCTGCTGCCTGGGACACTGGATCGTTATCAGTGGAGCCACACAGACCCCAAAACCAGGTCTTTCATAACCTCTCTCCCATTTGCCAAATGAATATTGGACATCAAGTTTCCTATTCCATGTAAAAAGTCATTCAATGAGAAGTGCTTTCCTCTTCAAAATCACCCAGGTCACGTCACAGGGTTTATACCAACTCGTGTTGCTAACAATGTGATTGGAGAGCTCCTGGGTCAGCAAGCAAGAATTTAATTAGGACCACAAACAACAGTATTCTTGGCAAGATCCTCTACTAGTTTACATCACTTTACACACACTGACTACCTGGCCTTAGGTTAGGTAGTAAATAGGTTCTGGCCTTGTTCTCCAGTGCTTACTAATATTGAAAGAAACTAATATGCTGCTTTCAACATGGCCATCCACCTGACCTCTAAATAACAATAATTTGTATGACAGACACACTAAGATCCACTTTCATGATAATCCACAACCAGTTTAATTCATTTTCCCCTCCTTGAGGAGCATGCCAAATTTTGTAAAATTAGTATTAAAGGATAGTGCCAAAACATCAGAAAGTTGATGAAACAGTCTCATGGAATACCTCAAGAGACCTGCCACATCTGGTCCAGACAAAATCAAGACACACAGCATCTCACTCATCAGGATCCTTAAGGCAGTATGCACACAAAATACTGAATAAATTACTTCCCAACCTCACAGAAAACTTGAGACACCAGTGGAAAAAGGAGTCCCCTTTTTAGCACAGGCTGACTAATAAAATACCTGTTCACAACCAGCTTTAAGTGCTACTCCTAAAACAACTAGTGACATAACCAGAGCCCAATATGAAGTTCTGCTTGCAGCATTAGGTACTACATGAAGAAGGGAGCCTGGATCTTGCTCTGGCAATAGTTGGAACTAATATAATGTCACATTAGGGGCCAAAATCTGCCTTCGCAACTATTTAGGCAAAATGGCAAGGGGTTTCCAAAGGTATTTAGCCTTGGCACTAAGACTGAGCAAATGAATTTTTTGAAGTCAGTAAGTATATTATACTATGTGCTGGGCCTTTCTGAATGCTCCGCTATGAACAGCTGAGCAGACGATCATTTTGAAAAACCTGGCCCAGAATTAACATAATGAGCACTTTTTCCCTCTTCTGTCAAAGCCAAACTCCTAAGATGTATTTCAGGGCCACAGGTGGGCCCATCCCTACCAATCTGAAATAAACCACAGGGGATCAGTTTTCCCAAAGTGCGTAGCACTAGCTTACAAAGTACTCCATAATACAAACTGGACTATGTTTTCCAAAGTCCTCAGTGCCTTCTTGGACATTTACACAAGCCAGTTTCAGAAAGAGCTGGTGTTTTATAAGCCTCCCTTGTGACACAACATGCCAAGCCATTTTGAAAACCTGTTCCAGGTCACAGAGGAGCAATATCTGCCTACCAGAATGACCACAACAACTGGTTCTCATTACTTCTAGCATGCTCACCGGTGAAAAGAAGATGCTCCAATGCAATGGAAGATGTCAAGCTTGCATGCACCACAGCTGGACTGACCCAAAGAAAAGCACATGGAAGAGACTGTGGCATGCACTTAGGCAAAAGAAATTGCTTATACGTCAAGTATAACACTCAAGATGAAATGCAGTCATCTATTTTACAAAAAACAGCTTCCACTGGAAGGTTGTGAAACACATGAGGCATTTCAACTTTCAACATTACACTGAACGTCCCCTACTTTACCCATACAAAAAAAGAAAAAATCTAGTCCATTCTTTGGCAAAAACAAACACAAAAGCTGATTTGCTTTATCACGGCCAATGTCCAAAAATCCATAGTCCATATTAGCAGATTTTTTTTTTTTTGGCTCTCAAAGAATGAGGTCTTCACTAGTGGAATCTAGAAATAATAGAACATCCTGCTAAAATAATAATTGCAACATTTGAGCTCAATTCATGCCATTAAGCTTTGATCTCTGAGCAGCTGTAGTACTGTCAGTACACAGTCTGCAAAAGGCTGTGTTACACAGACTCAGTCACTTTTTCCAGCTGATGACACATTCTGTTTAAGGACTTTATCTTTCCAACTAGGAAAAAGGGTGAAGCATTTCACATTGCAAAAGGTACTTTGCTTGGCAGCAACCCTGAGAGGGAGAAGGAAGACAGGGCTCCCCAAGAAAGTCATCAGCCTCATCAACTTTTAGGAAAAGAAATCCACAAGCTCAGAGGGCGTTAAGACAGAAACACTTTTGACTACCACCCCTTCCACAGCACATCCTGGTCATTGAATCCCTTTAGACAAAGCAGCCATAGATTTGATTTAATAAAGTGTAACGGTGATAGGTGTTCCACAATCCTCCTTCCACAATCAAGCCTTGCAGCTTTGCCATCACATTCATAAGGATTTTTTTTTAAAGGAGTGTCTTCTCCTACATGTTGTTTTTGTAACTTGCTCTTCATCTTGGGACAAGACAAGGACATAAACCATGCCCAGTACAAGATTAAACTGCAGTTTGAGGTGCATGCCTGCCCTGTAACATCAAAAGAAACTTTACTGTTACTTTTCCTCTACATCTTCCCTGTTTGGGACCATCAGGTCATAAACCAGCACATGTGTTCAGTAATAGAGCAGAACACAACATTACATGGCTTATACTGTAGAAAACATCCCAGTGCTGCCTTTGAGATTTACTGGCATAAAGAACAAGCTGTCTGTTAAGCTTGGTATCTACACAACTGCAATGGTATCTGTGGCATAGGTATAAGTAACAGCAGATGAAACAAAAATATCCCTGAACTATGCAGAAAAACATCAGCCAAGAAAAAGCCTCTAGCACAACGGAAGGAAATGACATTGTTGGGAAAAAAGCAATAAACTGACAAAGGCAGCATTTAGCAGCCATTGTCAGCTTGAGCAGAGTTTGATACTTTAAAGCCTACAACAGGTAGAGCCACAACAAGACCTTGGCTCCCACATGGCTACCATCTAACTGCATGGATTTGGAAGCTAGTAATTCACTAAAGTGATAAATAGATGTATAAGTACTTTTGAAAGCTGTATCAGCTATGAAGAGGAATGAATGTGTCATCAATCTTGGCAACCAATACAGAGTTCAATAAGCACTTATCTCTGAAGTTATTCATAGAAGAATATGAAAATAATTAGCACACGTGGTAAGAAGGAAGCCCATGTGCCTGCTATGGCATATGTGGCACAGGGCAGCCAGCTGGAAGCAGTGCCAGAAAGTGTGTGCCAATCTTCCCCATTTTGCCTGATCCACTGATGAAACAGTTATTCGACACACTTTATATTCTTTAGCTCCAGCTGTACAACCCATACATCCACTGCTGAAGCTTCAGTCCTTAGGGTCAGCATTACAGTTAAACATGCAAAGCAGGCTAACATATGCCTATTTTAACATCATGCACAGACAGATCTAAGAGACAAGGATGACACAATTTGTTCATGTCCTAAACTACACCTCATGACGCAGAAGGATTCAGACAGAGCTCTGTTAGCCTGCTCCAATAGTTTCAAGGGACCAAGCACAGAGGTGAACATCTGTGGTCTACTCACTTTCAGCCAAATGACTCAGAACAGAAAACACTTAAGGTAAGCACAGAAGTGGCATGAAATGACAAAAGGAAAAGCATAAGCTTGCAAAAGAGAAACAAACAAAAGTTTTGCAAGTTTTTAATGGATATAGGACTTAAAACATATATTTATTTTTTTGTTGAGCTTAGGATATCCTTAATGGTGCTGAGAAAGTTCCACTGGAGTCAAAGTGTAGTCCCACAGACAATCCAGTTGACTGCAATTATGTATAGTTATATATATAACACAATTGGAAACATAGATGTAGTGGTGTGAAACATTAAAAGCATGTCACAAGAACTGGGAATGAAGCTCTGGAAGACATGGCAATCAGGAGAACAAAAAAATAACCAGGGAAAAACAAGATCTGAAGAAATCTGAAAACAGATGGTGTACAGGTGATGCTATCAGTTTGCTAGACGGAGGAAGCAAATCCAGATCTCTCCAAAGACAGTACAAAAACTCCTATTGCTTACTTTAGGATGAATATTTAAATACAGGTTTGAGAGAGCTGGGAAACAAAGCAGTAAGAATTGCTAATCTAATTTAATAGGGTAAAGAATAAAATATCTAAAATACTTTAAAACAAAGAAATTAGATAAAAAGCACATCGCCCATTGGTAGAACAAAAATACAAATGCAGGCTCAATTTAGGTTTTTTTAGTAGGAACATTACATTTAGGGGAGGAGTAGATTGTGAATTTTGACTCCTGTACTGCTACCAGAATGAAACATCCATGCATCTGCGCTCAGAAAAGGTTGGTACTGCTTTATTGTCTGGATAAGGAGATTCAGGGTTCTTTATTCCATTCAAATTTGGTCCTAACTCTGCTTTTATTGTCAGACATAGCCAAACTCTTGTTATGGGATAACTGCAATATGGGGAAGAGGAAAAAAGCCATCAATAGATTCCTAGAATATCAATATATTCCCCATGAATACAGCTCTCAGACAAAAGAACATGTATGATAATTTGCTTGTTTCTTTTGAAGGCACAAAAATTCACCTGGAAAAGCAGATACTGCATCTGAAAATCTGGGACTTAAGTCCAGGTTGCTGTCATGTCATTGTTATAACAATGGTGAAAGCAGGTAATAGGAAACAGGGGCAAGTCATCACAAGAAGATGGGCACAGGTGCTGCGAACCAGGTTCTGCTGGTCTCTAGTCCTGCTCTTGTAACCTCCACCATCATCACTGCTCCGAGACCTTCCACATGGCTTAATTTTGGATTTTACTAAGCTAACAACAAAGAATGCTAATGAATATTAATTGCACAGTTTTCTTGCCTGCTCCCAGTAACAACCATTCACTTGGAAATGGGCTAGTAAAACTGCAGATTGTTTCAGAGAGCCAAGCAAGCAGGGTGGTAACAGATTTTGGCCACCTCTACTTTCCACACAGCCCTGCCTGCTATTGGCTAAAAAGGAAACCAGACCTCCAGAATGATCTCTGAACTATGTGATCAGAGGCTCTGGCTTTGTTTGTTCTTTCCCAGAGAATGACCTTGCTATCTAGCCCAAATCAGAACCGTCTTGGAAACACTCTTCTGCTCTCCTTTTGCTGTCTAATACCAATTGTTCCTAAGAAATCTAGCATGACACAAACCAATCTCACTGTATTAGACAGAGCTCTGCTAAGCAACACTCCTCCAGAAAGTAACAGAAGAGGAAGAAGGTCAGCTTTTATGTGGGTATTTATGCCATTCAAGCTGATGTGCATTCTTATTATCTATGATCAAGCTTTTTCACCAATAACCCAATGAATAAAGATATGAATGGTCCCATTTTTCCTACAGTGTTTGCCTGTTGTGTCAGGAAAGCTTCATCAACAGTTTTCCATCCTACTCTGTCTCACTCTCAGTCCTTGAGGCAAGCTCACATGCTTTTCCTCCCTCCAATGACAAATGCTAAAAAAGACAGGACTAGCTTTGCTGCCACCTATTTTACAGAAACAGACAAAACCGAGAGAGAACAGGGTACTCCAGTCAGTGGTTCAAATCATAGTCATTCTTCTGAGTTGCTCTGTATGACTTTTGTACAACCAATATATATATATACACAAGACATGTAGCTACAGATTATGAAGTATTTTACCTTTTTTGTGGTGATCATCTTTTTAACACTACAAGCAGAGTCCTACCACGGTATTTTAAATCTATACGCTTAGTATCAGTAACTGCAGATGTGCATGTTCATTAACTACCCAGAAAACTTCTATGCATTCAGGATTCAAATCCTCAGCTGGCATCATTATGAGACCATCTCAGACAGAGAGAATTTCTACTGTGGCAGACCTGGAGAAAGTGAGTAGAATCCCCAGCTGCCTCAGATGAACAAGGAAAATATGTCCTACATATGTTTTACTAAACAGTTAGTCCTGACTCTAGCTCCTCTCACAGCAGGAGTCATCAAGAATAACCAGCCTAACAGAAACATGCTGGTGTTTGGTCAGGCATGGCCTCTGGATTTATTTCAGGATTTGGTGTGTTGCCCAGCCTAGGAGACCTATATAAACACCAAGGGTGCTTGCTCCGAGGTTACTTGAAGTGGTAGTTTGGTTGCCCTTCTGCTCCCCTCCTGTCATCATTTTTGTGCTGGCACCAGTACTCAAAGCCATAAAATGACTTTGAGTGCAGGATGCTAAAAAAAATTAAAAAATCACCAAGCAAAAAGAAAATTTTTTCTCAGCTCACCCTGGGTTGGTGAACTCTACTGCCATGATGGAGAATGGAACAAATGGGGAGAGAAAAGAGAATGGCCAGTCCGGGGAAAATGAAGCAGGTTCATTACCAGCTCACTAGCAACCTAATTACTCTGGATTAAAGCTCTGAAGAAACCACACCCTAAGAAATACTGTGCGTGCATGGTGCAATGCATGTGATAAACACTAGCTGAGCTGATCACGGCTGGCCACAGATACTAAGTTCAGTACTGATCCTCCTCCTGCTCTGTCTTTGTGGGTCTAACTCTGCCTCTGCCAGGCGAGCTCACTAGTAAGACAACAGGCTTGCAGAGTTGAAGGCAAGACTTGCTTTCTGAATTGTGTATATTACACTTCATTAATGCATGAGAGTGCCACAGCCCAGAATCTGCATAGAAGGTCCACAGTCACTTTCCTGAAGTCACTGAGGCTTATTCCTGCATTGTGGCAGACTGTTTTACCCTCACACAGCCAGAGGGAAGTTCAGCCTAAGGAATTCTAGAGAAAAGGCTACTCCTGGAACGAAGGCAAAAATAATTTTACTGAACTTTTATTAAACTTATGGCATCTCATCTTCTGTCAGCATTTCACAAGGAGCTACTCTTATCTACATCATGATGTTAGATATCGAATTTGGTGCCGGACCAAGTCTCTGCTCACACCAATAGCACTGAGCTACACTTGTTTTTGGAAATTAATTTAGCATCACAAAAAAGGTTTGCCAGCAGCTGCCTGTGGCAAACTGATTTATAAATATGCCTCAATTTCACTAGGTGAAGACACCATTAAGAAACTTTAAACATGCCTCCTTTCACCGCTATACAGCTGTATTCAGAGGAAATTTGGAATTGATATCCAAAAGATTACCATGACTCCTCCAAACACCGAAGTCTTACATATAGCTGCACCTGAGGTGTTTTGTTTCACATAAATATCATATGGCTAAGTGTACTTCAGCAGCAACTTATCAGGGTAAAGTTACTGTGAATGGTTGGGACTAACTGCTTGATTATTACACTCTAACCCCAGATGACTGCAATTGTGATCTCTTGCAACCCAGAGGCCAGCAGGTATCTATCTCCTCAGAACACCTACAGAGAGCATAAAAAAAGCATCAATTTTTATTATTTTTTAAAGCTGGGTATTCTCAACTTAACAGGTTCAACTTTAATTCTACCATATAGGTCTTGTGTTCCCTGCTATGAAACTTTTACCCACACTTCATGAAGCTGACTTCTACTTCTTATCATAATCAGCCCTACCAAATTATGACTACATGAGAAACAAGATGCTCCATGTCATGAGTAAAGGCATCAGACTCCTGCCCTTACTTGTTCAGACCATACCAGATACAGTCTATATCACACCACTCTTACATAAATTTGAATTTTAATTTGCACAATGAATTGTGAAGACCCACCATTTGTATCTGTTACATCAGTAACACACTCCAGTCTCCCAGGTAGTACCCATTTAGCTTGACAGCCTACAGGGGCATCGCAGAATCACACACTGATCTGTGTTACAGGAAAGTCTCAGCACACACTACCAATCCCACTTGTTAAGGAGGCAAGCTCTGCCACAAGGGCCAGGCACAAAAAGCATTTGCACTGAATGTTTACTACCATAACCCCCTTTCAAAACTGAGCAAGACTGCTCCATTACAAAAGCCTTTCACAGCAAGCTTGGCCATCTGTTATTACTGGAACATCCTCAAGACATGGCTCTTGTCTGTAGTACAAGCCCCAACTCATTTTCAAACGCACCTACCCCCAAAATGCATTTTAATGTCTTAATCCGTACCAATAATTTTCAAGAAAGTCCAACTAATGTTTAAGCGTCAATTTAGCACATGTTTACAAGTATGTAAGAACATGTTTACATTCCTCTGGTTTTAGTAGGTCTATTCCAACACACTAAAGATCAACTTTGATCCTCCAATTATTTGTACAACCTTAAAATCTCCAAGCCCAACAGCTGGGGGAAAGGGGCAAGGGCACTCCTGGTTTATGTTTAAAACAGGCAAAAATACTGTTTAATACGAGCTTTTAATTTAGAATTGGAGTATCTTTGCTAATACATTTTAAGCACCTGGGCAGTCGGGCACCTCTAGAACTAAGCATTTTCTAACAGGCTTGATGACAGATTGTAACGTAGCAGTGAAGACTTAACACCGGTCTGAAACGCAGAAAAAAATCTGTTGCACCCAACTGAACCTCCTGTCCATCACAAAAGCGGTGGGATCGATCTTTTATTCTTGCAATCCCCCTCACCTCAAGGCCCTCCCCGCACCTCTCTCCCCCACGACGTTACAGGATTCATGTAGGAGTGAAGGGGTTGAAAACCCTCCCGTTATCTTCTAGCACGGACCAGAGCTGAAGAGGTGGCGGTAAAATGAAGCCACCCTATGCGAGGGCTGCCAAGTCAGAGTCGCCTCGCTCAGGATAAACTAAAATAAAATAATTATTAGGGGGGAAAAAAGCACACACAGAGAGAAAACCCCACTTTTAACCCCTTCCCGATCCCCGGCTACGCTGTAAGCCATCCTCCGAGCCACGCTTCCGACACGTTGGGCACTACGAGCAGTAGCACTCCGGGAAACAAAAACAAAACAAAAAACCACACTTATTTGTTCTTCTCCTCCTCGCTTTATGTCGCCTGCTGCGGGCGGAGCGGGCACAAGAGTGGAAGCCTCCCTCGACAGCTACCCGCGGCGCGTCCTCCCCGCTGCTGCCGCCTACCTCCCCGGCCGGCAGCCGCCGTCCGTCCCGCGGGGAGCCGAGCCCAGCCCAGCCCAGCCGAGCCCAGCCGCTGTCTCGTCTCTTCTCTGCTCCGCGCTGCGCTGCTGCGCTGCTCCCCCTCTCCAGCGCCGGCCCCCGCGCCGGCCCCGCTACCCAGCGCCCGCGCCCCGCAGCGCCTCTTATAGAGCGTCGCGGCGCTGCCCGCGGCGGGGGCGCCCGCCCCTTCCACGGCCGGGGCCGCCCAGGAGCCTGCTTTTCCCCGTCCCCTTTCCTCTGGTGTCCTCTCTCCTTTTTGTCTTTTTCCTCCTGTTCTTTTAGCTCTCTCCTTTTCTCTTACACCACTTTTATTTTATTCCTTTTCCCTCCGCAGCGGCTGCTGGGGGGGGCGGGGCGGGGGGAGGCGATTTGCTTGTGGGCGTGCACATTGCAGCCAAAAACAAACTGCGAGCCTGTGTATATCCGCCGCGCTGCCACCCCCTCCTCCACGGCGGGACTCGGGTGGCGTGGGCTGGCTGCCTTGCTTTTTGCGAAACTCCGCGCTCCCGGGTGTGTAAGCAGCATCCCAGCCCTTCGCGTTTTGGCTCCCACGCCTGCCCCCCGGACCGCCCTTCCTGAGCTCAGAAGAGCAGAAAGAGCAGAAGCCCCAGCACTCAGTTACCTGCGAAGTCACTGTGCTACCACCGCCCCCAGCTCCGCGCCTGCTCCGCTCCCCCCATCTTCAGAGTTGAGCCGGTACAAGTTGGGCACAGATGCATCCTCAGCTGTCCAGCTACAGAGCATACTGGCCTGGTAGGAATCAATCAATAATAAACACCAACAAGACCAGAATTCATCCTCCATGTCACTTTCGGTAAGGAAAAGGCAAGGAACTGTGAAAGCTAACACTTTGATACTTAACCTGTAAATAAGGATGAATTCAGTTGTGTCAGTTCTTGGAGAAACTGACAACCATTCACAAACTTTTTTTAAAAAAAATCTCTACTTTTAAAGGTTCACAGCGCCCAACTTGACTTGCCACAAAACCCATAAATGATGGCGTGTTTTACTACCTGAAAAATGCCCTGTGTTAATGATCCTACCAATTATTAAATTCTCAGATGACTGAGGGTGTCACAGTTCCTTGTCCTCCCAAATGGGCTCCTCCCCTAGAAACATCACTTATCACCCAACCCCTTCCAAATTTTTGGCTTGTTACAGGACAGGAGCACTTAAAAACACTGCAGCTGCAATCTAGAAGTGCAGCAGTGCATTTTCAATGCATAAAATGCTCTGTGAATGAAAACAATGCACAAAAGGCAAGCAACTCTAAATTATGGTTCCCTCTACAGATACAATGCACTGCCATTGCTTTTCTGCAGTGAAGTAGTTGATGTTATTGTTCATGCTGTTAATGCTTTGCCTTATTATGAGCAGTCTAGATGATACATGGTTACTGAGGGAACTGTACCTTTGAGTTTTCTGACTTGTATTTTGACGCACCACTTACCACCATTGTATTACTTCAGGTGGCATAGAAATACAAATAACTGAAAGCAAACTCCAGAGAGCTTGGACTGATTGTAATCTGAAATAATACTATGCACTGGATTCTCACAGATAGCAGTAAATATTCAAATTAATAATGTAGACCCTTCTACACTGAATAAAAACAGACACGTTCATTTCAGCAGCGACCAAAGCTCCTTCCTTCAGTCACCACCTCACAGAGGGGCTCAGGGCTAGACAAAATGAAAAAGCTCCTTGTTCTGATCTTGGTTTCCCTGGTGTAGCTGCTCCTTAACTTCCCAGCCTCAAACAGATTCACTCCGTACCTTCATCTGATTGTAAAACCAAAATAAAAATTGGGTCTTGACTGTATAAATGCAGCTGTGTTTTTTTACCATATACTACAGCTTTCCATCTTTACACGTTTCCAAACGTTTACTGGACTGTAATTTTAAATTCTAAATTATATTATTTCAACATGTTTATTCAGAACACAGGGAGAAAGAGTACATTTAGTTTACTGTCAGCAGCGTGTTATGGCTCATCTCACATAGTAAAGAGTTTGAAAGAGAGTGGAGATACTGGATAGGGTTTCCAAAAGAATTAGTGACCTGACATCAGTGGAAACATCATTACCAAAGAGCTGAAATTTGCCCTGCTACCAGTGTCTCCTTAAACCAGGCTCCACTAGGAAAGTGTGGGTTTTTCCAATATCATCAGAAGGCTGGATTTTTTAAATTCCAGAAATCATATCTGTGCCAACTCTTAAAGCATTTGGACAACATTTTACAATAAAAATGCTAATATACAGATGTTAATGAGAAGCAAATGGAGCATTTAATTCAGTTTGCTCTGTTAAAATACCTGTAGGATGGCGGGAAATCTTTGTGCACCACTGGACAGAATTTGCATTCTCCTGGTTGCATGACAGTGGCATCAGATCACTGAGAGACAAGCACTGACAAATGGTACAAGAAGGATGACAAGGGAAGGGGGCATGGTTAGATCCAATGGCTAGGCTGTATAAACACAAAGTCAATAGCCACACTGGGAATAGTTTCTAAGAATAACACTGACTGTACTTATATGTGGGTGGCTTGAGTTTTCAGAGTGGATGAGCACATGCAGTTCCTATAGATTTCTCAGAGTCATTTGTACCTCCCAAGTCTTACATCCACGGCAAATACTATGTTGGCTTCTGGGTCCTCTGGAAGGTGTGGCAGGTCTTTGCAGGCAAAGCAGTCTCAGGGAATTCTGCTTAATTTAATTTATTGCAAATTAATGCAAAATTTCAACTACTGATTCAGATATCGAGGGGGGGAAAAGAAGACATAAACAATTAAACACTTAGGGAAAGACCTTTTCTCCTCCCTCCCCAAGATCAGCTCCAGTTAAGCGCCTCTCCTATCCGCTTCCTAATCTCAGCATCCCTTGCTTTCAATAGGTGTTATGCTCAGGCCCTCCCAATTCCTTCTGTGAGGCACTGGTCAATGTGGAAAGTTGGGGTCAGCATGTAATGGTTCCTTTCTACTGTTCCTTGTTTCTTACTCATTTTCCTCTACTGCTCCTTGCCTCTTACTGTTCCTCTGGTTCACCAATGGGTCCTCCATTGGCCACAGTCCCTCCAGGGATGCCCCTGCTCTGGCATGGAATGCCTCCTTCCCGAGATTGTGTTTCTCACCTTCCATGTGTCTCCTCCACTTTCTCCTCCTCCATCTCCTAACAGATCTCCTCATATCTCCAGTGTTTCCTGCCCTAGAGACTCTGCTTTTTCTTAAATATGTCTGAGCAGAGGTGCCATGCACTCCTCTCATTAGTTGAGGTTTTGGCATATACAGTGGGTTGTTTTCATCCCTTTCAAATCTGGCTGAAAGCATCTGTGACTGGCACAGAGGAGTTCATGGCCTTCTACCCAGCAGCCCTCTGCTACTAGAAGTCTGCCAGTTATGCCCAATATGCAATTCCCATGACATACACTTTCAGATTAGACCTGATCCTTTCTTCTTTTCCAAAGGCCAGTCTTCTCCTTCAACCTATTCCATCACTACAATGTCCTTTTGCAAATATGAACCCCCACCAGGGTCCAAGGCTAGGTGCAAGGGAAGAGCTACAGAGCTGCAAAGGGACTGCAGCTATGCCAGTTACTGAGAGGTCAGAGGACATGTAAATTGCTGTTCATGGAAAAGACATTATGTAGTGGAATGCAGGGGTGGAACTGAAAATAGGAAAACACGCTGTGTTCTTGCTGAGAAGGAAGTTGTTTCTTCATACTTGTAACTTCTACAAGGCAAAACACACCATTGTTGAGCCTGCAAGATTGATGGCTCCTAACATGAGGATATTAGAGAAGACTATGGGCTTAGGCAAGCACGTCAAGAAATGCCTTGGTATAAACCGAAGAGGTCTAAGACAGATTTCAGCAATAAAGACACAGTTTTATACCTTTTGCAGTCAGCTGTTGAGATATTTCATCTGGAAAGCCAAGGTCTTTTTAGCCCTAGATGACCTAGTTTGGACTAAGTTCAGCCTCACAGCAGCTTCCTCCAGCTCACTCTGTACCCATCAAACCTCCAGTGTGGAGCTGGAAGAGTGCCTCAGTCCTTCTCCTGACAGCATCTCCACAGTCTATGAGAAGCGAGGATACAGGCCTCTTGTCTGCCATGAACTACAGTGCCCTTAAAGAAAGAGTCACACTTTTTTGTTGTTGTCAGAACTATTTCCTCCTCTTTTCACATCCCTGGCCTCTGCTGAGCTTATGAGTCCACATTACTGAGCTTTCGCTTGTCCACACCACCCTACAAGGACTTGTTTTCCAGGAGGCAAGAAACACATCTTTTATGCATCTCTTTCCAGGAGTGACTTTTTCCAGAAATAGGACTGAGACCAGGTTTTGCTTTTGTTCTCTTTATTCCTCTGGAGAAGCACCTTCTGCAAGTGCACTTTAAATCTTCAGTTTCCCCAGACATCAAGAGAAGCTCATACTGCAGAAGGATCTCTGTTCAAACTCAAATCTTTCCAGAGCTGGTCAGAATTGCTAGCCAACTTCCACACTTACAGACACTGCAGTCTGCTCTGTAGAGCCTAACTTGTTTTCCTCTCACTAAGTTGTTCAGTTTGGGGTTTGCTTTGCACTGTGCTTTGACATAAAAAATCAGGCAGCTTTTGAGTTCTGCCAGCGGTTACATTTTGCCCTGTTGAAACAGCTTTGCTTTCTGAATGTTTCCAGCTCTTTTATCAAGGCAGCAGGTTTGACCTCTACATTCTTTAGCTACTTGCAGGCATCCAGGGCTGGATCTAGGGTGTAGCTAGCTTGCTCTGCAGATACAATCCCCTTTTTGACTCCAAGATGGGCCAGTTCCTGCTTGTGCTCGTTTTGTTTTAATCTGAAGAACAGGTATCTCCCTGTGCCTGTTAATTATCTCCCCAGCATAGCCGAGTTTAACCTTCTCTGGTGCCCCTCCATCCCTCCCCTCCTATCCATTACTGTGCGATCTCATCAGGTAGTTTGAGACACTACTCCCACTGCTGCAAATGCTGTCTTTTCCTCCAGTGTTGGTGCCAGAGGCTGTGCAGCCACTGGTCAGGATATCCACAATCTTCCTGGGGATTCAATGGACTCATAATCTATTGTACATTTCCACAGAGGCTCCAATACCTATGCTACATCCTTTCTTATCATTCTTGGCCAGTTTTCCTCTTTATTCCCATGTGGCATGCTCAAGTGTGAAATGCTGTCTCTTTATTGTCCAGCATCAAAACTCACTGACTTCAGTATCCAGATCCTTCCTCTCCTTCAAAAGAGGTTCTTTCTGTTTCTCTTCAGCTTAGAGGATCTCCTCCTCACTTTGATGCTTCTGCTTCAGCATATTCCCACCTGCCCCTGTAGCAAGAATAATGCAACATTTAGGAAGCACCATACATTTGGAGAAGGACAAGACAATCAACCTCCATTTCTCTGTCCTCAAGTCTTTACACAGTCATTCTATCCTGCTGCACTCACTCCTGGTCATGCTAGCGAGACCTTCCATAAAAACCAGTAATTCCGGGGCTTCTTATTTCTCTTATTAGCTGTTTCCTCATTTCTTAGGCCTCAGAGTATCAGACATAATTGTACAGGAATTAGCTAGCTTTACTGATTCTATTACCTTAAAAGGAACAAAACAGCCCGGTCATTTTTTTCCCAAGTCAGAATCCACTAGATCAGGCCTTTCCTTGGCAGCCAATAAAATACTTTCTTTTCCTTAAGAAAAGCATTGTCTTCAGCATTAGCCCCATCAGAATTACAAAGCAATGAGATATCTGTTTGTGTTGGTTTTCTTGATAGCTGTAAAAACTTGTCCACTTTCTCATTGTGCATCCAGGAAAGAATTTTATTGCAATTGCTGTATCCTGTGATCTCTGTCCAGGCTTCCTCCCTAAGCTGCTCATCAGTGTTGCCTTTCGTATCTTTCTAAAGGAAGTTATGATCAGGGACAAGATTTTTGACCAAAATTTCCAGGACTCCTCTTTGATGATGTGTGGGCTACTGAATCATTGTTGCTTGCCAGAAAGAAATCTGCGGTGAAAATGATTCCTAGAAATCAGCCCCAAATTATTAGTTTCCAAAAGAGCTATATAAATAAATGGAAGTCATGAGAAAAATGATGGGTATATAACACTAAGAGGAGGGAATGCAGACCATACAGATAGATGCAAGACAAGTTTAATTCCTATGCTATCATATAAAGCTCTTCCAAGGTTAGCCATACAATGAACAAGCATTTTAGGTTTTGGCATATTGTATTTTTTTACAAAAATCAATTAAATATAACCTTGACCATACAGGTGCCAGAAACAGTGTTACCTCATAAGAAGCTATGATCAACAAACTATACAGGAAACATACACAATCTCATTGCTATAAAAACATTTTTTTCCACTAGCACTTTTAGTAGTTCATACACCACGTGCTGTGCTAATAATATGGAGTTAGGAGTTAATATGGCTTTGCAGAGCTACTTCAGTGTTCACACACCATTTCATAATGCATCTGGTTATGATGGCTTTTAGAGATGAATTAGATGGGTTTTGGGTCTCATCCATTCCTGCGGGATTGTATTCCCTCTACACACACACTGGGTGTTACTTCAGTAGCTCAATTTCACATCCAGAGTTTTCACAGAGTATATTTCATATTGAACCAGGCCCATGTGGTCTTTATTCATTTTTCTTTTCCTCATTCCATTACCACATTTTGGTCTTAAAAAGACAAGAAACCACATGGATGCCTGTTAACATACAGAAGGGATCTTGTTTACAATAGATGTTTATCATCCACAAATTTCTTCTACAGAAGTTCAGTCTTCTTCACATTCAACCTGCTACTTATTGTGCTTAGTGTGTTTCTCTCATGGACAGAAATATTCTGCACAGTCCATCTGCATGTTCTGCAGTCCCTTTAGTGCATCAAGGTAAAGCAGTTCACTGACTAGAAAGTAAATTAAGGCTGGATATTAAAAGCTGCCCAGTGACTTTAGTACTCAATTAAATGGGAAGTGTTTTTCCCAATTTCTGCCACTTTAAAGAACCCACTCAAAGCAATAGGTTCAGAATTTCACTCCTGCTCTCCAAGACTGCTTTGAAAATTTTTGAGTTTGAGCATTCAGGTTTCATTTTCCTAGGTTGTTTTCATTTTCAGTGAAGGATCAAGTCAACTTCTCACAGATGAGTACCTTTGAAACTGCCAACAACCACTAGAATTTCTTTGGGGCACTTTGGAGTGACAGCCCTGGAGCCACAATGTCTTGCCTGTCTTCTAACTTCTAAACATTGCACACAATGATTAGGCTACTATTTAAAGGCAGTATTAATGATCTGTTTAGACATGCTCCAGTATTCATGACAAATATATCTCTTATGCAAAATTCCTCCCTGTGCAATTACAGTTTAGACATATAAAAACAAAACACTCTGTAAACAAGGTGATACTGTGCCCTGAACGGATTCCTGTATAGGACATCATACATAGCAACGTGAGCTGTAGGGTAGCTGGGAAATCTCAGGCTGCAGTGATGGAACCAAGGTTGTAGAGCTAACTGAGAAATTCACTGAAGCTTTTCTGTCCCCAGAATTAGCCTTTAAAAATGGGAGATGGGTTTCCTAGCAAAGTAAGAATGAAAAAATACCTGCTGTCTACAGAATAAAAGAAAAAATTCTTACCCTAAACTCAAGTATAAAAGGACTCCACCTGCTTTGTTCTTTCTTTCCATTGTCCTTGCTGCCATCCTTTCAACGGAAGCTAAAAAAAAAAACCAAAAAAGCTAGGAAGAATTAGAAAAAAGTGTAAGACAGCAAACAAACAGGAAATGCCCTTAAGAAGAACAAACTTTTCTGCTTTGTATCAACCACAAATCAGAGCTTTCAGAGATTAATTATCAATGTTTTTATCAGTTCTGATTAGCTTGTTCTTCATTAGCTTGTTGCATGTGGACAAATAGAAACAGCAGTGATTGGTGGATGCATTCCAATCCTGCCTACACAAGAACAAACTCCTTACAAAGAAAAGAAAAATATTTTTTCAGGAGCTTCTTCGGGTCATTTTTCAAGGAGAACTAAGCATCCTCTATGCATTAAGCAGCTTAGCTGTTCCTGCCCCAGTGCAGGCATGTCCCTGAAGGTTACAGCTGGAATATAACCCTTCCTATATACTGCCACTCTGAAAAACTGACTGCAACTTACCACTGAATGACTTTAAGAAGCAGGAACTCATCTTGATTTACACTATTATCTTTATGTTGATATGCCTTTAATTCCCTCACTGTGCCAACCCATGGCAGTTTTTCACCCAGTACTTTGGGGAAATTTGGCCAGCTATTCTGTCAGAAAAAGTTTAGTTTATCCTACTTTGGAAAAACATGGTGAAGAAAATTACTTCTTAAGGGATTGTCCCACCCTGTTTTTCTGCATTGCTCTCCCTACAAAGGAATAGACCTTAACCGGAAAGTACACCTCCATACCCCTGTATCACAAACATGCTCAGCTGCACACACAGCCATAGGGGAGCTGGAGGAGGTGTCAAACCAACTACAGTGCCATGGCTGGAAGCCCTGTTCTCACAGGAAAACATACAGTAAAAGAATCCCACTATGCTGTAACCGCTTAGAGGAGGACCAGCAGTCAGCAGTTTTGAGGCACCTTCTCCTTTCACACAGTATCAGCCACCTTGGGAATGTCAATATCAATCTACTGCCAGTACTGCCACCACTACCACAGCTTTATGCAAGCCTCTGCATTTCAGGTTTCAAAATTTTCCATCAGCACAGGAGTTATTGGCTCCCCTACCAACTGGAACTGACTCTGGAGACTTGAATGACCCACTGCTGTTCATAGATGCTCTCACTGTTTGATAGTTTACCTGCTGTGCATAAAAAAAATTCGACGTATGAAATTTATCTGCTTGATATTAGCAAGTAATAGAAGTTGAACACACCTCTTTGCCACTTCTATTGCGATTTTAGAGGAGAACATCCTCACTGACCAGTCTTCTGGCATGTGTCTAAGATCTGAGAATGTGTGGGCCTGCACGCTTAAATCATTTGCTGAGGAAAACTCTGGTGAAGATAATTAAAGAAAAAGCAAGGCTGATTTTATGAAAAAAGTAACTCAACTCTGCTTTTGGCCTGTATCTTCAAATATGAACAGTAATATACTTTGCACTTAACTACATGTTCCCTTACATACAGTGAGTTATCGCAACTGCATGCAAACATGGCATACACTTATTTTACCCATACTTTCCTGAGAATCTCAAAATCCTTGCTTTTCCAGCTTTTTGTTCCTGGGACTGATTTGCAGACAGTTTTTGTATTTGCATCTTTTCACTTGCACTCCCTGGCAATTCCTAGATGGAGACTGCCAGCAGCTAAACTTTGTCTTGCTGTTAGTATTCTGTGGAGTTCTGGCAGCAGCAGTACAGAGCAGATGGCAGGCCTTCCTCCTTTCTTTAAAGATGAACCAACTGACTGGAAGACATGTATGGCCACGAAGTAGAGTCTGAATGCAACAGTGCATTCAGATAATGGTATAGGAGAGAGGGGCTGCAAAGCAATGCACAACATGACCCCACTTCTGACACTTCCACAAATCACTGTCACTTACCTTTGAGTCAAGTTCCTCTCTGCTGCTCTAGAGGAGTGATTATTTCATATTGGTGGAGACCAGCTACAGCCAAAGCCAAGTTGTGCTCCATATAAACACAAAATAAAGGAGAGCCCCTAGTCACAGACAGGACAAAATCCACCCTCATCTTTCCTACAAAATCCATTCAAGTCCAGTTGGTAAACTGCTGGTAAACTTCATTTCAGCCTTTCATATATTCATGGATCAAGATGGCAGTATTTTCTGATAGTTACAGATTACAGTTTCATCAGCTACAATAATACTACTGATTGATATGGAGCTGCATTAGAGAACCTGGGCCTTCCATGCACATATTAAAGGAAAAACCTTTTCAAACTCTTCTGTCAAACCAATCTATGTGAAAAGCTTCCTTCTGCCATGTACAAATGACATCCAAATCCTGCACGCTTATGGCTAGCTGCAAGACAACATTAGAGATGGTTAAAACCAACTCGCTCATAGCAAAGTTTGTGCTTTTCAAATTTTCACAAGCTTAATTAATTACTCACATGTTTAATGAGCTTTAAATAAATGGATGGATCCTCAGCTGTTGGTGTTAATGCAACTGTGCAAATTTCACACGGGTGAGAATCTACTTGAAGCACACTGTTTTCTCTCTTTTCTCTTTGACAAGACTGGTTTCTAAACCATCTAATCCATATTTATACTGAGGAAAAATGTAGTACAAAAGCAAATATCATCAAGCTTCCATGCCGGACAGAGAGAATTATCTCCATGGAATAACTAATGTGATTTCATGTCTATGACAGTTCAGACCTCATCCTCACTTGTACTTTTCTCCTACCTTCTTCCCTACAAAAAAGAATTCCTTTATTTCTCCTTATCCCCAGCCTGTACAAACATCCCTCACTAGTTAACAGCATCCTGTGGAACAAGACTCTGTGACAGGATAAACCAGGGTGCATCCAATGCCCTCAGTTACATTACACCATTGCAGACCAGTGTGAAAGCCTGGCTCATACACATGGGGAGTTTGCTTTTCAAGTCAGCAAATCGATGAATTGCTGGGACATGTTGCAAATATGTCTAATTACTGGAAGGCATTCCTCCATCTCCATAGACTACTATCTTGCTAGTTTAAACACAAACTGACTTAGAGCTTGTCTACACAAGGAAGCTACTTCTTAGTAAGGACGAAAGTGAATTTACAGCTGAACCCTACTCTTCTTCTGTGGACACATTCAGCATGAAGTAAACTACTGTTTGATCAAGTTTTGAGTGAATATTTGCTCAGGAATGATACCCTGAAGACTATCCAGTGCAATGCATATCAGCCCTGTGAGACCCAGTGAAGATAAATATGCCAAATATACTAAAATGTGCAGTAAGAACCAGTGAAGAAAAAAAGCTAGAAGAAAACCATAGCTTTCCTGCAAAGTTATTGTTATTACCCATCGTAATCCTTTCTTCATATTCCTCTGTAGTTTGCCAAACAGATGGTAGGTTAACTGATGGAAGGTTAACTCCTAAGCAGCCTGAGCAAAGGCTCTTACTGTATCACACACAAATGCAAACACAAGGTGGGTTCTCCTGTTAGTCAGACAGCTGTTAACAGAACTATTACATTTTCAAAAGGAAAATGAAGCTTTCCTGACATTTCATTTCCTCTTCTGTGCTGGGCCACAAAATCCTCTGGCCTTCTGTCCTTCTCTTTCCTAAAACTCACCTCAAGAGTTGTCAACCAACCTCTTCTTACTGGTCTGGCTCTTACTCTATTTTCAGTTTAGCTATTCTACCCATCAGCAATTCTCTTCTTTGTTTAATTTGATAAAACATTCTTTCTTCATTACTTCTTGTCCCATCCTTAACACTGACTAAGAAAGGCAGTTAAACCTTCCTGAAACAAAGTTACAAAGCAAGACCTATACTCAAAGGGAAGGCGATCCTTTCGAGACACGGCAACATAGTCTGAAAATACCACTCTTCCACTTACATCAGTTACAGAGAAGTTTTCATTCTTACCCAGAGAAACACGCACAATACTAGGCCATGGATATGTTAAATTAGCATAAACTTTTGCATCACTTGTTTGGTCACGGTGTGCCCATCACAAGTGAAGAGTCTAGTTCCATTCCCAGCTAAGTTGCTGAGATGGACAACTTGAAATAAAAACCAATTTTAGCTACATTAATCCTGTATTTATATATATGTGAGCCTCAATTATTACTTTTTAAAATAGAAGTTTGGAATCATGAGGACAATGGTCTGACAGTTTCAAAGCATGCAGACGCAGATTTCATAAACACATTGCACATAGGGCTGCCTTTCTAAGTGATCTGTAAGCAATAAAAGATACAGCTTGAGTTCCCTTGACAGCACTAGACTGTGACTAGTACAAATTCTTAGAGTCCCACTCAGAGGCCCTGTGATTCTGTGATTTTCATGTGCATTTAGATGCAAGAAGACAGAAGAACCTGTCCAGTATAAATTACTATGAACAACACCTGATTTCTTCTCCCAGGAAAGCTGCATGTACAGGTTGAGCTCCATGGTTAGTGCCGATCCCTCAACACTGTGCAAAAGAAGACAGGTTTAGGTCTCTCCTTTCCCTCACTCCCCTACACCTTACTGCAGACAAAAACCACTTTGCCCAGGCTAAACAAAGGTAATATTAACATGAAGAGAAACTTCGAAATAACTTAGGGAAAGAAATGAAAGCACTTATGTCCCTTTTACTTAATCTGCACATGCACTTTCAAGCCTTGGGCAAGGCCACTGTTTTTGAAGGAGGAGGAGATGCAGTTGGAGCTGTAAGTCCTCGTTCCCTTCTCACAGGGATTTCATGTGCTGATGCACTACAGTACCAAGAGCACAGCAGAAGCTCCACCATCCCAGGCAAAGTCAAAGGTGTTTTGGATCCTGCTGTTCTGGGGTGGGATTTTTTGGTTATTACATTTTGGCTATATAATAGCCTTTGTTGTTGTTATTCTGACAGTGCCTGAGCTGAACTGAGCTGAATGGTCCCTAGGATGGGCAGAGACATGCAAAGCGAAATGATTTAATTGCTTTTGTTTGGTGTGTGTATGGAACAAAAAATGTCAAGACTGTAAAATGCAGAACAGAACTGCCATCAAAAGTTTGGGCATCACTTAATTCAAGATGGTCCTATAGCCTAAAACTGGACAGAACTTCTCTTTCAAAGTGTGCATGGCTACTATTAAAACAGAAATAAAACCTTCTGTCAGTGAAGAATCATCCTGACAGAGAAGCTTTGTAACCAATAGTATCCATATCTCCAGCCAGAAGTCAGTATCCTTCTTTATATGCAGGAATCACAGAAAAAGCATCAGTTTTCCCCTTCCGGCATGTTCAGGTGAGACAAATTTTACTGGCACCAAAAGAGCTCTATAAAACCATTCCCTTTTTTTCTTTTCAGGAAAAGGATTTTGCCTTGCATTCTGCAAAGCTCCAGGTGACCCCGAGGGGGACACAGTTGTGAAGGCTGCTTGTGTACTTTATTGTAACTCTTCTTCACATGTTAGAGGCCAATTCAGAGAACTGCTTAGGTAGTAAGTCAGGAATGCCAGAAATGACTCATGATTAGAGCATCTCTACATTGTCGATTAACTAGGATCACAAGTGTGTGCAGTTCAGCAGCCAAACCCAGACTTCTTGCAGCCATTTGCATTGAGGTTCATAACTTCATTACTGCTAATATCAGGTGTGGAAAAATATATACACTGCACCTTTTTTTAACAGCACTGATATTAGCACATAGTCCTAGCCAAGACCCACATCTGTATCTGAACTGTATCAAGCACCACACTTAGGATTCATATGCCATATAATGAGGTAATGTAAAGGTATGAACAATGTGTATCCCCCACCGCCCTCCCCTACAACTGAATAGAAAAAGGAGGAAAATACATTAAACCCACAAATCTTAAAAATTCAAATGGTGTTTCTGTGGCATGGGCACTCTACCTTCATTTCACCTATTCAGTATTTCCTTTAGGAATAGATGAACTAATACAACCCCTGGTAAGATACGACAAGCTACAATGACTTCACACCAGTGCCAAAATGACTGAAATCAGGCAAACAAAGGGAAGGCTTGAGACTGCTTGATTCATTCTATATTGTATTGCAGGTACTGGGATGAATTCAAAGAACGGGGATTCAGCCATATGATTCAGACTTTTATTCAGTTCAACACTAAAATGTCCAATTTATATTTTTTAATGGCAAATGGAAGAATTACCAAGACAATATTATCTTTATAGGAAAGAAAATTCCCAGGTATATTCCAAGTGTTTCTAACTCCTAGACAGCTGCGTTCATTGTCTGTGTATTAATTAGTCTCTTCAACCAGCTGGGGTTGTAAAGCCAGGTCTCAGACCCAGGCGGAGGCTATACAGGTAATCACATATAAAAAGAGAACAGCCCTTCTCTTACACAGAATTATTTACATAGTACCCAGAGCACGCTACAGGCTCTGAAGGGAAAATTAAATAACCAGCATATGATGTAAAGCAATAATCCTGCTCTTACTGTAATAAAAATGAACATGCTTGCTTCCCTAGGTAGAGGGCCAGGCTCCACATTTGTTTTCAATACTGAACTATGTGTTTTTAAATTGCCACGCTGCAGAGATTTTTTTGTTTTCTTCCAGCATTAAACCTCTCAGCCATAGAACAGGAAGAGATTATTGAGTTCAGCAGAGTTCCTGAAGTCAAAGGGAGTTATTTCTCCAATAGGAAGGCTTTTGTTCAGAGCACAAGGCTGTTTCGACACAGTGTAGATCTGTAAGCTGTAAGGAACAGTTAGAGCCAGAGAGTTTAGCTTGTTCATTGTGCTCATCAGTGTATGTTACCCTTTTAGCATGAAAAAGAAAAGCTGCACAGTATGAATAGAAGAATTATTAAAAAGGTAGAAAATTTTCATAGCCAAGCTTCCACAGTTCACTGTTATTTCAGACCTGTACAGTGCCAATCACTGGGCTGACAAACCCCATACAGTAGCTGGGCACAACCAAAAGAGACTGGAAGTTCTACTCTTGGAATCAAATGCAAGTGGATGTATGCTTGTCAGTTTCTCAGCCTGCAGCACCTGTGGGTACACTGGGGGACACAGTCTGAGCGTTTAAAGAAAATTTGAGGGAAACTCAGTTGAGAAAAGTACCCAGATTTCTTGCACATACAGAGAAATATTCACCACTTAGTTGAATCCTATGTTGGACATCCATTTGGAAACAAACTGAGAACTCAATTTTTCTCAAAGAGCAAAGCTTATGGTACAGCAATTAACTTCCACTTAACCCCTTTCTGACTTTGCATTCTTCATGATATTTTGCTTTATGATTTTACCTCCAGCCTGATGCAAATGCATTTACTATCATTATCATTCATTACACATGGTAACTCCCGCAACACATTTTATTGTTTGTACTGCAGTAATGCACAAGACTTCTAGCCAGTAATCAGGTACAGTGTAAACACCAAGTATGAAGACAGTTGTTGCAGCATATAAACATTTTTCATATACCTGGAGCACTGTATTTGCTGACTGTGAACCTCTTGCAAAAATTAAGTCTCTTTAGTTCCACACCCAGCCTCATTTATCACACATATGATTTCATTAAATCACATCAGGAACATGGAACAGGAAATCCCAGTTACATGACTCGAGTCTTAACCTAAGCCTAAGGAAGCTAATGGTATTCCTGCTAATGAGGAAAAAAAATCTGACCAAAAAACTCCCACATTTGAGACAACTGAGGGTTGTTCTAGTTCCTAATTCTAAATGGAAAGCTGAAAATGCATGCTTAAAGATCCTAACTGCTGTCTTTACCAAAGAGGACTTTTGAGGGTGTCCCAACATGAGGTATAATTGGAGTTCTTGCCTCTGTAGGCTGGATAATGAATATTCCATTAAACAAGGCTCTAATTACACTTCCAAGGAAACTGAATTAGAAATCCATGCTATTTTTAAAGACAACACAGTTTACAATAAAATTCCAGCTCAACTGGCTTAGTTTCCAAGCAGGGAAGACATGTCTAGGCTTGTTAGAAACACTATAGAAACATGACCTTCATACTCTTGGGTAGAAAATACCCTTTCAAGAACAAATCTTTTACAGTTTAAACTGTCCAGATTAGAATGTGAAACCATCTTAAAATACAGCAGGACAGGAATGCTACTTGAAAATGCTGTGTATGTGTCTGTCTACTTTTCAAACACAATCACTGTGAGACAGGTCAGGAGAGATGCTCTTGCCTGAAGCACAACATTTTTCACTGCTGCAATCTGAGATTCCTAGCTGCAACTCTGAGTCACCACTGAAGTGATACAAGGAGGGACAAAGGCCTCTAAAGGACAGATGACAAGGAAGAAGGGAAAGAAAGCACAGAAAGTGCAAGCACTCACAAGAACAGATCCAGAAGACAATCCATGGAAGGCAGGGTCTTTTGGAAGGAACTGCAGTACTAGCCCTGGTATGCTACTCTTGAAATTATTATTTTATCTAGACCCATTTTAGCTCCTAATTCTGTCCTCCCAAGCACGCTGACACTTCTTTTATCTTCAAAGTATAAAAACTGTTTCTTCACTGGTATGTATGCAAGTCTAGAGCTACTACGAAATTCAGAAGACAATAAATATAAAAAATTATAGCCTTGGTAAATTTTCTATTCATGAGGAAGTCAGAAGATTCACTGGTATGTATAATGGGCCCCCAGACAGTTCAGTACTTAGTAAACAGCAGTTGTGCAGTTTCCCTTAAATATCCCTGAAGTGAAAGATAATAAATGCAGGTGGAAAATCTACATCAGTAGGTGTGGGCAATGCAACCCTGGGCAGAGGGAACAACTTCAAAGACTGTATAAGTAATAAAATGGTTAATTTCCTACCCTCTCCCCCATTTCCCATAGCAAATATAAATATTTCCCCTGAATTTTTTGTGCCTTTGTACAGCATTGGGATGACCAGTAAACAACTTTACTTAGCAACCTGGTAACAGTAGAGTGCAGAGAGAAACAAATCAGTGCTGTAGAATTGGAAAGAAAAAAGTCTGCAAGGGGACAACGAGTGGGATTCCAGTGGAAAACACCAAAAAACACAAGGGGGAGGGAAAACTCTATAGAAAATTGCATAGCTGCTTCTAACAGTAAAGAAACATTCTTCCAAAATTCTTTACTGCTTAATTTTACATTGCTGTGCAATACTGTGTAGTTTGTATGAGAGTATGCTACAGCTTAAGTAGCTAAATAGGAGCAATCTGTAGCTCGTGAAAAAACAAAAAAATTCGTTCATCTCTTCTGTAGCTATTTAATGACAGTTAAACTGTACTTAAATTGCTTTTATGGAGTGGTATAGAAAAACTGGGAACGTGTATCATATTACAAATTCTTGCAGCATTAAATTTCCTTCAATTTTGGTCTCTTCTAGAGCAAGGGAGGACTGCTGTGTTGTGCTTTGAGAACCTATCCTGCTGTTAAGACAGTTAAAAAGAAAAAAGCAATTACAGGGTCAGGAAAATCTATGAACATTCCTGAAACTGAGCTAAAAAAACCCAAGGATAATCCAAGTCTTCAATTCACAGGCCAGTTAGAATCATCCTCACCATCCATTACAGCAATGTCCTTGAAACATAGGAACAGTGGTGCTATACCTACATGCAAGGGGACAAACTCCTCACCTGCATTTCCTGGTTAACGACCACAGCGTAAATTTATGGAATAAATACAAGAGGTCAAATTGAGATTGGGTAAATTGTACCTATGAGAAGTATGTATTTAGCCCCTCCAAGTGCAAAATTCAACCCAGCTGCAAGATTCACATGTCTAGGTTTCAGTAAACACATCTACAACATACTTGTTTTAGCTCTTTTAAACCTCACCACTGTAGTTTTAACACTGTAGAGACACCCAGCTCTTCCAGAGTGAGCATTTCAATCTGCTCCTAGAAAAGACTGCAGAAAATTGGGGTTTTTATTCTTTTCTCCATCAGGTACTGCCAGCTCAGGAAGAATGGTGTTGGTCTAGAGGTTTCGTAAGTCTCTTTTGAGCACTTATTTTGATCCAAGATCAAAATTCTCACTAGAAGTAATCCTTTCATGCTAAAATCCATACAGTATTGGTGTGAGCTTTGTGTGCAACAGAAGACTCATTCACGCAGCATACCACTGGGACTTCTGGAAATTACTTTACAAGGTTAATTGTGGAGCAGTACGGGCTTGCGTTGCTGTTTTGCCAGCAGCATTTAGGGTAGAAACAGGAGTACGGTTTAACCGATGTGAGGCGCAGAGCAGCCCCCCCTTTCCCTCCGCAGGAACGGAAAGCAAGCGGCCCAGGGCGTGCACGCCCGCCGGCAGTGACCGGCAGTAACCCCGCGCTCAGCCGCGCTCAGCTGGAACCGAAAACACGCCCTGTCTCTGCCAGCGTTGAAGATGAGCAAGCACCGGGGCATCTGGAGCGTAAGCCCTGCGAGAGCATGACCTTTCGTCTGCCCCAGAAGTGGTGGCGGGAGGGGAAGGGGAGCCCAGCTCTCAAACACAGCACGCAGCGACTTCTGCTGCAGGCGGGCCGACTGCCACCGGCGCGGCTGCTCGAGGGAGGCTGAGCTCCCCGCCCGCTCCGCGCCGAGGGTGCTGCCTTTTTTCGGGGAGCAGAGGCAGCCTGGGGGGGGGTCAGTGCCCCGCAGAGCCCGGCCAGGCCGCCACCCCCACGGCGGCGGGGGCCCCGCGCAGGCGCGCTGAGCGCCGCCACTGACCGATAGTTACCCCGCGGGACGCGCCGCGCGAAGTAGGTGAAAAGTAACTCGGTGTCAGCGCCCCCGGGAAGCGCGGCGGCGCCTGCGCGGGAGCGCTCCCCGCCGCCCTGCCCCCGCGGCGCCGGCCGGCAGCGCCTGGCAGCAGGGACCGGGAGGACAACGGGCCGGGGCGGGGGGGACCGACAACGTAGCACAAAGGGGCGAGTGCCCCCGCCACCGCCGCCGATCCCCCCCCTCCCCCCCCCCGGGAGTCTGCCTTTAAGCTTCACATTCAGAGTACTGGGAATCGAAGTAGCGGTTGCGAACGTGGCCATTTTCCCCGCGGGAAAGCGGCTGGTGCGTGCGTGTGCTGGGGAGGAGATGGGGACGGCGGCGGCCAGGGCGCCGCGGCTGGTCCGCCAGCCCTCCCGCGGCTGAGCTCTGGGGCGCGCAGCGGAGCTCCCGCGCAGGGGCAGTGACGGCTGCTCTTCACGGGCCTTCGGCCGAAAAAGCCTCGCCTGGGAGCTCTGCCGTTCGTACGCGCCACAGAACTGTGCCGTGTTGCCGGGCATGAATCGCGCTTAAATAAAAATCCCAACACCCAGCCTTCTGGGTCACCAAGCACGGGGGCTGGCACAAACTGCCTCTTCCTTTCATTTATGAGTTAAGTTTTGTAGATCTTTGTTACTAACGATATGACTGTAGTCATGTTAACAAACATACTGGTATTTTAACAGATTTTTCATTTCTAAGGTGACAGAGACAAATGGCTTCACTTTAGACTTACATTTTCTTAGTTTACGATCTCCTTTAAGGAGTTTGGGTAATTCACGCTGGTACTAACCCAGACAGGCCCTGACCTTAGTGTTACTGTGGCCAACATATGAAAAAACTCTCATATATACACGATTTTATATATATATATATATATAAAATCAGCGTTTTAGGAACTAGAGTTCATAGTCCTAAGCAGCTTCCCAGTCGACAGTGGTTAAGGACCGAAAACCATCCTGGGGAGAGCCCCAGGTGCCCAGGGCCAGCTGGTGTGCAGCAGCAGGGCCAGCCGGCAGATGTGTGACTGATGGGGACGAGCACACTGACCAGGGTGCTCCAGCTGGGAAGCTGCCTGCTCTCTAAACAGCTGCACAAGGAACCTGAAGTCCCACGGGAAGCTCAGAAATCTCCAGCTTTTTTGCTTTTTTCCTTCGTGCAGCACTGTAGGGGTGCTTTGTTTAGTGAAACAGGAGGAGGGTGATTAATGTCAAGAATGGCACAGCACAGATTCCGTAATAGAGGCTTGCAGTATCTCACAATCTCTGTTCATCTCCTCTCCCTCCTCTGGAATTTAATTCCTATAAACTGTGAATAATTTATGCAGCTCTTGCAAGCTTTAAATTGCACTACAGTGTACAGAGCACAAAGAGTACTGGTGTTTAATATTTTTTGAGCTTTGAGTATACCCAGAGATAGGGGATAGTGATTAATGTAACCAAACAAAACTGCAGTGCCAGGAACTCTGCAGGTGTTTTACAGCTGTATATAAAGCTACATGAGTGAAAATCTTGGTGAGTTTATCCTATATCACCACTTCCACCTTTTGTAAACACAAGGTATCGGGCAGATTTCATCTCAGAACACACATTTGACTGATTATGAGGACATCACCTGCTTTAACTATGTCTTAAACTGCAGTAGGTGTGATGACAGTAACAATAGGGAGAAAACGTGATGCCATTGTTCAATACAGTATCTTTCTAAACCTATGTTTCAATTAGCTCTATGCAAATGTCTTCCATTTTCTGTTTTAAGTGTAGAGACTGTCTGCATTTCTCTGAGAAAATGCATCACCTGTTTGTTCTTTAATGAAAACTCAGTGTACACATGGCTTTTCTTTCTCCTAGATCTAGTAGTCTGCTTTGCAGATGTCTCACCCCAGAAACAATTGTTCTAGATACCTTGTGGCCCAGTCCTAAGGAAGATAAATGTATTTAACCTCACAGAACATGCAGCTCTCCCACAAACTGAACATGCTGAAACAGAACACAATGGCTCCAGAGAACAGCACAGAGAGGCTGCAAGTATGTTTCAATAGAGAAGGAAAGATAAAGTTGATATGAACTTTCAAAGTGTGCAGGGAAGAATGTATTATTTCAAAACCCTTCATGTTTGTCCAGGCGGTTGGACAATAACATTCCTAAAAGCATGCCATTTCTGTTTTACAGCACTCTCAGAAATGCTGGATACCTCACAGTACAATGTGAAAATAAGTTCTGGCTTGAAGTGTTTACAGTCCATTGTCCTCACTGGAGCAGCTGATGTTAAATTCAGTCCAAAGTGCTAAATGGCAGACATTTTAGCATTTTATTTCAGGGCACTGATTTGGTGTTGGGTTTGCGCAAAAGTTGGGCAGCCACTTCTCCAAGTGTTCACCTTGCCTTGTCCCCTGAATCTGTGGTTAAACTTTGACCAGAGTCAGTAAGAGAGGAGCTGATCTGGCCCAAGTTACTACTGAAAATCTCAAAGATTAGGAATTGGAGTTTACCAGTCAGATACAGGAAAGTTGCACCCCAACTTTATTGTTTAGGACCTGTTATCCCTGTTACACAGCAAAAGCCTGACCTGGCCTCTCCCATTTTTAAAATCAGACCCTCTAAGTTTAGTTTAAGCAGAACTTTGTTTCCATGACTTTAAGATGGATTATGCCTCACCGCAGCTACCTAAGTGTTGTGCTGCTGTTTTTGCCTTCTGACAAACTTCCTGCTATGACTTCTCTCACTTTAGAGGCTTTCCACGAGTATTCAGACAGGGACAAAATGGAGTTGTCATGCATTTTCCACAATGTTATAAGGGGCTGATGCAAGCAATGTACTTGGAGGAAATAACTTCTTTTTCGAGAGTTACTGTGGTGGTTTAGCCCCTGCCGGGGTCTGAGACCACGCGGCCGCTGCCCCTCCCTCACAAAGGGAGTGAAATACAAAGCCCTGAGACTGAGATAAGGTTTAATACAACAGTGCAACAGCAACACAACAAACAATAACAATAACAGTAACAGTAATAACAGTGAACAGAGCAAGGTATATACCGATACAGCAGTAAGAGAACCGGCTGCGCCAACCCACGTGTCCACCGATTCTTCCCGCACTCGCGCCAGGAGGTGACTTCAGCATGGTATATGAATAACCCGGCTAGAGCTTCCCCCCACTGCTGGGGAAACTTAACCCTATCTTGGCTAAACCAGGACAGTTACACATTGCCCTTCTTCCTGCCTGCTCTCTGTGGCTGAAAGAGGACAACTGGGCATTACCTGCACGCAGCCACCTGAATCCTTCAAAAACTAGCTTTCCTTTTGAGTGCACACACCCCTAGCTAGCCCATCCAGCCTAAGCTAAAGAACCTAAAGGCCGCTGTTTTCAGACAGCTAATATCAGCTAATTTGGGGCCTTTTCAAATAGGGCCAAAGTTGAGACAGCCACAGGATAATTTGCAAAGATTTTGAACTTCAAGGGCTCTGTTCTTCAGGAGAGAAGTCTTGATCTGTAAGTTAGACTGAAAGCCTGCTCACCTTGGTACCTGAGGGAAACTCCTGAAAACACTGAATTCACAGAGCATGTGCTTTTACTAGGCCTGTCGTGGGCTGCCCACAGTTGTTACAAGACCATGTGCCGCACAGGCCACTGTTTTTTCCTGCTTTCTAGCCACATAGACAAAGAGGATCTGCTCCATTTAATACATCACACCTGTAGTTCAGTTGCCTTCAGTGGGTCCTGATACTGCCTCATGCCACTTCACATGCTCCCAATGCCATCAGTCCAAAGCTGTGCGCCTGCGCCTCAGAACCTAAGAAATCTTCCACTGTTCTCCTGCTGCTCAGGGAACAGCCCTTCTTGCCTCTTCCCTCCCAACAGTCAACTTTTTCTGCCATCTGCAAGCAGCCTCTTGTAGCATCTAGCTAATTAGGCCTCCCAGGTATAGAGAGAGGGTCATAGACTGCCTGAGTACCCCCGAGAGCTTTTATTCCTCTCCCAGTCTGCTGTGTCACAGTGCTTGCAAGTCTGTCACACCACAGGATTTTATTTGCACAAAAGCCTCTTTCCAAGTTTTGGCACTTGGAAAGCCCCTGAAATACAAGAATGACCTACACCCACATGCCTGTCCTTCATGTTGACAGCTGAGCCAGGCACAGAAGACTATTTGGAAAATTGTGAGAAAGGAGAGTAAGTAAGTGTGCAAGAGAATACCTGATGGAAATGAAATTTAGGCCTCAGTTGTTACCTGGCAGCTTAAAAGTGCTAGACTTAAGGCCTAGGTCCTCATCACCTGTTGAGCTCTGCTCATTGCATTATGAGAAGAGAGGGGAAGTGGAAGAGAGAGGGTGCAGCTCTTTTCATATCCCCCCAACCGTGCAGCTGCCTATTCCTCAGTGGGAATTGAGCTGCATGGGAAATCTGGCAACTTCATTTCTCTGGAGCTTTTTAGTGCTGAGCTGCTAAACAAATCTGTCCTACATAATGTAAATGTATTCCACAACACAGTACATTATTCTTGATGAAGTCATATGGATGCTAGGCTGAAAATTTGCCTTGCCTCTAATTTACTCTGTGCACACAGCCGGCTTTCAAACATAGGGTGAATGACTTATTGTAACCCCAGATTGGTTTCAACACCAAGTGATTAAGCCATGACATCTAGACAAAGTAAATTAAGGAAGTGGTTTCACAGAACAGGCTGACACAAGACAGGCACAGAACTAATTCTGTAGCAAAAACGGGGCGAGTCATGCATCTACTACATGCGCTTCAGTTAAGTTCTTGCAGATCAGTATCTCTTGCACATACAGCAAACATGAGGAAGGGGCTATAATCTCACACCATGCTTGTATATAACAATACTGCTATAGTAGCATCCACCTTCAAACATTTCTGCCTCTTAACCTACCAAATGAAAATGACCATTGCTCTTACCTTAGGGAAACTATACCCCTCCCCTCTACTGCTGCTTTCTCACCCCATCTCCCTTTTATGTAGGGAGCTGTATCTCCAAAGTCATAAAAAATTTGCAGCAGCTCAGCAGGCCAACGCTTTTCTTTAATGGTCATCTGTCATATCCCAGAACTTACATGGATTCCTGTCTTTTATGGTTTAAAAAAATGTGTACCAGATTCCAAAACCACACCCTGGTCAGCTCAGCAGGGTGGACTTACCATCATTAGTTTTCAGATTTAACACACATCCCTACTGAACTGCTGATGAAAGAATAAGTATAGGTAGTTCCATTCTGGAGAGCTGCAAAACTGCCATCTTGTTGTTTTATTATGAAGAGATGGAGTCTGATATAAATAGGTGGAGTCTGGTGAGCACCTGCACTTCATTTTCTTTCCGCCTACCCCCAGTCCATACTTCCTGAGACAATCATCGCATCACAAGTGAGTTCAATGTAGAAGGGGCTTATGATGCCCATTGACTAAATATCTCTTGGAGGCATTTGCTTTTTAAAAAAAAATTTACAATGTCCCCAGTCCTGCAGTTGCATGGACACCTACCACAGTACTTCGTAGGGAGGGGACTGGAATGCAAGTGACCAAACTAAAGTAGATGGCGGTGGAGATGGTAAGAAAAATGTCTGTTGCCCTGACTTTGCTTCTCTCAGATGCCTGCTTGCTTTAGCATTACCCAGGAAATAAGTAAAGGAAGCAAGTCTCTACCTTTTCCCTGAAATATTTGTACCATAATTACAGCTGGTCTATTAGATTATCTTCAGCTCTTACCAGAAGGTCTTGTCAGACAGTCACGAAATGTGTTATATCAAGGATCACTGCACACTGAGAGTTCTTCAGTTCCCTGACCTTTACATGCCTGCTGCACTAGAAGCAGCTGTACTTTCATGCTTCTCCTCATTGATCTAACATGCAAGTATCCGCTCCACTGGAACTGCTTCTCACGTTTTACATCTCTGATCTTTCAAAGTTCTTCCCAGAAGACTGGGAGCTGTTACTTGCAGTGAGAGTGCTTGTTCTTACTGAACTGTCTTAGCCTTTCCTGATCCTTCCATAGCAAAACCCCCAAATGCTATCTGCTTTTAAATAAATTACCATTGAGCTAATATTGGTTCTGGCTATAGCCACTGCTGGCAGACTGTTGCACAGGTGTGCACTACCCTCACACACACTTAAGCTATTTCTCTTTTTTAACTCATGTATCTTCTGTTCTCAGGTATCCTCTGTGGCCTGCTGTTAAAACACTTCCTCCATTTCAAGCTAGTAGTGGCTGCATTTTGCTGGGTGATAAAGCAGCACGCTGCATTTGTGTAATGACTCTGAACTGAAGTAACCCCAGTGGAGAACTCTTTCATTATTACAAGTGCTGGAAGAGACCACATGGCAGAACCAGATCTTCCTGCCTTGAGTCACCGAAATAGGGAAATACAAAATTCTGTTTTCAGCATTAGACAACCAAAAAAGGCATCTTGGTTTGCAAGTTAGTATATGCTAGAGGGGGCAAGGGACAGCTGGGTTCTGAAACACGCTGGCATCATTTTCAAACTACAACCTAGTTATTAGATGCAAATGTAAGGAATTTTCCAGGGATGGAAGGGCCTAATTTTAAAAGCTATTTCAGTGTTACGGAAAATCTCACTAACAGCTTATCAGCCTCTTCAGTCTCCTAAACACTCTGCGCTTTCACCTGGAGGCACACATGGTTCTCCAGCCTGGGTATGGAGATACTCTGGAGGGTGTGTTCCTGTAGTTTTCCCTGGTGTGTTACCAGGATCATCTCATGATGCCCATCTTGAGACTGCTTTCAGCAAATTGTGGTGGGACCATACAAGGAGTTTTGTAGTGGGTGAACCACAGGACTTTACTGACACAACTGCTCATAGGTTTTCATCTGCCTCTAACGGCTGCCAGTATCTTAAAGACTCTCCTCTACAATGAAATCCAAAAATAGTTCAGTAGCCCAAGGCTTTTAAAGTGCTTCCTTTGCAGCAGCAACACACCAGGCTGTGTGGAAACAGAGAGACGAGGGGATCGAGTGCACCCTCAGGAAGTTTGCAGATGACACCAAGTTGGGTGGGAGTGTTGATCTGCTCGAGGGTAGGGAGGCTCTGCAGAGAGATCTGGACAGGCTGGAGCAATGGGCTAAGGCCAACTGGAGGAGTTTCAATAAGGCCAAATGCCGGGTGCTGCACTTGGGCCACAACAACCCCCAGCAGCACTACAGGCATGGGGAGCAGTGGCTGGAGAGCTGCCAGTCAGAGAGGGATCTGGGGGTGTTGACTGACAGCTGGCTGAACATGAGCCAGCAGTGTGCCCAGGTGGCCAAGAAGGCCAATGGCATCCTGGCTTGTATCAGCAATAGCGTGGCCAGCATGGACAGGGAAGGGATCTTACCCCTGTACTCAGCACTGGTGAGGTCGCACCTCGATTCCTGTGTTCAGTTTTGGGCCCGTCACTACAAAAAGGACATTGAATTACTCGAGCGTGTCCAGAGAAGGGCAACGAAGCTGGTGCAGGGTCTGGAGCACATGTCGTACGAGGAGCGGCTGAGGGAACTGGGGATGTTTAGTGTGGAGAAGAGGAGGTTGAGGGGAGACCTCATTGCCCTCTACAACTACCTGACAGGAGGTTGCAGAGAGCTGGGGATGAGTCTCTTTAACCAAGTAACAAGCGATAGGACAAGAGGGAATGGCCTCAAGTTGTGCCAGGGAAGGTTTAGACTAGATATTAGGAAGCATTTCTTTACAGAACGGGTTGTTAGGTGTTGGAATGGGTTGCCCAGGGAGATGGTGGAGTCCCCATCCCTGGAGGTGTTTAAGAGTCGGGTTGACATAGCGCTGAGGGATATGGTGTAGTTGAGAACAGTCAATGTTAGGTTAATGGTTGGACTAGGTGATCTTCAAGGTCTTTCCCAACCTAGATGATTCTGTGATTCTGTGAAATATTTCTGTTGACCTGATCTTGCCTCAGGCAAGATTTTAGCCCTAAATTTGATGACTCTTTCTAATAGCAACCCTGATGCAGTCAGAGACCTACCAAATCTACATAACAGCTGTATCCTCTAGAGTTTTTTATCACTGTGTGATTTTCCAAACAAACCAGAAGGACAGCCTTTTGAAATCTAAACAGGGTTTGTGGAGAGAGCTGTTTAGAGAAGGCTCAGTTGCTTTGCTGGGCAAAGTGATTTCAAAGACTGAGGGCACCTCTCAGGGTGCCCTGCAGCCAGCTGCCTGATCCTCCTTTAGAAACTAAAAGCTGTTTTCTCCAAGAAGTTCAGGAGTGCCACAGTCACAGGCATTGTCCCTTAAATATTTTGAGATTGAGGCTAAACTTTAGTTCAAAGACTGAACTCACAGTGGAAAGAGGAGTTGAATTCAAACAGCCATGGCACACTGTCTCCAGAAGAGGGTGAGAGGGTGAGACTGGTTATACCTGCTAGACTTGTATGTGGCATCCCACAGTCACTTTACCTATATCCTTGCTTTCACCTCAGCCAGTCTCCTTCAGGGTTCCAAACTCCCTTGCTTTGAATGCTGCTGTCCAGACAGTGCTTCCCGGGGGTGCCTTCACAAAGCTGGTGAATGGTGGAAGGTTAAGAGTCATAAAGCTTTGCATGTTAACGAAGGGTGTGTAGTGATGGCATGTTGTTGCAACATGACAATGAAGGACTCCCCTGTGCCCTTTGGGTTGTTACTGCAGTTGCATTCATACAAGTGGCCATTGCTGCTGGTTTTTAAAATGAAATGAGCAATTGAATCAGTGGTAGGGAATCAAGAGGCTGGAACAGGCAGAATGGTGCAAGCACTTCTTGTACTGCCCTGATGCTGCAATGAGTCTCTTTTTATTCCAAACACAAACTCAAAAAAAAATGATAGAAAAGATAGGGAAGATTTGGCCCTTGCTGGAGCCCCTTTTCTATTTCACATATATGCATTCTGGGATTACCTGCACACCCTATAACCAACCTTCTTTTCTCCAACATAATCCTTCACAGCTGCCAGCACAGAAGCATGACAAAACAGGGCCAGGGCCTCTGGCTGCATATCAAGGTGGGCAGAAAAAGAGCTACTTAACCATAAACTCCACAGTTTTCATGAGCAACGAGTTCCCATGAATTTGTGTTTTTCCTCTTGTCTGCCCCATCATGTGCTTGGCTTATTTCACAAGTCTCAAGCAGAGAATAGGTTTGCTGTACACACGGGTAAGTCTTGGAATGTCTATGGATGCTAAATAAAAAAAGATATTATAATAATTTTGTTCTCCTGAATAAATGAGTCAATCCCGTAAAGCAAGTTCCTGTCACTCTTCACGTCCAGTTGCATTTAGCTAAATGTAATCCTTTCTGCAGCGTTTACCACAGGCATACCATTATTCAGGGAGTTCTGTTAAAAAAAAAATCTCCATCTGCCAGTGTCAGCATCACTGACCTGAGGTATGTCTATCATGGCTCATTAATCATACATTAAGGACACGTGTGGGTGCGGTCAAGTTTAGTCTTGGAACGGGTTCTCCTTCAATGGGTTTGAATGTCACCTCCCATTGGGATCATTATTTCCAAGAGAAAGTAACACCTTGGGCTTTCGGGAAGTGTTATCTTTCACATTTTGCCCTTCACTTCATCTAAATTTCAGTCATTCTCCCTCTTCCAGTTACAAACGTGTTTCCCCTGAAGCAGCAGTTCCCGGTATCAACCAGAGGGAGCACTAGAGAACAACTCACGTTTGTTTTCAGTCTCACAGTGTTGCATCTGTAACAGGTAAATGAACCCAGCTTCTGCACATTTGCTGTCATTAACCCTCAGAAGTAATTTTAATATTTAAAAGTTTTATTCACAATCTCCTGAATACTCGGGGTGCAGGTGGCATGAATGCCAAGGATTAATATGACAAATACTCAATTTATATTTTCATGTGCATTGGAGTCACATGTTCTGCTCTCTGTTGGAGAACTTCTGTAACTAAGCAACAAGAATGTGTGTCTCAGATCTTATATCTGAGTCTAAAACATGATTTTGGCTAGCACAGATTTGTGTTTATGGTATTATAACAGATTCCTGGTTTTGTATAGCATTGAAGTAAGTTTATCCATGTCTGTCAGGAGTAAGCAGGCCCACTAATATTCTAGAACACTCTGGACTACTTGTATGATCAAGCTTTTAATTTTCCTTTGTGGGAAATAAGTGACTCATAGATTTTGCAAGTACTCATGCAATGAAAATTTAACTATGAGAATGTTTCTGGAAAGATGAAAAAAAGTCTGTGAATGTGTTGAAAATTAGTTTTCCTTAGACTTTGAAGATATATTCCTGTAGTTCTCCTTTGCCCTGGCTATTCATTCAGCTCTGATATTTCAGGAGAAACGATTTAGCTGTGCAGGCTCTCTAGGGTAAGTCAATACTTAGAGCACAGAACTGCATGTCTTGAGAAACCAAAGGCTCTGTGGATACCACTTCAGTGCCTTATCTCTCCTCATATATATCTTTGCTATCCAACTCATTCGCTTTTGACAGGGCCATGGTTACCGCTGTTCAGCGGGCAGCACCATGAGGGCTTGATTTAATGGGCCTCTAGATCCTACAGGAAAATATATAATTGTACAGACAGTTATTTCTCAAGTTCTGTAGAAATGGTTTTATTATTGTTTCTTATTAACATTAGACTGGAAATAGCATAAAGACCAACTTTTTTTAGATGTTCCACAGAAACAGATGCCATTAAGATAGACCGTAAGTATTAAAAGCCTCACTATATTACTAGTAACCCATAAAAGAAACAGTGATACTCAGTCTCTTTCTAGCTGTGTATAAATGCATTTTATAAAAAATAATAAATGGAATGTTTAGGATGACAGAGACATTTTCATTTTTTCACATTTCTCATGCAGTGTTTTAACCACACAACAACCATTAATTTTAATGGAAATTGAAGCATTAAATCCCTGCATGACGCTTCAAAAACTCATGCACAGACAGACATGTAGTACCTGGAAAACAGAATTCAGAATTTTCTGGCAGTTAAATGGAGAACTGAGGAGACTAAGGTAGGTCGAGCCAGTGACAAGGAGAAGCATACAGATATGGATTTACACTGTGATTTGTACCTTATGTGTCACAGAAGTCCTCCTACATAATGCTTTGTAGGAAAAAAGCTATAGTGGAAGTCAGGCAGTGTCACATGAGGGGTTACATTGCTATAATTATGACCCAATGTAAAATTACCTTTGTTGTCACACTAAGCAATTCAAAGTTGCATTCTTCAGCTATCAACAGACTAAAGATCTCCCTATATCTAAGAAGTTTATTTTAGAGTTCCATGCACAGGGAGTCTCTATGTATGTGGCTTTTCCTTGCCACATAGTTGAGGTCACCAGTAGGTAACTCCAGGCAGCATGTGGTAAGTTCTGTTAAGCAGCCATGCTTACTTAAGCGGTGCTACACTCAAAATCTTACATGAAAAAAGGAAATACACCTTATATGTAAAGAGAAGGATTTATGAATAGTATAAATGGAATCTTAATAATTTAATCAAAGAATTATTATCAGTCCAGATCAAATTATTACAAAAAGAAAACAAAAAAGAGAACAATGTTGCTATAAAGAGAAAAGTTTCCATAATAATATAGTTTAAAATGTTAAGCACACAGTTCTTAGTTTCTATTCTTTTTCTGATGTTACACTGGCTCTCTACTGCTCCTCTGGATCGTAATGTTGATGGTTTCCACTTAGGTGGAAGGGAGGGGGTAGGGTGAATCATCAGCATCCAAATTCCATTGCCAGGAGGCATATGATGTTGATTTCTCCTTCCTACTGTCCTTCCTTTTTTTTTTTTGACATACATGTTTTCTATTATGCTTTCACACCATGCTGCTTCTTCACCGGTCCTCAACTCCATATTACATCTGAGTTTACTATACATTCCTTGTTTTATGTATGTGGAATACTTGTACTTTTTTCGCTTCCCTACTCTACAAAGAGCTTTGCCCACCTCCAGGTCTGTGTTTCTTTAACTGGTCATTGGTGGGCTGGGACCTTCAGAACCAGCCCATGCCTCAGCTCTTGCCATTCTGTGGCCATACCCTTCCATGCTGCATCCTGTGTGCTGTCTTTTCAAGGCCGCTGCTATCATACCAGGCCTGTCATTCATCTATGCTACATCACTCTGTAAAAGTTGTATCTTGCTTTGCACAGAACAACTATTTGTTAGTGCTACCAATACTGAAACCATGGCGCTACCTTATAATGTTAAGCTAAACTAAAAAAAAAATTAGACATAGCCACATGGTCATTAGAAAAATTGCTGTTACAGCTAAATAAAGTAAAAACAAAACTCCAGCCAGGTCAAGAAAATTTCCAGCAAAGCAAACATGACAAACTTCAGTCCTGAGGCCTTGCAAACTCTGTACAAAACTTGCAACGTGTTACTAGCAGTGGCATTACCGTGTTATGAGGCTCCAAGGCTACAAAACCTACCTCAGCTGTGAGGTGAGGCTCACTCATGAGGCCACTCTATCCATTCAGGATGTATTAGATGCATTCCCAGTCACCTATGGAAAGTAAAAGAATGTTTTTAGCATGCCAAAGTAATCTACCAGCGCTGATTACATGTCAAAGAAGTTAGAGTCCCCATGAAAGGAAGAGTTTGAAGACCTTCCTTTAAGAGTTATTCCAACCCTATCCCTAAAGCAAACAGGACACTTGTAGTGCATCCCAAGCCCTTGGACCCAGATCATCTGCAGAAGTACCTGTGTCAGACATGCATTAAACTAACACCCAGACCTCTAAAACCATACAGAATTCTGCAGAGAGATGTGACATCTGCTCCAGCTTCTGAAAATCAGGGACTTGCAAGAGATTTCATGTTGGTTGCCCAGACATAGAAAACTTCAGAGTGATAACAAGTCATAACTACTGGATGGTTGAAAAATTTTGAATAAAATGGCTAGAAATCCATACTGACACCATAAATGCCAGAAAATGTCTACAGCAATTTTGGTGCAGGATTCTATGCTCACAGCTGAAGGGGGATTGGCACATACTCAACCTTTAAATCTGTAAACGCTCAACACATGGGCACTTCATCATACTGCTCTGCAGAATGTCTGAAGAAACAATCTAGGTTGCTGAGATTTTTACAACTTCTTTAGGAAAAAGAGCAAGCAAAAGAAATCACAACCATCACAGAATTCAGCATCTTCCATATAGGTGGATTAGTATTAATATTCCTGCAAGGATCATTATGCATGAAGTTATGTGAAGTTCTGAATTGGAAGTGGTTCTTTTGATTTACAAAATGGATGTGTATGAGGAGAACATGTTATAAAGAGAGACAAAGCTTAGTTAGGAACCATCTTTCATTTTAAGCTTTGCCTTTTGGCTATTAGTCATTAAAATGCCCATAATGACTTCCATTCTTCAAGTTACTATCTAAGGAGATTTTGATCTGTCTTTAAAAAGCAAACATATAGTCTGCGTGTATGCCTGAGTCTTAACAGCTGTCTTCTGTTTGACATAGATCAATACAAACACTGCCTCATTCTTTGCATTTAATTCTGCTTATCAACTATTCCACTTTTTCAGTTTTAGAAGGACTGCATATTCAAACTGCTTTAATATCTCTAAATTAAAAACTGATAATGACTACACCTATAGCAAATAGTAAACTCACAGCTTTGTAAAAGTAATATTAGCTGGAGAGAATAAAGCCTTTATCTACAAATAATTGGAGATTTTTAATAACTAAATGCACAGTGCAGAAGCTGATATATTCTGACAGTAATTTTTGGGTTTGATAGGTTTTTTTCACCACAGTATTTTCCACTAAATTATTTACCAGCTCTATTGAGACAGTCATGTAATGACAGAAACATGTCACCTGATTTGTTCATTTTACCAAGATCAGCAATATCAATTCAATATTCAGTTTGTGTCTACATGTCAAAGATAAATGATTCTGCAAGTGACCCATAAACTGAAAAATAAAATCTAAACTTCCCCCACAAGACATACTATATTTGGGTCTTCTTACTCTCTTACAATTATATCCAAGTTTTTAGCCTGTCTCAAACTCTTCACAGGGATAAGTCTGTCTTGAGAGGGTCATTTTGGTAAAATCTGTAAGTTTAATGATTTCTATACATGCCATTTTAAAAGTTGAGTTAATTTTACTTTGATTACTTGATAAGAAGGAGAAAACCTGGGTCCCCTCCACCCACAAAGGCTTTAAGCAAGGGATGACCAGCCTAAGTCCTTGAAGAGATTGCTCATTTCTAGGTGCAGTTCTTGCCCCACAGATATAATATTTTGCACAGGTGGGGGCTGCTGGGTATCTAGGCCCCCACACAAAAGGTGAAATGAGCCAAGAAGTGTCTCAATGTGTCTCGGATTGCCTTGAGGTCCATAGGCTAATCTGTCCTAACTCCACCTATAGTGGCATAATCAGATGCTGGTGATCAGTATTATCTTCTGCCTGTGAACAGCCCTGTAAAACCCTGCCCTCTTGATCCTCTATAGTGTGTTGTGTGTTGCATCTGGTTCTCTGCCACATGAAGACTGGTATGTGTCTCATATTGCCAGGAGGCTGGGTTACCCTTGCTTTCAACCTTCCATTAATGTGAGTGATTTCAGTATTTTTCTATTTATAAATCATCCCTTGGGAAATTCTGTTCATCCTTGCTTTCTCTTTCCATAAAAATATCTGGAATAACTCTCTGATGGTACACATCTACACTGAATTACTCACATTTACACTGGACTACTCATTGCTTGTCCTGGTTCCCTAACATCTCCATTAAATAGATGTTAGTTTATGTAATCCTCTGGGGTTTTTGTTTTGTTTTGGTGGGTTTTTTTTCCTTGGTTACTTAGTTTTGTTGTTTGGTTTTTGGGTTTTGTTGGTTTTTTTCCCCTTGAGATAGCAAACTAATTCTCTCTTATATAAGACCTAAGTATAATTTTGGAAGTAGCTCACTCTGGTCAAAAGGCAGCCTGGATAAGACAGCATCAAGTCTGCCATATATAATATTTTAGTCTTTTCCCAGAAGGTTTTGTGCCCTCAAAACACCTCTACATGCTCTCACGCTACATGCAACATACCATTTCGTTTTCATGCTGAAAAACCCATTATGCTGCCAGGCTGGAAGAACACTGACCACCACAGAAAACAGTATCTGCCTTATGCCCACAGAGCATCACTACACCAAGTGCTTATGCAGTGTGCATGTGACCCCCTTGGACTAGAGCCCCCAGTAACTGTGGACATAACTTTACATCACTTGAGTTGAAGGCCAGGAGCTGGATGCAGCTAGCCAGGATATACATACAAGAATGCTTCCCATTATCAACTGACTTGACACTTCATCAAGCTTATCTTATTACTGAGCTTGAGCAGTAAACTCAAATGCTTTTGTAATAGACTCAGTGGAAGACTGAGTTATGTACTGTGCTGTGGCGTCTGCTTGAAGAGGAAGTGAAAATCTCAGAGCACTTGAACTGTATCCTGGATAAGACAATATTAGGTCTCACCACAGTCCTATGGACAAAAAGAGAAAGGAAATTTGTTTTCCAGTTTCATGTTGGGGCTTGTTTGCTGCAACAAAGTGAAAGAAATAAAACTCAAAAGGCATTTCTTGTTAGTAACTTTTCTCTTGGTATGGTACTTCCAAGCTTTTCAAGGTGTTAAATCCTGAGATGCAGACCACAGCTGCCACTGACAAGGTTTTTATGTATATATGCTCCTATTCCTGTTAGCTTTAGCTCAGTGTGGAATGACCTAGTGTATTGGTCTGTTCAGAAGATGGTTTATTCCAGTTACAAGTAAGTAAAATGTAACTAGTGGTTTGCCATTGTGCCATAATTTTCAGATAAGAACTTTGAAGGTCTCCAAGTCTGTGTGTTAACAGAACAACATAAGGATGGCTGCATCAGTCAGATCAGAGCTCCATCTCCCTCAGTGTCCAGAGGGCAGCACCAGGTGTCTAAGGATTAATATAAAAAGAGGGCAAGCATATAGTGGTATATGCTTGGCATAACCTCTTGGTCTCCAGTGATGTAAAACTCAGGGATGTCAGGGTCTCTTTAAGCTTAAAAACAAATAAACAAAAGTTTTGAATTAATGGTCTAAAACCAGACGATCCTCACTGGCCTGATGGGCGAGTCTGAAACCTGCCCGGGACTGACAGCATACAATGCATAATAATTCCTACCAATCTATTTTGGCTCCTACAGGAGGAACTGAGTCTTCTGTGGAGATTTATGGACTACAGTTCAGCATGAAAGAGAGTAAACTGGCCTTGGAGTGGAGTTTAGTGGTTATAAAGAGTGTCAAAAAAACCAGGAAGGTAAAAGAGTATGTCAGGTATGGTTTGAACTAAAGGTCTGGGCTGTATAACAGTTCTTTATCAGCTCTCTGATAACTTATTTGCAAACTGGGAGGATGGCTTATGTATGGCTGCCTTCCAGGACTCTGGCTCTTGTGTTGGTCTACAATAAGGGGTGTGAAGTACATTTGAATTTGAATGAAAGTGACAGTCCAGAGACCCAGACCCTGCTCTGAGGTGCAGGGTGACAGGATGAGACACAAGCTGTAACTTGAGAAACTTGAATATGGTATTAGGAAAAAGTTTTCACTATGAAGGTGGTCAGTCCCTGGAACAGGACGCCAGAGAGGCCTGCTGGGGATCTCCATTCTTCAAATCTCAACTGGGTAAGACCCTGAACAACCTGATGTAATTGACCTGGTTTGAGTGAGCAATGAGATCAGAGACCTCCAGAGTTTCCTTTCAACATCAGTTGCTCTCCCTTGGAAACAATGATTCTTTGAAGTCTGTGGAAACTTCAATGAGAAAATATGGTTCCCAGGGAAAAGAAGCACACATCATTCTCTCTAGATCAAATGAATTTGCACCAAAGTGCCAAGAGAAACTATAATTGCAATATCTCTGTGATTTACTTTTTAAAGGATTATTAACAAGTAGTGATTAACAATACCAGCAGAGACACACCCAGCAAGACTGTAGCTGTTGATGAGCATTTTGCCAGTGTTTTTTGTTTCTGAGCTTTTCAGTTATATTTGGTTCATAGGCTCTAACACTGTCTCCATCAGAAGAGTTGGAAATACTTTCAGAAAAAAGTAAGAGTGAAAACTGACTGACAATCACATGAATCCTATGCTCCCTTTGATGACAACATTTAATCTAGATCTCCTACAGTGTTCTTCATCCATGACATCCATCTCAAAGCATTTTATAAAAGGGACTGTAAATATTGTTTTCATTTTATGAAAAGAGGCTTGAATATGGAAGGAAGTATTCAAAGTCACACTGAAAAGTACTGGCAGAGGTAGGAACTGAACCTGTCTCTCCTAAGTCAGGGAAAACAAATAGTGAACTTTTTATTTGATGATCACACCAAAATCTGGTGAAATAATCACTCTGGTTCAACCCAAACCAAAAGACATGTTGGTAGGCTATCAAATTAGTGCTGAAATGCAAAGTACAAGTTACAACATTTCCTGTTGTTTTTCTAGCCAAAACATTTCCTTGAAGTCAACCCAGATTTGGAACTGTTTTCCATTTTCTAATTGGCAACTAATTATTTTTACTAGTACTAGGTGAGAGCTCCAGTTCAGAGTGTTACGTGGCCACAAATATCCCCAACACAGTACAAGTGTAACATCACAGAGACAGATGCGAAGAGAAGCCTGAACCTGTGTCTCTTTCAAATGACAATCAGTAAAAAAAGCTAGATATTAAAACAACCTGATAAAGAGCATTATTTTCTTTTGCCTAGAATAGTTACTGAAGTACAAAGAGAAAGTGGACTAAATCACTCACCTGTGTAAGTTTTCTGGAAAGGGCAGAAGAACAAAAAAAGTGCCAAAAGAGCACAATGCATTCAAAGATGTTATCTAAAGAACCATAATGAAAACTGTACCACTACAGGAGATGTGAGTCCAACTCTGTCATGTATTAACTTCTAGGTACAGCTACAAATATGAGATAAATCAGACCAGATGTCCATTGATCCAGTATCTTGTCTCAGACAGTAGCCAAAGACAAGGGTTTAGGGAAAAGAATACAAGAATAGGACAATCATACTTTTGCTGATACACTGTCATCTTTCAGTGCTTTGAGGTTTAGGGAGAAACTATATCCTCACGTTTGTGTTTATTAGCCCATGATGGACTTTCATTAATTCATCTGATGAAATTTAAATTGCCATCAGTACTTAGGGATGATGCAGCATGACCATCACATGTGATGTAAGAACACACATTGCACTGGCAAACACTGGTATGGAAAAGGGCTAACACTACTATAACCCCATGTAAATCTGGACCTGGTGCTAGATTAATTTTATTTACAAATAAAATAAATAAATAAAATTTATTTAATTTTATTTACAAATAAAGGCATCATATGTTTTGCTGATAATGTTCCAAAGCTGGGCTTTGGCTGGTTGTTCTTGTTTTCAAAACAACTCACTCACACAATGACTTACCTTTGTGACCTATGATTTGAGTAACACATGAAGAGTATTGAAAGAGTATTGTCATAAGGTGTGTTGGAAGCTACTGATCGGCACCTACAACCTTTTGTTGTGATCACTTCCTCTCCCCCTGTCCTGTCCCAATAGAAGATGGCTGTCATCTCCTCAGCTAAACTGGGAAGACTAAATTATCACTACACTTGATGTGGGTGCTGCCTTAGTCATCTCTGGTGTGGAATCCATGTCTTTACAATGTAGCGTCTATGAAAGACCAAAACAATTCAAGCAAGGAACAGATACTTATTATCAGTTTTTATCAATACAAATTATCAGCTCAGTAATTCACTTTCATACCTTCAACAATCTGTCTTTCAATGGGAAACACTGTCCACAATTGCAGGGACACTCACCTGTCCTTGGGCTATGCAAATGTTGGAAGGAGAGGTTGGTCCAATCTCTTGTATGCAGGACTCTTGTTTAATCCAGGATGTGGCTGATACTATTCACGTTGAATTTGTGTAATGCCCAGAACAAAGGGTGAGCAAACCCAGCTGCCATACTTTCTCTCTCTTTCTTGTACATGTTATTACATGAGATGACTGACCAAATTTTTAAACCCTTTAAAGGGTTTTAGGTGCCTGGTTCTTTTTTTGTTATTATTATAATTTTAAAATGTAAGACATTTCAAACAGTGAACATTTTCTCACAAATTGCTCACGTTTCTAACTCAGCACTTTGGACAATGTTTTATTGGAGGGGAGGAACAGGAAGGAGGAAGGATTTCAGCTGGATGCAGCATTAAATTTAGATGCTACTGACCAAAATACTGTATTCAAAGGTGCTGAAGGTTGCATGAACATATCTGATTTGTGTGTTTAAGGACATAAATATAGTGTAAATATAAAGTCCTTTTTTAAAACTCTGAACGTGGGACAGGTTTCCAGAGCTGATGTAGCTGTCACTACCCTCCTTGAGAAATATACATACTCAGCATCTGGAAATCAGACTACTTTTGTTAATTTTTTCAGCTTCAGGTCCTGGACTCTAGAGTTCTCCTCTTGTTGTGTATGTATGAGTAACACAGAATGTTAAAGCTGAGAAAGAGGAAAGAAACCAAAAAGTGAAGCTATCACTGTGGGTTTTTTAAACTTGAATAATTTCCAGTCAATCAATTTTCTTTTGTTCAACTTTAGTAATGCTGTCAATTCTTAATTTTCCAGGACAATGCAAAAAATTCTGTGTTCAGTGAAATATACCCCAATGAATTTGCCTCCTATTGTCAGGAGGTACTTAATTAAAGTAAGAGAACTGAGAATTGGAACAACATCTTCACTATAATGAAAGGGCTTGGGATCCTGAAAGGGTGGAACAACCCTAGAAAGAAGGCATCTCTTTTGTCTGTCAATTATTTTGTCCTAAACAGGATGACTCAGGGCCTGAACTACAATAAAAGCTGACAATACAGAGGAAGGTGTTCTACTTCCCTGTTGGCTACTGAGCTAATCTTTCACAGAATCACAGAATCGTTCAGGTTGGAAAAGACCCTTGGGATCATTGAGTCCAACCATCAGCCCTACTCTACAAAGTTCTCCCCTACACCATATCCCCCAACATCTCATCTAAACCACCCTTAAACACATCCAGGGATGGGGACTCCACCACCTCCCTGGGCAGCCTATTCCACTGTCTGACCACTCTTTCTGTGAAAATTTTTTTCCTAATGTCCAGTCTAAACCTCCCCTGTTGCAGTTTAAAGCCATTCCCTCTTGTTCTATCGCTAATGACCTGTGAGAAGAGACCAGCACCAACCTCTCTACAATGTCCTTTCAGGTAGCTGTAGAGAGTGATGAGGTCTCCCCTCAGCCTTCTCTTCCTCAAACTAAACAGTCCCAGCTCCTTCAGTCGCTCCTCATAGGATTTGTTCTCCAGACCCTTCACCAGCTTCATTGTCCTCCTCTGCACTCGCTCCAGCACCTCGATATCTCTCTCGTATTGAGGTGCCCAAAACTGGACACAATAATCCAGGTGTGGCCTCACCAGTGCAGAGTACAGGGGGACTATCACCTCCCTACTTCTGCTGGTCACACTATTTCTAATACAATCCAGATGCCGTTGGCTTTCTTGGCCACCTGGGCACACTGCTGGCTCATGTTCAGCTGCTTGTCAATTAGAACCCCCAGATCCTTCTCTTCCAGACAGCTCTCCAGCCACACCTCCCCAAGCCTGTAGCGATGCATGGGGTTGTTGTGGCCCAAGTGCAGGACCTGGCACTTGGCCTTGTTGAAGCTCATCCCGTTAACGTTGGCCCACCAATCCAATCTATCCAAGTCTCTCTGTAGAGCCTCAGTGCCTAGTAAAGGATGTAGCTTTCATCCTGTGCCACTTGCTCTTTTTATCAATGTTGTCTTCAGAGAATGACTTAGCAATGTCTGTTTCTGTTTCAGTGCTTGTAAAATTCCCATTCCACAAATAAAACAACCAGCAGCGATATTTGTTTCTTGCCTGCCTGCTGATTAACAAGCAGGTCTGGGTCAGCCTTACTTCGAACATAAACATCCATTTGCCATTCAATCATTTGTATTGAAAAATCAGTGTCTAAGGCTCTGTGCAAGCTTGCAGGAGATTTATGTTATAAAAGCTTTGTTTAAAATGTAAGTGTGACTTTCCCCAGTTGTGCATGAGATTTGGGAGTTGTGTGCTCAGAGCTGTGTACCTGTGATGGTTTCTGCATACCATGGTCTCGTGGTTTAATGCCAGATAGCAGCTAATTACCACACAGCTGCTTGCTCACTCCCCTCACAGTGGGATAGGGGAGAGAAGTGGAAGAGTAAAAGCGAGAAAACTCCTGGGTTGAAATAAAGACAGTTTCATAGGTAAAGCAAAAACCGCACATGCAAGCAAAGGAAAACAAGGAACTCATTCACTACTTTCCATTGCAAAGCAGATGTTCAGCCGTCTCCAGGAAAGCAGGGCTCCATCATGGGTACTGGTTGCTTAGGATGACAAAGGCCATAACTCTGAATGTCCCCCCCTTCCCTCCTCTTCCCCCAGCTTTATATGCTGAGCATGACATCATATGGTATGGAATATCCCTTTGGTCAGTTGGGGTCGACTGTCCCAGCTGTATCCCTTCCCAACTTCTTGTGCTACACCCCCAGCCTACTCGCTGGTGTGGTGGTGTGAGAGGCAGAAAAGGCCTTTAGTCTGTGTAAGCACCACTCAGCAATAATGAAAACATCCCTGTATTATCAACACTGTTTTCAGCACAAATCCAAACCATAGCCCCATCTAGCTACTATGGAAAAAATTAACTCTATCCCAGTCAAAACCAGCACATTCTCCACACCTTATTCCATACCATTTATGTCATGCTGAGGTCCCTCACTATCTAATACGCTACTCATTAACCTCTATCACCCTTCCCATCCTTTGATATCATTCTGTTACCTGTAAAATGTCCATAAAATATCCACGGATGTCCACAAAATATCCATTGTGTTCATTTAGTTCATGACTTTGGGCTCCATTTGTTATGATGGTCACTCAGGACAGGAGAGGTGGTGTGTTATGTGAAGTTACTGGGCACCAAAGCCAGCTCAGGTTGGGACACTGCTGCACTTGCACTGCTTCTTGTAAGGCTTGTCCTCCATTGGTGCAGGTGGTTCCTGCTATAGCAATTCCTATAACATGCATCTCAAATCATGGGTCACAATTTAAAGGTATGTCCATTACAATCTCCACCCCTGGTCCCTTTGGACCAGACCATTGGGTTTAATATTGCAATAAACTCCTCCCCTGGCCCTTCCTCTGGCTTGGACTCATCCACAAACCGCAGTCCCCTATCCCCTAGGGTGTACCTGCTCCAAGTGGAGCCTTATCTGTGAGCCACAGTTTCTCCAGGGGTATACCTGCTGCAGCATAGACTTATGCACAGCCACAGTCGCTTTGAGGTGCATGTGTTCCAGTATGGTCTTATCCATGACCCATAAAGCCTTCAGAGATACACCTCCTCCAGCATGGCCTTACCCACAGCCACAGTCCCCTCAGGAGTGACCCAGCTCCAACATGGCCTCATTCATGGCTGCAGTCCCTCCAGGGGAGTACCTGCTCTGTCATGGGCTTATCCATAGCCACACACTTTGAAGTGCTCCAGCATGACCTCATGCATAGCCACTGATGCTTCAAGGTGTACCTGCTTTGGCACAGACTTATGCACAACCATAGATGCTTCAGGGTGTCCTGCTCCCAGGGTGACTCATTCACAGGTCACAGTCCCATCGACTCGAGTTCACACTGACATTCCAGCCTGTCCAGTACAGCAGCACAGAAACAGCAGTGATGCCTTGGTCATCTGTCAGCCCAGGGGCACCACCATTGCTGTTGTCAAAATGTTCCCAGGCACAGCAGAGTAAGATGATAAGCAGCTGCAGTGCAGCAGTACAGCAAGCAGCAAAAGCAAAAAGCAGCCACTAGTGAGCACTAGACTCTAATATACAACAAGGCAAGCAAGTCCCATGGCAAGCACAGAAGCCGGTCAATTGATAGCTAAACCATAATAACAGCTATAAATTCAATCTAGCACATTCCAGTCAAACCTGTCCTTATCTGAAATTCTTCAAGTCCAAAAAGGACTGTCATGGTTTAACTTCATCTGGCAACTAAGCACCACACAGCCGCTTGCTCAGTCCCCTCACAGGGGAAGAGAATCAGAAGAGTAAAAATGAGAAAACTCGTGGGTTGAGATAAAGAAAGGTAAAACAAAAGCTGCACATGCAAGCAAAGTAAAACAAGGAATTTGTTCACTACTTCCCACTGGCAGACAGGTTAAATAGGGCTACCACCTGGCTGGGGTTGGTAGCTGTGAGTGTATTCTGATTATTGCTAACACTACAAGCCATAAGCACCTAATAAACTGCAGTTCTGAAGCAGTTTGAACATATAAACCAGCAGGGAAATCCTGTCTCTTTCAAAGCAAAGGAGAAAGGAGGAGGCCCATTGGCATCTCTGATATTCATCCACAGCTTAACCTATGTGTTACAAGTTGGCAGATCTCAGCCAGGTAGGTTGCAGAATAATTTATACCTGCAGACATGACTCTCAAAGAAAATTCTCCACATCACTTCACTCTCACCTTGCACCAACATAAGATGTTCTTATAGAAGGTTTCTTCCGAAAACCATCCCAATTCTGCTTGCAGCCAGAGATAATGTATCGGTTGCCTTTACTACTGCTTGTGGTCACTTTCCATCTAGCCTTAGTCAGAGCTTGTCCACTGCATTTATATTTGGGTTTTGCTGCTGGAGTAGTTTTCTCTTTTAATAATGACCCAAGTCAGTTCATAAGGGCTGTGTGGCTGCCTGTGCCAGCACAAGGGGAAACTGCAGGAGTGTAGAGTCAGCAGTAGAAAGAGGAAAGATGGGAAGGGGAAGTAATATTACACTATATTATTACCTAGCCTTCCTAGAACTTCCCTACTCTCCCCTAGTGTTGCTTACCTTAAATAATTCTGTGTTCTCAGCAGGTTTTGCTGCTTTCATGAGAAACAGACTTTTAGTTTTGAACTAGTAACCAATTTTTAATCCTTCTCAAAGCTTTCTGTGGATTTCAGCCTTTCTTAATAGCTTCTAACAAGGCACTTCAAAAAAGCTATTTAGAAAACTTTACTTCTGTATCAGGAATGGTTTATATACCTTGGCCTTACACCACTGAAGTCAGGGGACTCTCCTGTCTTATATTGGTTGGGAACCTAGCAGCCAAGAATCTGCTCCACTAGTCTTCCTAAGAAATTTACTTCAGAAACATGATTTATAAAGGCAGGAATATTTCAACTCCTATTATACTGTTCATATCACAATGCTATGTAATTCCATCTCTAATGATTTGCTTCAGAATATGTCCTTCTAACAGTTTTTCTCAGAAGATTAATATAACATGGGCAATTCTCCAGCCAAGCAGCTGTTCTGAATGATAAAGAGCATCATTTTTGCCACCAGCATAACTATTTTATTCCTTGGTTCCTTAGGAACTCCTCGGCAAATGTCATCCAGTCCTGGCAAACACTTGCCAATTCCTACAGTTTTGTATCACATTTCTTTCTAATGCCTCTCCCTATGACAGTGCTCCATCAGCAGACAAACATCAGCACATCTTTTCCCTTGTGAGGACCACAGCAAAATGCTCATTTTGCCACTGCCTTTTGATGTTCTCCCTTGACAGAAATGTGTACTTTGTCTGGATCCTTAGAGGATACAATAACCAAATAGCAAGTGTAATGTCCAGAGGAAGAGTCCCTCTCCCTATTTCCACACTATGAAGACGGTACAAGGGAGAGGGGGAACTACAGCCCTGGCTATGGATACACAACAAATGCCAACAGTATCATTTAATGTAATTTATAATCAGGCAGCCCCCATTGATTTCCACTCAGAATCAGAGCCTTATTATGCAAGGTAGTGCCAAACAATTAACCAAGAAGAGAAGGAGATGCTTGCATGGATCTTATTCATACCTAGAGAGCTTATGTAATTGCTGGCATTTCCTGTTTCCAGCTGGACTACAAACAATGTTAAACATTTACATCTTCAAAGTTTTAATTGCTCTCCATGGGAATCCCAATGAGATATGTGCTATACCTATTATTATCCATGTTTATGGGAAGCAGGAGACAGGAATGGTGAGTTATATAAACACTGATGAGAAGTTTCTAGCATCTACCTCTAAAAGAGGCCACTAGATCTTCTCTCAACATATGCCTTCTCCCAGCTGCATTACCTATTCCACCTGAACAAGGAAATTAATGAAGGATGACATTCTGAGGGTGTAAATATTCATTCACATGTGGGCTGAAGAGATACCTTCCAGTAAGAATTATCTGGAATCTCATTACAGCCAAATACATTCAAGATGCCCTTCCCTTTCCTTACATTCTTGGCTGGTATGTTTGACAGAATACCTATTGCAAGGGCATAATGACAACTTCATGAGGAGGCTGCCTGCAGACTGAGTCTGCTGTGCCTGTTCTGCTTGGAGATATCAAGGACTCCCAAGAGTTTTCCTTCTGGAAGCAGCAGCAAAGTTGTGACCAAAGAGACTGCAGGCAGATGTGCAAACTGGTGGCAAAAGGATGGGTGAGTTTTAACAGCACTCAAGTCCAGAGTTTACCAGGACAGACCAAGGCATGGATGTGGAGCCCTGGAAAGGCATTGAAATCCTGAGCTGAAGTTGGAAGTGTGCCCAAATGCAGAACATGCCACTTCGGAGTAGAAAACCCTGTTTGCCCATCTGTTTGTCTGTGTATCCTAGTGGTGTCCTATGGGAAACTGAATTTCAGCAATCATGTGCTGCAGATCTGTGTGTTTTCATTCATAACTTCTGAACCCGTAGTCCAATTACAGTCAAATTTGAGAGGGAAAGCAATCACAAAGATACAGAATTCCGACACATTTTAGGAAAATAGGTAAATGGATGGAAGAGTGACTCCATCAGCATGCTCACTAAGAGAAAGGCTGCACTAAACACTGAATAACAACAAAGGACACACATGGGACAGGGATGCTACCAGTTCCCTAATGACTGGAAAACTCTAGTCAGATCCATACTTAACTGACCAGAAAAACTCACTCTGCAGTCCATTTACTGGTGTCTAATAATGAGTGAGTTAACAAAGCAGCCTTGATATAACTTAAAAAATAACAGAATCACAGAATCATCTAGGTTGGATAAGACCTTGAAGGTCATCTAGTCCAACCATTAACCCAACACTGACAGTTTCCAACCACACCATATCCCTCAGCGCTATGTCAACCCGACTCTTAAACACCTCCAGGGATGGGGACTCCACCACCTCCCTAGGAAGCCCATTCCAACGCCTAACAACCCGTTCTGTAAAGAAATGCTTCCTAATATCCAGTCTAAACCTTCCTTGGTGCAACTTGAGGCCATTACCTCTTGTCCTATCGCTTGTTACTTGGTTAAAGAGACTCATCCCCAGCTCTCTGCAACCTCCTGTCAGGTAGTTGTAGAGGGCGATGAGGTCTCCCCTCAGCCTCCTCTTCTCCACACTAAACAACCCCAGTTCCCTCAGCCGCCCCTCGTACGACATGTGCTCCAGACCCTTCACCAGCTTCGTTGCCCTTCTCTGGACACGCTCGAGCAATTCAATGTCCTTTTTGTAGTGAAGGGCCCAAAACTGAACACAGGAATCGAGGTGCAGCCTCACCAGTGCCGAGTACAGGGGTAAGATCACTTCCCTGTCCCTGCTGGCCACGCTATTGCTGATACAAGCCAGGATGCCATTGGCCTTCTTGGCCACCTGGGCACACTGCTGGCTCATGTTCAGCCAGCTGTCAGTCAACACCCCCAGGTCCCTCTCTGACTGGCAGCTCTCCAGCCACTCCTCCCCAAGCCTGTAGTGCTGCTGGGGGTTGTTGTGGCCCAAGTGCAGCACCCGGCATTTGGCCTTATTGAAACTCCTCCAGTTGGCCTTAGCCCATGGCTCCAGTCTGTCCAGGTCTCTCTGCAGAGCCTCCCTACCCTCGAGCAGATCAACACTCCCACCCAACTTGGTGTCATCTGCAAACTTACTGAGGGTGCACTCTATCCCCTCGTCTAGATCATCAATAAAGATGTTAAACAGGAGTGGCCCCAAAACCAAGCCCTGGGGGACACCACTCGTGACCGGCCGCCAACTGGATTTATCAAGCAACTATAAGATGCACATCCAAAGAAACCAGGATTTATTAATTCTGCTACTTCTGGAACTAAATATTTTGATTCAAGAAATAGGACCTAAGGGGGACAGTATCGCATGTTCACATTTTTGTATCTATTCAGAAAACCACCTCAGTTCAGTGTATACAAGCACAAGCACTTAACCCATCTTCGTTCACCTTTCTAGTCCCAAGAATAAAAACTTTAAAAAGACCTGAGCATCTTAGAAGAAAAAGTTACTGGAATGCCCTGGATTTCAGCACTTTTCAATCTTTTGTTTCCTGTCTACACCTACAGGTATTTTTTTAATGTTTTAATTTAAGTGTTTGAGACTTACATGAACGTAACAGGGGCTGTGTTGTGCCCCTTGCATGGAGCCTTGGAAATGAAAGGGCTAAGATAAAATGTTACCCAAACAACATAACATGACTCCAGAGTGTCTGATGAACTTTTCAGAAGATAGTTAACAACAATGTGCAGCCTTGCTATTTCCACTCCCATTCCCATTCCCAAACATAACTTTTCAGGGTGCCAGTGACCTTTAGGTTCCTGCCAGAACTGTGCTGGCTGTCAACTACTTCCAGAAGTTTTCAAAAAGATCTAGATCCTGATCCGGAGTGTAGTTTCTCCATCCAGGTAGTCAATGTGCCATCTTTGCTATGGATTCTCTGATTTGTTAGCACTTTATTATCTTACAAATGCAAAATCCCATAATATCTTTCACTCTCCACATTATTATGATCTGAATATCATTTTACATTTAGTAAGGGTACTCAGGAGGAGTCTGTTCTGGTTTTGATCTGCTTTTCCCTAACTGAATCCCAAACTAGAGAGAAATACAGAAAGAACATCTTTGAATTATTTAGTGAGTTAGATTCTTAAAATAAACCTCTTCATAATGCAGTATTGAAAATATATAAATACAGATTAAAACAAATTCAGCAAATATTTTTCAAACTTTCTGTGTCTGAAAAGAAACCCAAACCCCATAGACTACCATGGCAGAACTATCCAAGATAGTTGTATTTCTCTGCCCAGTCCACAGTAGAATTCTTTGCATGGGCCTTTTCCCAGCACTGCATTCCCTGGCTCCATGCAGATCATCTGAGGTAACAAGGAAAGAGGAACTCTGCTTGCCTGTGTCTTTACAATGGTCCATAGATGTGACCCAGTACTGGTAAGGTGACTGTACCACCATGTCATAGTCTTTCTGGAGGATATTCTCCCTTTGAGGCAAATGTTTTCCCTCACCCTCAATCCCTGTCTAGAGTGGATAAATGGTACAGTCTAGTTTTCTGGTTATTATAGACAATTAAAGAGGAAAAAATAGTCAGGATTTGCAAGTCGACAAATGCTGAACATTTTAATGAATCTATTTCTGTGATGTTTTTGCCATCCTTCAGCTCTGCAGCATTGTGAGAGAAAAAAATGTGCAGGATAATGCAGGCCTTAAACTTTCCATATTTTAAGACTGATTTCCTAAGAAAATCCGGATAATACTAAACCACTGGCTATCCATCTGCTTATTTCTACTAGGATGAAACTCTAAGGATGCGCTGATTGACTTGCAGTCTACGTCCCTAAATATAAAGTCTACAGAATGGTCTAGCTGGCAAGGAGAATAGTGCTGTCTGTCCATAAGATGTTCACACTGATTCCTCAGGAATCAGACTTATTTAGTACTTACACATCCACAGTGAGGAAGAAGAGGAGGGTGTGGATTCATTTGTGGGGAGATACTGACTCTGTTGAGTTGAAAATAGCTTGTGATGGCCAGCCTGCTGCACTGGAGGTCTGGAGCATCACTGAGGGTTATGGAGCAGGTATGCAAGGCAGAGGCAGTGAAGATCAAAGGTCAGGGCTTGAGTGGCTATGGCACTTCCAGACCCTCAGACTTACTACCTCATAAACAGAAACTGCTGCGTCAGCAAACAAATTTTCCTGCCTCTTGTAACACCTGAAGAAAACCAAAAAGGAGGTTGCAAGCAAGAAGTAATTTTTAGCAATATTTCTGTCTTACTCAAGTGCAGAGCCAGCTCTTCTTCTGTAAAAGAATTGTGCTATCTGCCTATAAGAGGTTTACACTGCTTTTGCATTTCAAAAGTTGAGTGCCAAGCAGCTGGACCTTTCCAGTCTCTTACTTTTGTCAGTTTGTGGGTGAGCTTTCCAGAAGCCATTAACATGTCAGGCAGGATGCAGTCACAAGGAAGCTGGAGGAGAGGGATGGAGCTTTCTCAGAAAGCTAATTTTTGTACTTTTTAGATTCAGACTGAGCAGGGAGTGGAGGCTTTATTCTGTGCAGTGATGCCGACACTGCCAAACTGAAAACACCTCCAGATAACTGGGCCAAAGTGCTACCACGGAGGATCTCAAAACATGATCTCCTCCACAAGCTCTTTAGGTTTTTAATTTCCCAATGGAGGCATAAGAGGTATAAAGTTATAAGTTGTCCTATATATATCTAAAGTAGTGTAAAAAATCTGCAAGGAGAAGAAGCTCTACAAAAGAAGCTTTAAACAGCTTCATATAGATACTCAGTAAAGCATGTTCTCTATTCTCTGTTTGAGCAACCTGAAAAAGTAAAAAACACTGATCTATAAACTGCCAGCCAAGAGCTGCCAAACTTCATTTGCCAGAGCATAAGTGATGGTCTGAACTACAGAGAGAACTAGTGAGGAAACATTAACCTGTGTGTGAGAAGAACATCTTACAAGGATGCTTCTCACCTATTTTAGTGCTGCAGTTCAGACACAACATTTATTTTGCTTTCCTTATTTGACCCTTTAAATTGATGCCTTTGGTAAAATACTGTAGTCAGAATTTTGGAGTCATTGGACTCTTCCTTGAATTCCTTTCTCGGACTAACACAGTTTGATATGCTGTGTTCATAGAAGAACTTAAAGCTGGAGAGAATTTTTATTCCAAGCCAGCACTGGTGTTAAGCTGCTGACATGAGTTTGATTTTGTAATTGTATTACTTTAATCTTAAGTAAGTATCAGTGTAGCTTTGAAGAAATGTTTTCTTGATTTTATAGTTAATAATTTGCATAAAATTGGTCCTAAGTTTCCTTTTTTAACATAAGCAATGTGAGTCAAGGCATTATAGAATTTGTAGAGGACATCAGTGATATCATGTAAAAGCCTCAGCAGCAACCTTGATTAGTCTCAGGATCTTACTCTGTCTTTTAAAAATGCTCACTGTGTCATTAATGCCTATAATTAAGGGGGAATATAACTCCAGAGAAATTACTTAGTGTCTAAAAATAACAACTAGCCATGCCATGAGATAAAATACACTTCAGCTCCCCATGATTTCACCATCAGCAAAGTGCAGGAAAAAAAGACATATTCTCCCTAGGCAAATGCAAAGCTTCAAAAGCAGTCAGAGCCTATCAACTTGCTAATCATAAGTGGTACCAGACTTGGAACTGTCAGGAAGCACTGAATACTTCCCCAATAAATGTTTTTCCACAGTAGACATAAGACCATTGAAAACACAGAATACTCCACATTACAAAAAAAAAAAAAAACACCTATGGCACTATTATTCAGTACAATGCAAACTGAATTCCATGCTTGCCATCTCACTCTTTTACTTATGTTAGTGATTATATTCCACTGTACAGTAAGCACAAAATGAAGATTATCTGTTGAAGTGTGATGACATCTTTCAGTCAACATAACTTAATCATAGAATAACAGAATAATTCAGGTTGGAAGGGACCTCAGGAGCTCTTGAGTCCAACCTCCTGTTCAGAGGAGGATCAACCCAGAAAGCAAATCAGAATATATGACAATGAGTGGGGAAACTGGACTAAACCACTCTTGAGTTAGTCTGCCTTTTAAAGTCAAGAGAGAAGTACAAAGATTATGCTGGAGTAATAGGGAGTAATTAGGCAGACAGCTTTCTTTAGCTGTAGCAGTAGTATGTAGCAAGCAAGAGCTATACCAGTCTTGTAGCAGCGGGTTACATGTGGAAGGCATAAGGAAGGGGAAATGGAAGAATAGGGAAGTATTCTCCTTTGCTTGATGGAAAGCAACAGTTTGCTGGGTTGCATGGTGTGGCCTGTGAAAGGACATGTGGTGGCCTGGTAAAACATGAAGCAGTGAAATTTGCTGAACTTTGGTTACTGAGGTGGTAAATTACAGAAAAAGGGCAAAGAAATTTTGTGCCACTTCTGCCTCAGACTAAGTCAGTAAGAAGAGTTCACTGAAGAAAGTCATGCTGTGATGAGTTATCCCAAAACCTCACCTGCGTTTTTTTAATCCATCTGAGAAGTTAAATTCAAGACAACTTCTAAATTCTTATTTTCTCCTTTTCCCAAAGAAAGATTCACCAAAAAAGTAGCAAGGCTGGTATAGAACAGAGTGACGTGGAGAATGAAAGTAAAGGCTGAGAAGGTATGTTTTAAAGCAACAAATGTGTATAAAAACTACAGATAAAGAAGGGTGGGTGAGTCATGCTGATGCTTTTGTAGTTGCCACAGTTTCATCATTATCTCTTCTGCCACATCGGTCATGCTTCACCCCCACAAAAATTAGTAATGAAACCATGAAGAATCAAAGAAGCTATCCAAGTATACACTAACTGAACATCTGAGCCAAAAGTCAAATATTTATCATCTTTGGAAAACTCTTACTTCCCATCAGGTTGGATTTAGTGTTGTTTATCCCCAGGAACACCCATCATACACTGTCTGTATTAGGATAGGCTCAAGAAGAGGAGAGAACCATGTTAGAATCTCAATCTCTGCAATTATTCTTACCATAAATGAAAAGAAAGTTTCAGAGTAGAGAGTAACAGAAATTCTGTGTACAACCTTGCAAAGAGCTGGCTTTGACTTGTTTAGGCAACTGCTTGACAGAATCCCTTGGGAGATGGTCCTGAAGGGTATAGGGGTCCAGGAAGGCTGGGCACTTTTTACAAAGGAAGTCTTAATGGCACAGGAGCAGGCTGTCCCCAGGTGCTGTAAGAGAAGCCGGCAGCAGAGAAGACCACCCTGGCTGAACAGGGAGCTTTGGCTGCAAACTCAGGGAGAAAAGGAAAGTTTACAGCCTTTGGAAGAAGGGGCTAGCCACTCACAGTGATTACAAAGATGCTGTGAGGCTATGCAGGGCAGAAATCAGGAGGTCTAAAGCCCAGCTGGAAATTAATCTGGCTTCAGCAATCAAGGACAACAAGAAATGTTTCTATAAGTATGTGAGCAGCAAAAGAAATACCAGGAAGAGCCTCATCCCCTGCTAGACACAGGAGGAAACATGGTAACAAGTGATGAGGAGAAGGCTGAGGTCCTTAATGCCTTCTTTGCCTCAGTCTTTAATAACAAGACTCGTTGTATTGAGGGAATCCAGCCTCCTCAGGCAGAGGACAGAGACTGGGAGAATGACCCCCCCGAATTCCAGGAGGAGATAGTCAGTGACCTACTGCATCACACAGACACACACAAGTCTATGGGACCAGATGGGATACACGCGAGGGTGCTGAAGGAGCTGGCTGGGGTGCTCGCCAAGCCGCTTTCCATCATTTACCAGCAGTCCTGGCTGACCGGGGAGGTCCTGACAGATTGGAAATGGGCCAATGTGATGTCCATATATAAGAAGGGTCGGAAGGATGATCCGGGAAATTACTGTCAGCTTGACGTTGGTGCCCAGGAAGCTGATGGAGCAGCTCATCCTGAGTACCATCACACAACACGTGCGGGACAACCAGATGATCAGGCCCAGTCAGCATGGGTTTATGAAAGGCAGGTCCTGCTTGACAAACCTGATCTCCTTCTACGACAGGGCGACCTGCTTATTGGATGGGGGAAAGGCTGTGGATGTTGTCTACCTCAACTTCAGTAAGGCCTTTGACACCGTTTCCCACAGCATTCTCCTGGTGAAACTGGCTGCTCGAGGCTTGGATGGGCACACGCTTTGCTGGGTAAAAACCTGGCTGGATGGCCGGGCCCAAAGAGTTGTGGTGAACGGAGTTAAATCCAGTTGGCAGCCGGTCACGAGTGGTGTCCCCCAGGGCTCAGTTTTGGGGCCACTCCTGTTTAACATCTTTCTTGATGATCTAGATGAGGGGATTGAGTGCACCCTCAGGAAGTTTGCAGATGACACCAAGTTGGGTGGGAGTGTTGATCTGCTCGAGGGTAGGGAGGCTCTGCAGAGAGATCTGGACAGGCTGGAGCGATGGGCTCAGGCCAACTGGAGGAGTTTCAATAAGGCCAAATGCCGGGTGCTGCACTTGGGCCACAACAACCCCCAGCAGCGCTACAGGCTTGGGGAGCAGTGGGTGGAGAGCTGCCAGTCAGAGAGGGACCTGGGGGTGTTGACTGACAGCTGGCTGAACATGAGCCAGCAGTGTGCCCAGGTGGCCAAGAAGGCCAATGGCATCCTGGCTTGTATCAGCAATAGCGTGGCCAGCAGGGACAGGGAAGTGATCTTACCCCTGTACTCGGCACTGGTGAGGCTGCACCTCAATGACTGTGTTCAGTTTTGGGCCCCTCACTACAAAAAGGACATTGAATTACTCGACTGTGTCCAGAGAAGGGCAACGAAGCTGGTGCAGAGTCTGGAGCACAGGTCGTACGAGGGGCGGCTGAGGGAACTGGGGTTGTTTAGTGTGGAGAAGAGGAGGCTGAGGGGAGACCTCATCGCCCTCTACAACTACCTGACAGGAGGTTGCAGAGAGCTGGGGATGAGTCTCTTTAACCAAGTAACAAGTGATAGGACAAGAGGTAATGGCCTCAAGCTGCACCAGGGAAGGTTTAGACTGGATATTAGGAAGCATTTCTTTACAGAACGGGTTGTTAGGCGTTGGAATGGGCTGCCCAGGGCAGTGGTGGAGTCCCCATCCCTGGAGGTGTTTAAGAGTCGGGTTGACATAGCGCTGAGGTATCTGGTGCAGTTGAGAACGGTCAATGTTTGGTTAGTGGTTGGACTAGGTGATCTTCAAGGTCTTTTCCAACCTTGATGATTCTGTGATTCTGTGAAACTGGATTTGGTTAGAATCAGAAGCCTTCTATTATTTCCTTCAAAACAATTCTTGTGTCAGTAACCTAAATAAGATGTGAACTTAAATAAATACAGTTTAGATTAAGACCTCTACCTTCTTCTCTAGAGCCATAAAAATGGTGTCTGTGACTTTATGAAACCATCCTGTGGCCCCTATGTTGACAGGCCATGTTTTATAAGAACCAGAGGATGGCTGTTTCATGTGACAGGATGAACAGCGAGATAATCCTGTAAGGCAGAACACCTTCCATCTCACTTGGAAGGCATCCTCTAAATACAGATAACAGCTATTTATCCTACAATGTTCTCCTGTTTGTTTGCCAGGAAAAGCTCTGTGAGAATTGAGTAATCCATGCTTTCTGCAGGCCTTTGGCGAACTCTGGTAACCCTTCTGCCTGCCACTACTTACTTTTCGTGGACTATACGGCTAGGTTCAAAAATTCCCTTGTGGGCTGGCACTGCTCAGAGCCACAAGTCTGCAAACAGTTGTTGAGCTGGGTGTCTTCCACTGCACTGGAATAACCCCACGACTGGGACAAAAACACCCATTGATAAATGCCTTCCCAGAGAGGCCACATATACAACAACAGCATATGTCTGCGTTTAATTATTATTTTGCAAACATGTGTTGGTAGTAAACACATCAGCTAAGCCATAACTGTACATGCAAGCATAGGTAATGTGGGGGTCCTGTTAAAGAAAGAACATCTACTGAAAATTCTACCTACTAACTTAGTGCTTGCTTGCAGCTAATTACCCTAACTTCCAGGGGATGTCGGGACATGTTAAATCAGTGATTCCTGTTTGTGTTTTCTAATTGTCGTTATTCAGATACAATCTACTTGAAATACCACTTGTATCTTTTTTGGTCAAATATGCAAACTGGGCACAATAAGAGGCAACAGACGCCAACAGTGTAACTCAGATTCAACTCCAATGCCTCTAGCAGTTAGACAATATAACATCAATACAGTTACAGCAAAAAATGGTTGAGCTAGATCTACTGTTGAAGTTACAGCATCCAATACACCAAGAAGCTGAAAGGCTTGTACTAGTATGACCCTTGTTAAAAAAATTTAATATATGTATGTATATATACCTATGTATATATCTATGTATTTAACTGTGCTTTTTAGCACAGAAATAGCACCAAAATGTTAATGACAGCCTAAAAGTAATTCTTATGAAGGTCATGGGATCATGGGATAATCTAGGTTGGAAGGGACCATGGGAGATCTCTAGTCCAACCTCCTGCTCAAAGCAGGGTCAGCCATGAGATCAGACCAGCATGCTCAGTTCTGAAGTTCTCAAAGGATGGAGACGGCACAACCCCTCTGAGTAGCTTGCTCCACTGCCTGGCTGTCCTCATGGTGGTACAGTTTCTCCTTATATCGATCTGGAACTCTACTGTTTCAAATTATGCTTGTTTCCTGCCCTCTTGCCATGCATTGCTCTCATCTCATTCAAGTTGCAAAAATCAACCACTAGGACCCTGACATTAAAATTTTAACAATTTGAAGACTATTTTTCCAGTGAAAGTACAGATTCCTGTATGGTAAATTTAAGCCTTCTGAACAGGTAGTGATTTTCTGTAGTCCCCTGACAAGTTGTTGGGGACCACCAGCTGGAAAGCACTGTCAAGATACATTCCCAATTAAAGGAGAGAATGGCTTGTCAAGTTTTAGCATGGAAGACTGGGGAGCAGAAGGGTAGAGCACCAGTCTAAGTGGAAAGATGAGACTTGGCAGCAGATGGCTAGCAATGAATAAACCTTAACATAGCCAATGAAGTAATTTTATTAAGCTGGAGAGGAAAAAGATATAGTAGAGAGAACATCACCTCTATTCACTAACAAGAAAGAGCTGGCACCCAGACTGCTGTAAATCAGTTGAGCTCTAGTTCATTCAGTTCATGCCTCTTACACCACCTCAGGATTAGGCCTGAAGTATCTTATTCCCTAAGGAGCTATTCCTTGTCTCATTCTATATATCATCTTCCATGTGCTGGCACATTATATATACACCAGCAGGGAGTTGCTTGGTATGTATTTACCAAGCTGCACTGCATGGTTATTCATTGCTCACTGACATGTCAGAAATTTTTTTAATGCTGTGCCTCTGCTGCTCCAAAACAGGGTGACCTCTGAATATTGTTTTATTTACATTCAGCATTCATGTAGATCAAGTGGCAAATCCAACATCCTCATAGCATAGCTCAAACCTTTTTGCCACATTCCTACTGTTTGAACAAATACTCATTATTCATTTTTCCTTCTTTGGCACAAGTCAAAGATGGAAAAGTCATTACAAGGATAGTCAGTTCTGACAAAAAGTTTATAGGATGCTAGAAGGAGCACAGGCAGTGTACTTGTGCCACTGTTTAGTGCGATTGAATGAGGGGTACATTAAACTGCTATTTCTTGTCTGCAGAATGAAAGGAAAAGGTGGAAGGATCACATTCAGGTTTAAAATCAGAGCTGTCCCAGGGATATGGCTGTGCGTATTTACATTCTAAATCAAGCTGAATTTGCAATCTGATGCAATTCCGGTATCAGTCACTGAGTCAAAAGTCATTCTATTATATTGCTCTAGATCTTTAATTACACTCCCTGTCTAGGCAAGTACTTAAGTACGTACTAAACTCTCACTTCAACAGGATCACTCACATGCCTTCTAGTTAAGACACATGCTTGACTGGGTATGTTGCTTAATCATGGTGGAGCTTGATTAATTTCTAAGTCAAACTAAGTAAAGATTGTCACAGAGTAAAAAGAATTTAGATTGGCCACTCAAACTAGGTGCAATATTCTGTGCCAGAACAGATAAGGGTTAAATGAAAGCATGACACATGATTCATCTCTTATTGATTTTTAATGAGGCTGTTAGGTAGATCGTTCACTGATGTAAATCAGCATATCACCATCAAAGCTGACAAAACAATGCTGATACACAATTGTTCAGATTTACTAGCAGAACAGTAGGATGGCAAAGTGAGAAGCGCAGAGGCCCAGTATCCCAAGACTGCACACCAACTCTTAGCTCTGCTGCCTCATGCTAATGCAGTGCAATTGCAGTACAATCTTCAATACTATATCCGTTCACAAATTCTCTGTATAGCAAATGACAAAGATGAACTGCATTTATTGTTATGCTAGTGCTCCTGGTGTAGTCTTTCTTCATTCATCAGTTCAATATCTGATCCATCTGCTGGACACCAAATGAGATCCAGGTTTCTTAGTGATTTCTTAGTTGATATACACACACAGCCAAGACACGCAATTTAAATCTCTATGATCTGGCTAAACCAAACTGGATTTTTTCATTGAGCCTAATGGATTATCTCCATTCCAGATTTCAGATTTCCAGTGTCTCCCATTGAGATGCTTTAGTCTGCTCATGAAAAAATACACTTTTCTTTATAAATATAAAAGCTAGAAAGAAAATTTATCCATTGCACTAAAATGTTTCTGCCCAAACTTCCTAAAATAAATATCTTTCAAGCAGAGTCCAGGTTCAGAAAACCTCAGCTCTATAAAAAAAAGAAGCACTCAAAATTTTTTTTTTGAAAGAGATCTTTAGGTCAGAAACTATTAGCTTTAATTCTGACTCACTTTAGGTTTCAGCTATAATAATTTATAATACTGTAAATCTTAAAGCACTTCAGGAACATTATAAACCATTTGATAAAGCATTATCAACTGTTTTCTCATTATTTTACAACTAATCAGAATGCATAATTACTGTACAATAAATATAAATAATAAATTAATTTCATTCTTAAAGTATTGGCTTTATCGCAAATATTCCAATTCCACTCTAATTAGATTTGGGATGTGAATTGTTGTGGGTTTTTTGAGGAAACCAGTAATGAAAGGAAATAAAAATGCTTAGAGAAAAATACTAGAATGTTGCTATAAGTGACAAACCTGTGCCATCTCTTATAAACTCTGTCTCTCCAACACTAAAAAAATATAAAAAAATATATCTGTTCATATCAAGAATAAAAGGGAAAAGCAAAGTTCATGCTAAATATACATGAAGTCATGACAGATAGATAATATGCTTTAACCACCCTGCTCTTTTCTCAGTCATTGTAAACAGGAATCACCACTGACTGTAAGGAGTACAAAGGTAGAAACAGATAAAAATGCATTTTTAGTATAGCTGATGCTTTGTGCTTACATTCATGAAACATTTATGATAACAAGGGCTTAACAAAATCTCCCAAAAGACCATACATCAACAAACTGGCACAGAGTTGCAAATTAAGATTAAGATTAAGAGCTATAACAAACAGGAGTTAGGCTCTGAAGAAAGAGATAAACTCCTATAAACTCTTGTGTGTGTGGACCTCCATATGCATTTTCATGACTACCTGTTAAAAAGAAGAGTTGCCCAAGAGAGGTAGTGAAGACTCCTCAGTCACTTCAAAGAAGTGACACCATTTTAACTTTGCTCCCTCTTAAGCCCTCTGCTGTTACATGGTGTTCATCTTCCTTCCCTCAGCCCACATGAACACACAATCTCCATAGTTTTAACACCAAATGGAAAGCTAAATTGTATGGAATAGCTATTTTTAGGAAAGCATAAACACACAGACTTAAACACAAATAAGAAAAGGGCATGTCCCTTGTCTCCAACAAAAGTGAAAACAAATAGCCCAGTTTTCTCCTCCTTTCCACACCTGGTGTAGGAATAACAATGGTCATGGAATAAACACGCAGTCTACTTTGCAGATTCGGGTCAGGTGGAAGCAGTTTACCTCTATCGCCATAGGAGAGAATGCAGAGTATAGAGTTCAGCTTTCTATCTATATGAACTGTGACTTAAGAGAAAGTGCTAAATCTTATATAGATTTAGAACACATATAAGTTGCTCCATGAAGGGGCCTGATATGGCAGTGGAGCATCTGCATAGGAGGGAAATTTGTTCCAGTGGATGTACCTGTGTGGGCCTAATAACTCAGAATCTGCAGCCATGTGGCCTTGACACATCGCTGTTCAGCTGGTCTATCTCTGACTTGTGATGCTGTTGTGCCCTTGACGAGCTTTAAGGCCTAGTAAGGCTTCCACACAATTTATTATCTGAAAAATAATGATGTTTCAGGCATCAAAAGATGGTTATTTTGCTCCTCCTGTTGCCAACTGGTTTATCAAGACTTACCAATAATTCAAGCATTTCACATTATTTTCCTGGCATGTGGTATCTAAAGAGGTAGAGGATTTATAGCTTCAAATGTTACTGATGGAGTACAGTAGAGCCGCGCTGGTTGTTCTTTACTAAATCCTACTTTATTTCTTTTCACTGGTTTTGTGTTTATACAAGCTATTCTCCATCTGACTTGCTTCAGGGACCATGGACCCCACTGCCTGTGAGGCAGTTAGGTGAATGGAGCTTGCAGGCTGACACAGTACAGCCCTCATTCCATTTGGCAATCATTCCTGGCATCACCAAATGTCTTCTCCCTAAACTGCTTTTGTTAAACAACTTGCTAAACTAGAAAAGTTAAACTAAGAAGCACATGATCCTCCAGCATGGTAGTCCACCTGCTGCTATAATGACAGGAGATCTACCATCTGCAAAAAATACTTTCTCTGAAAGTAGATAAAAGCATGATTAAAACCTTCTCCAGGTAGTCATTTTCTGCATGGTTGTGAATTCAAGGCTTGTGGTATTCTTAAAATATTTTACTTTTTTATACTGAGTTTTGGGATACTAACAATGCTTATCATAATAGCTACTGACCCAAAGCCACAATCTGCTTTTGTGTTTTCTTTCACAGTTAGGCAAAAGTTAAGAGCTCCTGGGCCTAACTCAGAGCTGATATTTTTCCTCCACTCTGAAAGGATAGTTTGTTTCAAAATGGCACCAAGAAGAAAAGGTTGTCAGCCTTTCAAATCACCTCTTTGGCACAGGGCTACACTACAGATTTCCTTTCCCCTGCCTGAGCCTATCCCTTTCTCCCCCACCCAACTCTCAACCATACAAATTTCTGTGTTGGGCTCCTTGAGGGGAGCTCACTAGATACCAGCCCATCTACAGGGCTTGCCTCTAAATGAATACGAGAGAGGACACATTACTGAAGAGCTGAGAGATGGGGTAGCACATGGAAGACTTTGCTTGAATCCAGATCACAGGAGCAAGTACTAAACATGACATGCAGAGGGGTGAGGGGAAGAAGCAAGGGGACAGGGTTAACCTGCCCTACCATCAACAAAGACTGCAGAAGGGCTATATAGCCACTGGGAGTCAAGCTAAGGACTTCGTGGTGTGAACAATCACTAACTGAACTTGAAGCAACCAAAAGTTCAGGCCACAAGTACAGTACAGATAGGACATAAAACATGCCAAGGCCGGTGGGAGAGGCTTGGCATCACTGCAGGACTTGCTGTTGCACATCGATGACTTGACCTTCTAAGAGCATAAAGGTGGCAGTGTCTAGGTACTAAAGCTTGAAATGAGAATGTGTCTGTCTGAAGAGAGTCTATCCTGGAAGGCAGGAAACAGAACCAGCATGTCCCAGGCACAAGTAGTTCCCACCCTCCCACTCACACACATTCAGACACCCCATTTTAACTTTCAATAGCCAACCAGTGCCACTTGCCCGAGAGAGAGAACAGCAACAACCCAAGGAGCAGCAGCTGGAGAGGTGTACCAGTGCAATGCTGATTTACCTGCAGGGCGACAAGAGGAAAAGGTTAAACATTTCTGTCTTTGGAAATTAAAACTACTATTTTACTGTTTCTTCTCAGCATGTGAAGACCAGCACATTGGGAAGCTGCAGCTGCCAGCAAAGGAGCTGCCCAGCAAGCTTCTGGATGACAGCTGGAGCTGCAAACAGAGAAGCTGCAGCTTAGCAAGAAAACAGTCTGTCTTCAGCCATTTTTGGAGGTTAAAACATCCTGCTGTATCTAAATAGGAAGCAAATCCTCAAGTGGTGTAAATCTGCATGGTGTCAGTAACTCCAAAGGATTGGTGCAAGTGGATACAAAAGGAGGAGAAATCTCAGTTTTGGCAGACACCTATAAAGGTCTTATAGCAGTAATGATCACTTTACCCTCTATTTGTACCACTCTGACCACAATGGTACATTGGCCCACATGTGGCTCCTGAGCTGCTGGGCAACTAGTAACAGTAGTAACGAACACTTCTCACAAAACACAACACCAAAACATGCAAAGGTAAATTAAATGAGCAATTACAGCTTTACCACTCTGTGCTGTAAGACCTACACTGTGTCCTACAGAGCAAAGGAGTATTGGCAAAGCTATTAATACTTTGCTACAAAATGCTATATTGATACATTTATGAATCTGGAACACAACTTCCTACACCTGTTTTAGCAACATAATTGCAACCTTAAAAATAAAAACATCAAACGTCTGTTAAACCAGACTTGCAAAGAGAGGGTCAGACCCCAATACCTGAGCACATTTCTAACTTGATTTTTCTACCACTGTGCCATTTCAGTTTTCAGCAGACTAGTAGCTCCTCTAGTGGAGGCACGTCACAACAGTGTGCTACCTTCTGGTCCCTTCTACACATCATTAGCTCATTGAAGGCCTGGCTCACCAGTCCTTCTATTTGTACCTTCACTCGTGGGTGAATAGGGCATAAAATGCTTGCATTCCAGTTTCAGAGCATATCAAACCTATTTGTCACCTCTTTATGCATTTGAGAATGATTAGGAAAAGTAGAAGGCAAGGCAGAATAAAAATTTCTTAGTGGAATTTTTAATGGCAATTTTGCCTCAGTTCAGCATTGTCAGAAACATTTAACCAATGCTACTGGGAGTAAGATATGAAATGTTTGGGGGGTTGGATAATTTAAGAACCTTTAATTTAATTTTTTGACATTTCAAATATTGTTTAATGTGTTATGCCACACCATGCTGCAATGTGTCAGATGACAGAGATTAAACAAAGCACTTCAACCTAGACAGATTTGGGTAATTTCAGAAAGGATTTTTTTTTTCAGATTTTTTTTTACAGAAAAGAGGCTATCAATACTGTTGCTGTTTGGGAAGACAAGAATTCCGAAATACCAAAATTTTCTGTGCATGGCACTGCATTTCTGCATTTTGACTGCTTTTATGGTATAGAACTTGGTATGCTGAGTCTCAGGCTAGGATGTCACAAAGACTATTAGAACAGTGCCAGCAAAAAACCCAAAACCTGTTCCATAAGCAGTATGACTTCCATGTTATTGCAAACTTCCCTCCCTTTCCCAGGCTCTAATTCTTGTATTCTCCCTTCTCTCTCTGTTTTCTGTTTCCTGCCTGACCCTTTCTTGAGCTTGCATAATGGAAGCTGATGTTCAGCTTTAATTGCTTAGTGCTGAAAGGGCTCAAACCAATGAATTTCTGACTAGACTAAACTGTGATGCATGAAAGTTTTGCTTGTGTTTGTTTCCCAAGGGCTCCTCAACTGCTTTCCCTAGGCCTCTTTGTCTGTTTGGACAAGAGTAAAACGCTCCGTATATAACTCACTGACAGCAGACTCAAAGCCCTCAGTGGGCACTTGGGCAAACTAAGATGGGGGAACTTGAACAAAAGGACAGAGACCCTATCTAGGGAGGATGATCTCATGATTTAGGAAGGCGACACCTGGACTTTACTTCACAGCGCACGCTCTGTAAAGAGGGTCAACTAGCAAACACCATGAAGAAGACTGCTTACTTCTTCCCTTGACCACCAAAGACCCTCACCCTATTTTCACCACGCATGCTCGGACTATGGAAATGAATTCCGGGAACTCATCATCGTAAGACACCCCTTTCCAGGAAATCTAATGAATGTGTATGGTTTGTGTGTATGTAAACCGATGTCTCTTGCTAGTTCTGGGGAGCCCTTATGGTGGAGAATCCCCAGGACGACCCCAGCGCTGCTGATAAAGAATACCTGCTTAACAGTTACATTGGACTCTGGCTGTTGAGTCAATTTCTTCGTTTCAGTGCTTTATCTTTTGTCTTATCACAAACAAACATTCCCATATATTTTAGCCTTGAATTAGTTCAAGTTTCTTTTCATCTGCGGTTAATTCAAATGCTTTGTTACAATAGTCACTTTCATTCTCTTTCTTTTTCATCACCTGTCACTTCCACAATCTCTCAGTGTCAGTCTTTACCCTATCTCCTAACTGCAGGAAAAAAGAAAACCAACCTCCCCCATACCAGAAAAGAACACATTTTGAATGACCTCCATGTTTCCACCTTATCTTTCAATATCTGTTTGTATGGTGACTGCAATGAATACACACACAAATCAAGCAACCTTATTTTTTTTCACTTTAATGTTTTCTGGAGGTGATGCATTTTAATGTCTACAGCTCCAAGAGACCCACAACGATGTCAGGTCACAGCATGGTATCAGGAGAGACTTACTGCAGTCCTCGTTGTATCAGAAGCTGTCCCTCAGAGACTGGGAGTGGTGCTCTTTGGTATTTAGGCTCTGGTTAGGATATGACTATTCCCACATATTGAAAGGTTTCAGTCCCAAATTCTGACACCAGTTTACTCTGTTATCTTGGGAAGTCACCAAACCTCTCTATGCCTTTCTGATGTGGAGTAATAATTCTTGCCTGTCCACTGTAGGATCTTTGAGGTGGCAATCATTATTAGTCTTTACAATGCCAAACACAACAAAACACCTATTTAGATCTGAAGGAATGATTGCATTACAAACACTGGGAATAATTAGGAACAGACAGTAATACTGTTTTGTGTCGTGGCTCATCTCAAGTAGTTTCTATTGCTTTGTTGGAACTACACAAAGATATGGGGTCAGAAAGCAGATATCCAAAGCTGTTAGCACAGTCAGAAGATAGCTTCATCTAAATTCCCAGTGAGGTTTTTAATTTTTGAAAACATTAAACACAAACAAAAGACCTGGGACATGCTAGGGCGTGTTTATAGTACATCCTGTGCTCTGCTGTTAACAGTTCTGTGTATGGAGCCATACCTACACAGTGGAAATTAAAACAGACAAGACTGGGATTGTTGATTTATCAGGCTAGTAGTTCTGCTGAGGACAGCTGTGTAAATCAACTTAGCAGCTACTCAGTGAAGTTAAAGCAGCAAATTTCCCTAGCATAATGCACTGACCAGGTAAGGATGTGAGTCTTTCAAAGCCCTGTAGTGTGGAGACTGCTGTGTAGTGTAGGCTGTAGAGAATGAGGGGAAATTCCTCACTTAATCCCTCACAGCAGCCATCACATCATCAAAGATTAACCAGCAGCTATCTACACCTTCTAGTAGCTGCCTTTCTTTCAGAAGCAACTGACTCAACAAATTCTCACCAACTGTAGCTGCTAGAAGTATTGAGTCCTTTCAAGACAACTTAAAAAAAAAAAAAAAAAAAAAAAAAAGCCAACAAACAGTCCAGAATATCACAGTAGATATTTCATGAAGAGTGAGGGCACTTCTCACATTGAGGATCTAGTTCTGTGAACTCCACTCATCCTGTTCCTGTTACAGGATACATGAAGTTACAGTGGCAGATTATGAAAGCATTGGTCAAGTTAATATGCTAGCAACATGCTAGCCATCCTCTCATCAGTGTTGCATCCTGTGCAAATAAATCTACCACTCAGATCTCTGAAAGTTCAGCTGACTTGAAAGAGCAGATGGTTCCTGTTGGGCAAGACTAAGGCAGCCTGCATAAGGAAGCACTTTGAATAATACACTATTCACCATCTACTTTATAGGGGGTTATATGGTCTGTATTATCCAAGCACTATGCAGTCTGCCTGTTCCAACGAAGCAGTGGCCTGAGACTGTACTCAATTTACCAGTTTGTCTATCAAATATCAAGAAACAAATGATTGCCAAAGTCACATAGTAAAGCTGATACTTAACTAGCTGAGTCTTTCCTCTTCCTAACTATTGCAAGGTGCTCCTATAAGGTGCTCTTCCCTTTTGTTGAAAGGCTGACAGTTGTACTGTTTTTCTTATTTCCTTACTTTACTCAGAATTCCTTGATGACTACCAAGAAGCCACACCCATCCTGTCAGAGTCAGGCTGAACTACATTGACCTGGCACTTTTAACTGCCAAGTCTAAATAGCATCAACCTGTTACGCCTAAGTACAGAACAGATGCCCCTTAAAACAGTCACAGCTGGTTTACTACACAGCAGGCCATCTGCTCATGCAACACAGATGGCTAACAACAGAGCAGCTCTGGGCTTTGCTCTTTTCCTTGGCTCCAGGTCAAAATAAGATGAGAGTTTTGATCTTCATATTATCAGCGAGATGACCTCTCTCTGACTGAGGAAGGCTTCTGCAACACGTAGGACAGTGCCACAGTCAGCACAGAGACCAGGCAGAGCAGCTGCAAAATGCTCCAGGGGGCTGCTCCAGCTACCTGGGATGTTCTCCCAGAAGAGCTCAAGATGACCACACAGCACACCACTCCTCTAAGCACATGCACATATACAGAAACAAAGAGCTTCTGGGGATCCTCATGTCCTCAGATATAAGGAGTAAGAAATCTTTTTCTGATCACACTGTACCAAATTGTGAAACACTTAGCTACCACAGCAGTGTCTAAGAAGAGAAAGAGATTTTAAAAAAGAAGGTGGCTGTGGAAATAATGATGCTTGAAGAAGAGTACAGATGAGGCCTAAATCTAGGATTTACAGAGTCTCATACCTCTCCTCTAACTCATCTGGGATGTATTTAGCTGACTGTGTTGCGCTGTTTTATATTCTGAGGCTCCTATTCAGAAAACTAGAGAGTTTGAGCAAGCTTGAAATCTGGTTTTAAGTACATGGATAATCCAGCTGAAGTAAAAAAGATTACTTATGTGCCTAAATGAAGCACATGCATAAATGCCTTACTGAAGAGGGATTAAAGTAATCAAGACAATTTCTATAGGTGAAAGACTTGCCACTGATACACATGCATAGTATTCCTGAAGCACCCAGCAACATGTGACTTTTACTTCCAGCTTTATAAAAAGACAGAAACTGACAATGACATAGAACACAGATATATGCAAAAGAAATAGCTGTTCAGTGGCCAGGAAAAACCATGACATATGTGCTAAATGTTTAGGATTCTCATTCAAAATAATCTCATTGTTGCTGTGAGATAATTACAAAGCTGAATGTGTACACTTTGCTGAAGTTCCTCCTATTGTATGAGACCCACTGAGATCCTATAAAGACCAAAAATTCAAGTAGTGGCAGGAAAAATGATCCTTATTTAAAAACCTGGTGTCTGACTTATGTCTGGGTCTTAAAGAGTTCCCTGGAGCTATAGATGAACTGGGATAAAACTATGTGAATGGGAATTTGAAAGGAATGGGATGGGTAGGGATACAGCAAAGAACCAGGCTCCCAATTCCTGCTGTAATGGTAAACAGCTCTGAGATTATTACTCTTCTTCATGTGAACCCTATTTCCTATAATAGTGACTTCAGTGTGTTCAATTGTAATTTCATTTAAATGGGTAAAGCAACATATCAGAAATTAATGACTTCAACTTACGCTTCAAAAATGTATCCGCAAAGTAGAGTTGAGTAAACTTGGAATTCACTCTCTTTGATTTCCTAAACTTCAGCATGAGGCAGGATTATGAGCTGCAGATTGAGAGTTTGCCAGTATTTTACAAGAGAATCTCCTCTATTGTTCCATTCAGGTGAATTTGGGGTCTGGATTATTTATTCTCCACACCCTCCCTGTTCTGCACATCTTCACAAGTGTCCCTTAGCCTTACTCTAAAGGAATTTTCATTTTCTCCAGACCACAGTCAGCTTCTGACCTCAGCTGTAGCAAACCAAAGAGTCTTGATTCAAAGCCAAACCAACACTGCAGGTGATTCAAATGAGTAGAAATGGCTGTGCAGAGAATACACAGAGAGAACACCATTCTGCCTGTGAACTTTTTTCTAGTGCTAGAGGAGCTCACCTGCAAAAGACAAAAATGGCACCTCCCATTGGCTTTCACTCAGCCAAGACCAGAAACTCCTTGAGAAATGACTGACAAAATCTTCAATCTAGTGGAAGGCACTTGCTTCTTTGTGTTACCACAGCACGTCAGCATTTCCCATACTTGAACACACATGTCCACTGGTCTGTGAAACACTCACCTGTGAAATTCTCTTATCTAATGAAGTTGTATTACAACAGTCTTCTGGGAACAAGGAGAAGGATAAATGAGACAGTTCCCCAGTGTAACACTTAATAACATGGCAAAAAGTTGATTGGCTAGTTGTTACTCTGGCAGCAGCTCTCTGCTGCAGGGCTTTGATCATTCTTTGGGTGGATTCCATTCAATGACATTTTCACTCATTGTGGTTTGTTACCAAGCTTGCAGTTCCTGAAAACAAGCATTCTCCAGCTGCAAGTTCCTGTGCTTTGGACATTTCACTGCACCTGTTTATATTTGCTCAAAGGCAAGAACTGATAGAACTATGAAGTTGTGCTGCACCTGCCAGCCAGTGTTACGTGTACGAACCTTGTCAGGTAAATGTTGTCCAGTGCATAAAGGTGCCTGTACAGATAAACTGCTGGCTTTCAATGGCATTCCTCACTGCAGTGTAAGAAAAATTCATTTTATAGAGACTTTCCAGATTCATGAATTTGTTCTTCCTTAAAAATACAAATGAGCGTAGACCTAGGGTGCTTTTTTTACAAATAGGGTCTCAAAAAGGTTTCCTTTGCTGTCTCCTTGAGTTAATGTATATAGTTTTGAATAAAAAGTTCTTTGGAAAATGAGTGGAGACTCTTAATATGTTACTATGAGGAAACATTATGGTCCTATGAGAAAAGCAGGGACAAGACTATCAGTTGAGTCTCTCACTTGATACTAAACTTCTGTTATATCTCAGAGCAGTGACCTAAACAAAGGCAATGAGATGTAACACCCTAGTGCCTTTCAGTTATGTTCTTCAAAGAGGAGACAGTCCCCATTGCTCCTTCTCTGCTAGACCAAGTAATATGTTTGTAATGGCAAGAGATAACAGTTGTTGCTGTTGTTGTACTCTTACTGTCTTAATTTGGTGCTCGGGTAGTGTTGCTCACAGACTCTTTCTACCAAAACATTAGAATCCTTCATGTACTAAATTGTTTGCTCCAGCTGAATAGTTAATGAAATCTCAAAACTGGGGACATGAAGAAAACAAGTCCATGTTCATATCTAATATGGTGGGATGAGGGAAAAACACTAACATATTATGCACAGAGTAACAGTTGAGAGACTACTGACAAGTACGCATGGCAGATCCCCATAGACACGAACGTGGGAGGGAGGATGCACAATTCAGGTGAGCGCTCACAGTGCCCGAACTGGGACTGGCAAACAATACTGGACAAATTGTGAGCCATTCAGTGGCAGACACTTATTTGCATAATAAACTGGCAAGCACCACTAAAAAAAATATATGTTATTTGGTTCATTTGAACAGGGTTACCTTCTGAGAATGACCTTCTGCTTTGCCTGCTTTCCATTTGAGTCTATAGTTGGAAAGCCAAAGCTTCCTTTCTGAACACTGCTACCATTAAGCAATGCAGAGAACGTGGGATTCAGAGCAGCCAACATTATAATGGATGGATTGCAACTCTGAAGACTGAAAAAGAAAATCATAGAATCATAGAATGGTTTGGGTTGGAAGGGACCTTAAAGATCATCTAGTTGCAACCCCCCTGCCATGGGCAGGGGCACCTTCCACTACATCAGGTTGCTCAAAGCCCCATCGAATCTGGCCTTGAGCACTTCAAGGGAGGGGGGAGGCCACAGCTTCTCTGGGCAACCTGTTCCAGTGCCTCACCACCCTCACAGTGAAGAATTTCTTCCTTATATCTAATCTAAAATCTATCCTCTTTCAATTTAAAACCATTATGCCTGACCCTATCACTACCCTCCCTGATAAAGAGTCCCTCCCCATCTTTCCTGTAGAACCTCTTTACGTACTGGAAAGCCACTAGAAGGTCTCCCCGGAGTCTTCTCTTCTCCAGGCTGATTAACTCCAACCCTCTCAGTCTGTCCTCATAGGGGAGGTGCTCCAGCCCTCTGATCATCTTCATGGCCCTCCTCTGGACCCACTCCAACAGGTCTATGTCCTTCTTATGTTGGGGGCCCCAGAGCTGGACACAGTACTCCAGGTGGGGTCTCATGAGAGCAGAGTAGAGGGGGAGAATCACCTCCCTTGACCTGCTGGCCACACTTCTCTTGATGCAGCCCAGGATACAGTTGGCTTTCTGGGCTGCAAGTGCACATTGCCAGCTCATAGTCTGTTTTCCATCCACTAATACCCCCAAGTCCTCCTCCACAGGGCTGCTCTCAGTCCTCTTATTGCCCAGCCTGTATTTGTGCTTGGGATTGCCCCGACCCACATGCAGAAACTTGCACTCGGGCTTGTTGAACTTCATGAGGTTTGCACAGGCCCACCTCTCAAGCCTGTCAAGGTCCCTCTGGATGGTACATCACTTCCCTCCAGCGTGTCGACCACACCACACAGCTTGGTGTTGTCGGCAAACTTGCTGAGGGTGCACTCAATCCCACTGCCCATATCACTGACAGAAATCTTAAAACAGTGCCAGTCCCAGTACTGACCCCTGAGGAACGCCATGTGTCACTGGTCTCCACTTGGACATCGAGCCATTGACCTCAGCTCTTTGAGTGTGAAGATCAAGACAACTGCTTATCCACCAAGTGGTCCATCCATCAAATCCATGTTTCTCTAAATTAGAGACAAGGATGTTGTGCAGGGCAGTGTCAAATGCTCTGCACAAGTCCAGGCACATGACATCAGTTGCTCTTCCCTTATCCACCAACACCGTAACCCCGTTGTAGAAGGCCACCAAATTTGCCAGGCATGATTTGCCCTTAGTGAAGCCATGTCGGCTGCCACAAATCACCTCCTTATTTTCCATGTGCCCTAGCATAGTTTCTGGGAGGATCTCCTCCATGATCTTACCAGGCACAGAGGTGAGACTGAGTGGCCTGGAGTTCCCCAGATCTTCTTTTTTCCCATTTTTAAAAATGGTGGTTGTATTTCCCCTTTTCCAGTCAGCGAGAACTTCACAGGACTGCCACTACTTCTCAAAGATGATGGATAGTGGCTTAGCCACTTCATCTACCAGTTCCCTCAGGTCCTGCAGATGCATCTCATCAGGTCCCATGGATCTGCACACCTTCAGGTTCCTTAGATTGTCTCAGACCTGATTTTCTCCTACAGTGGGTGGTTCTTCATTCTCCCAGTCCCTGCCTTTGCGTTCTGCGTCTTGGGTGGTGTAGCTGGAGAATTTGCCGGTGAAGACTGAGGCAATAAAGTCGTTGAGTGCCTCAGCCTTCTCCATATCCCAGGTAACAGTCTCTCTTGTTTTCTTTGAGAGAGGGCCCACATTTTCCCTTGTCTTCCTTTAATCACCAACGTACCTATAAAAGCTTTTCTTGTTGACCTTGACGTCACTGACCAGATTAAATTCTGTCAAGGCTTTGGCTTTCCTAGCCTGATCCCTGGCTGCTCGCACAGTTTCTCTGTATCCCTCCCAGGCTATCTGTCCTTGCTTCCACTCTCTGTAGGGTTCTTTTTTGTGTTTGAGCTTGTCCAGGAGCTCCCTGTTCATCCATGCAAGCCTTCTGGCATTTTTGCCTGACTCTCTCTTTGTCAGGATGCACCACTCCTGAGCTTGGAGGAGGTGATCCCTGAATATTAACCAGCTTTCTTGGGCCCCTCTTCCCTCCAGGGCTTTATCCCATGCTACTCTGCCAAGCAGATCCCTCAGGAGGCCAGAGTCTGCTCTCCTGAAGTCCAGGGCAGCGAGCTTGCTATGCACCCTCTTTGCTGCCCTAAGGATCTCGAACTCCACCATTCCATGTTCACTGCAGCCAGCGCTGCCCTTGAGCTTCACATTCCCCACCAGCCCCTCCTTGTTGGTGAGAACAAGGTCCAGCATAGCCCCTCTCCTCATTGGCTCCTCTATCACTTGCAGAAGGAAGTTATCATCAACGCATTCCAGGAACCTCCTGGATTGCATGTGCCCTGTTGTGTTGTCCCTCCAACAGATATCAGGGTGGTTAAAGTCCCCCCAGGAGGACCAGGGCTTGTGAACGTGAGGCTGCTCCCATCTGTCTATAGAGGGCCTCATCTTCTTGGTCATCCTGGTTGGGTGGCCTGTAGCAGACCCCCACTATAATGTCTCCTGTCCCTGTCCTCCCTTTAATCTCAACCCATAAGCTATCGGTCAGCTCCTCATCCATCCCCAGGTGGAGCTCCATGCACTCCAGCTCATCATTGACATAGAGGGCAATACCCCAACCTCATCTCCCCTGCCTGTCCTTCCTAAAGAGCCTGTATCCTTCCATTCCAACACTCCAGTCATAGGAGTCATCGCACCACATCTCCATGACACCAGTAAGATTGTAGCCCTGCAGGTGTGCACACTTCTCTAGCTCCACTTGTTTATTCCCCATGCTAAGTGCATTTGCATAGAGGCATTTAAGTTGGGCCCCCAATGAAGCTGACTTACTGGCTTGAATTCCTTTGTGCTGCTCTTCAGGTGCTCTCCAGCTGACCTGTGCTCCCTCTCTAGGCTCTGCGCTTCTATTGCTGGCGCTGACACTGGCATCAAGCTGGTAGGGCTGTGATGGATTGAGGTTTCCCGCCCCCAGCAATAATATTTTAAAGCCCTCTTCACCAGCTTGCAGGCCTATGACTGAGGATGTTCTTCTGTTTCTCTGACAGATGGACCCCATCAGCCCCCACACTTCTGAAAGAGAGTCCCATGGTCTATGTCGTCAAACCCCTGGCTGTGGCACCAGTGTCATAACCAGCTTTTGATTTGCCCTGTCAAACCCTTTCCCTTTGACCAGGAGAATTGATCAAAGAACCACCTGTACTATGAAGCTAGAAGCTATATGTTGCAAGGGCATGTCGACTCAGTGGGCACATGGCCATATTTGGCACTAGCAGAAGCTTAGAATTGCTCATCAATGTTAGTTCTGGCATAGAAGTTTATGTCTACAGCCAAGATTGAGCATATGTGAAAGGATGTAATAACTGGCATTTTCAGGTCATAGAACGGTTACAGTGTAGTGCTCTTACATACAAATCCAGATGTTTGAGCTTCATAAGGTACAATGAGATTCACTATCTTTAAGGATACACCTTGTATATATTCCTACTGATTTCATAACGACAGTACTTCGTACAGCCAAAGACTGTGGTAGAAATAAGTAGAAATAAGTGGAAAAAGGGAATGTGGAAACAACCATCCCAGGCATGGACATGTTCCCTTCAGCCATCTGGAAGAAATGTTGCTCTCCTACTAACTATCCAACCACTAAGTATCTCCATCAAGTAATTGGTGAATGCCAGGCATACATCACTTTGCAAAAGACTGGGAAGGCAACTGGATGGGGATGCTTTTAAAAATTAAGTGCCTAGATGGATTCTCTAATCCATCTCTCATACACATATTAGTGGCTGCATTTTGTTCCTAGATGCCCATCATCTAATGGAAATTTCACGAACAAGTCATATGCCTTGTTTCTTCACTTTCGAGAAGGCACTGGGCACGACACAGGAGGCCTTCAGCTGTGTTATGGCACATTAATCTATGCAGAGATTTATGACCAAGAAGAGCAAAGCAGAATGAATTGAGGCAAAAAAAAATTGTATATATATTTTATATAATTTTAAATTAATTTATAATTTTAAATGATATATTTTTTTCTTTTTGTGGTACTTCTTCTCTTCCTGCTGTCTGAATCTACAGAGCTGATCAACAGCTCTGAAGAAATTCATATTTTCTGCAGTCTGCTCATCTGATATTTGGCCAAACCTAGCTATTTCTTATACTCCATCCCTTGACTTCATGAGCCATAAGTAATTAATTTGCTACCTACCTGTTGCAGATGAAAAGACAGAAATACACACTCAAAAGCAAGCCTGATTTTAGTTTTAGTGTTGCAACCCCAAGTCAAAGCCAATGTCTATCTACTGTCTTCCTGGGAATGGTTTGCCCTTCTTTGCAGAGTGATGACTAGCTCTATACCTTCCTATTCATTTCCTCCTTTAGCTCTCTGCTGCCAGCTGCATGTCAGACTTTTCAGTACAAAGTCATGAATGCTTTACTGGCCTTCTTGTCTCATTGTTTTTGAAACTGCAGTGAGGAGGATATGCTTCCTTTTCAATAAAGTGAACATTCAGTCTTGATCTAAATGCCAGCAAGTGAACTAGGGTAAAGAACAATAAACTAAAACACTCAGAGACAATGAAGTTAAAAGTAGTCTGTTACATTCAGATATTTGTTCCATTCTTCTCTTCATCAAGAACTTTGAATCATGAATTTAAGCAGGGCAGGGGACATGTCTAGCATTATTTTCATGGCACTGATGCATGAACTCATTCAAGATGGGGGAAAGTAAATATTATGATGCTTGGCACTGGATCCCTATAGTTTTTATGTTCTTTGAAGTTTTATACTGCTTCAAAGCAGGAGGAGCAGTTACAGAATCAGAATCACAGAATCATCTAGGTTGGAAAAGACCTTGAAGATCATCTAATCCAACCATTAACCTAACACTGACCGTTCTCAACTGCACCAGATACCTCAGTGCTATGTCAACCCGACTCGTAAACACCTCCAGGGATGGGGACTCCACCACTGCCCTGGGCAGCCCATTCCAACGCCTAACAACCCGTTCTGTAAAGAAATGCTTCCTAATATCTAGTCTAAACCTTCCCTGGTGCAACTTGAGGCCATTACCTCTTGTCCTATCACTTGTTACTTGGTTAAAGAGACTCATCCCCAGCTCTCTGCAACCTTCTGTCAGGTAGTTGTAGAGGGCGATGAGGTCTCCCCTCAGCCTCCTCTTCTCCAGACTAAACAACCCCAGTTCCCTCAGCTGCTCCTCGTACGACATGTGCTCCAGACCCTGCACCAGCTTCGTTGCCCTTCTCTGGACACAGTCGAGTAATTCAATGTCCTTTTTGTAGTGAGGGGCCCAAAACTGAACACAGTCATTGAGGTGCAGCCTCACCAGTGCCGAGTACAGGGGTAAGATCACTTCCCTGTCCCTGCTGGCCACGCTATTGCTGATACAAGCCAGGATGCCATTGGCCTTCTTGGCCACCTGGGCACACTGCTGGCTCATGTTCAGCCGGCTGTCAATCAACACCCCCAGGTCCCTCTCTGACTGGCAGCTCTCCAGCCACTGCTCCCCAAGCCTGTAGCGCTGCTGGGGGTTGTTGTGGCCCAAGTGCAGCACCCGGCATTTGGCCTTATTGAAACTCCTTCAGTTGGCCTGAGCCCATCCCTCCAGCCTGTCCAGATCTCTCTGCAGAGCCTCCCTACCCTCGAGCAGATCAACACTCCCACCCAACTTGGTGTCATCTGCAAACTTCCTGAGGGTGCACTCAATCCCCTCATCTAGATCAACAAGAAAGATGTTAAACAGGAGTGGCCCCAAAACCAAGCCCTGGGGGAACACAGTCATGACCGGCTGCCAACTGGATTTAACTCCGTTCACCACAACTCTTTGGGCCTGGCCATCCAGCCAGTTTTTTACCCAGCAAAGCGTGTGCCCATCCAAGCCTCGAGCAGCCAGTTTCACCAGGAGAATGCTGTGGGAAACGGTGTCAAAGGCCTTACTGAAGTCGAGGTAGACAACATGCACAGCGTTTCCCTCGTCCAATAAGCAGGTCACCCTGTCGTAGAAGGAGATCAGGTTTGTCAAGCAGGACCTGCCTTTCATAAACCCATGCTGACTGGGCCTGATGATCTGGTTGTCCCGCATGTGTTGTGTGATGGTACTCAGGATGAGCTGCTCCATCAGCTTCCCGGGCACCGAAGTCAAGCTGACAGGCCTGTAATTTCCCGGATCATCCTTCCGACCCTTCTTATATATGGACGTCACATTGGCCAATTTCCAATCTGTCAGGACCTCCCCGGTCAGCCAGGACTGCTGGTAAATGATGGAAAGCAGCTTGGCGAGCACCCCAGCCAGCTCCTTCAGCACCCTCGGGTGTATCCCATCTGGTCCCATAGACTTGTGTGTGTCTGTGTGATGCAGTAGGTCACTGACTATCTCCTCCTGCAATTGCGGGGGGGGTCATTCTCCCAGTCTCTGTCCTCTGGCTGAGGAGGCTGGATTCCCTCAGTACAACTAGTCTTGTTATTAAAGACTGAGGTGTTACTGATTGTTACTGTTTTATTATTAATTTGAGTTGATGATTTTCAGACATTTTGATAAGGAATGATTAGGACTAATCAATAAAATGGAATCACACAGAAATATCTGTTTTTATAGAAGATAGTGGTGTCATGTTTTAAGTAGTCATAGAGATGTTGTGTTTAGTTTAAAGTAACTATACAACCAGTTACATTGCTGGACGAGGTACCATTTTTAGACTGTTTGGTAAAGACGATTTATTGCCCTGTAGACCAGGTGTTTTAAAAGTTGTATTGTGAAAGGGCCTCGAAGCATGTTAAAATCGCAATGTGAGCCAAAGTCCTTGAGTCAAGGACATAGGAGGGTCTTTCTTTTGAGTCAGTAGTCCGTGGTGGTCATAAAAGTAGCCCCCCAACTCATTTCAGGACTCAAGTGTGCATGACTGGAAAGAGGAGGGAATATGAAAATGAGTCACAGGAGTTAGTATGTTTATGTATGAGAACTTGATTAATATGTATTACTGTATCCTATATAATCAGCATGCTATGCGCGTGAGGAGTGCGTTGTTGGTGAGATGACTCCCCTACGCACCCGGCTGTTAATAAAGGAGTGTCTGCTTATCTACATCAAATTGGTGTCAATAAGTGCTTTTATCCCATTTTGGTGACAGTTTGTGGTGACCCAGATGGGACCTCGCTGAGAGAGACCGGAGGAGTCGGGGACCAGATTGGTTCTGGCCGGCACTGAGGAATTCTCGGGGATACCCACTGATCCCCAATCCATAAGGCTCTTTGCGACGTCCCCTGGAATTGGTAAGACACTTCTTGTTTGGTTTGGTTTGGGAAGTCTGCCTGTCAGACATGGCAAAAGCTGCACATGGTTGGACAAAAGGGTTTGGATTGGGATCCTAGGCATCTGCCCTTAAGACATAAGCAAAAGCTGTTGCAGCGTTGGACAAATTTGGGTATTGGAAAAACCTATATGCTGTAGGTTTTTATTGGTATTTGTATTTTGGAGAAAAATATAAAAAAAAAATAGAAAAATATTGGTGGTGTTTGTGTGAGTTCGAGATGTACAAATAAGTATGAAGCGAGTGCAGAGTTCGGATCCACGGTTCTGTTATCCCGTGAGGGGTGCAGCCGGAGAGGAACGAACTGAAAGATTTGAGTGATTGTGTGTGAGTGGATTATAAAATATTTTGAAACGGCATCTAAACTAACACATTTGTTCAAGAGTGAGAGTGTTGGTAATATAGTTTCTGATGAAAAGGTACCAAAAACTTCCCCATTAGGATGTCCGTTAGAGCACTGGGGACAAATACATAATAACCTATGTAAAAGTCAGATGATAGAATACTGTAATCCCTGGTGGCCTTTGTATATTTTGGAAGATCAGGAAAAGTGGCCTACCAATGGAACTTTGAATTATAACACCATATTACAGTTTTTGCTGTTCTGTAGAAGGGAAGGAAAATGGAATGAAGTCCCATATGTAGATTTGTTCTTTTATTTGAGACAATGAGCTGATTGGCAAAAAGAATGTAAATTGATTAGTAAAGATAATTTGGTAATGGCTTTGACTTCTGAAAACAAGAAAATAAAGAAATGTTGCTCTGCATGTGATATTGGGAAAAGGTGCATAAAGTATATAGCTCCCAAAGAGGATGAAGAAGGAGCAGAATTAGATATACCCCCTCCCTGAAGAGAACAGAGACATCAGAGGTGGGGATATGGAGGTAGAAGAGATCAAGCAATAGAGATACCAGAGCCAGAAAGTAGTGGAATAGAAGATGAGGATGAGGGACCTGCTGAAGTTGTAATTCATACTCCTATATCTAGGAGAACTAGACAGCAGGCACAGGTGATAGCCCCTCTGAGATGAGGAGTTGGTAATGATGGACCAGTATATGTAAAAGTGCCTTTTTCAGTTATGGATTTGATGGCTTGGAAGTAGGCAGCAGGGATATAGAGGGAAGATCCTGAGAGAGTAGGCAGAATAGTAGATAGAATCATTAGAACACAGAATCCAGATTGGAATGATTTGCAAGTGATATTGGATAATTTATTGGATGGCACAGGGAAACAAATAGTATTGAGGACTGGTAAGGCGCAGGCAGAAGTGGCAGTGGTGAGTGGGATGATTGATGGAACTTTAGAGCCAAATTTTCCTTCTGGAGATCCACAGTGGGATCCAAACTGTGTGGAGCATAGAGAAAGATTAAGCTGATATCAGAAATGGGTTTTATATGGGGTAAAGCATGCAATACCTAAATCTGTGAATTGGTCTAAGCTATATGAGGTGAGACAGGATAAAAATGAATCTCCCTCTGCGTTTCTGGAAAGATTGAAGGAAGCTACCAGAAAATATATTGTCTTGAGAGTGGAAACTGAGGCAGCTCAAATGCAACTGGCTTTGATTTTTATGGGGCAGTCTGCACCAGATATAAGAAAAAAACTCCAGAAACTAGAGGGGGAAGATTCAAGAAACCTGAGTAAAATGTTAGAAGCAGCATGGAAAGTTTATAACAATCGGGAGAAAGAGGAGAAGAAAACCAGAGAAAATAGGTTACTGGCTACAATAACAAGAATATCAATAAGAGGTTGAGGCTGTGGGAGAGGACAAGGGGCTGTCGGGAGAGGAGGATGTGTAAATTCTGGGAATCGAAATTTTAATGCACCTCTAGGAATAAATCAGTGTGCTTACTGTAGAGAAGAAGGGCATTGGAAATGAGAATGCCCAAAAATGGGGGGTGGTCAGCAAGAGGCAGCAAGAGTAATGCATGAAGGGGACCGGAGGGGAACCCAGCTGAACCTCTGGTTGTAATTAAGCTGGGAGAAAAAGAGGCTAAATTTTTAGTAGATACAGGAGCAACATTTTCAGTATTGAATACCTGTAAAGGAAGGTTAGGAACAAAAAGAGTAAATATAAGGGGAGCAACAGGGAAAGAAGAAAACAGGACATACAACCCCTGGATTTGAAATCTGGGAACAAAATAATTACACATGAATTCTTGTATGTACCAGAATGTCCGATACCCTGGTTAGGAAGGGATTTGTTGTCTAAATTAAATGCACTAATTGTTTTTGAGGAAGGGGAACTCTTCCTAAAAATACCTGGGTCAAAGACAGGAGGAATCCTGATGATACAGAAAAGAGTAAAAGAACAAGAAATTCCACAGGGAGTAGATCTAGCAGTAATCCATCGATCCATCCAGCAGTAATCCACGACGTCCATCTTGCCACTTTACTCCTAAAAACTGAATCTCTTGTGCAGGTCCTTTGACCTTACCACGCTTTATGTCAAAACCAGCTCTCAGAAGGATTTGGATTATTTTTTCCCCTTTCTCAAAAACTTCTTCTGCTGTATTAACCTATACAGTGATGTCATCGGTGTACTGTAAGTATTCTGGGGCTTCACCCTGTTCCAGTGCAGTCTGGATCAGTCCATGGCAAATGGTGGGGTTGTATTTCCACCCCTGGGGCAGTCGATTCCAGGTGTATTGGGCACCCCTCCAGGTAAAAGCAAACTGTGGCCTGCATTCTGCTGCCAGAGGGATGGAGAAAAATGCACCGGCTATATCAATTGTGGCGTACCACTTGGCTGCCTTTGACTCTAGCTCATACGGAAGTTCTAGCATGTCTGGCACGGCAGCACTCAGCGGTGGCATGACTTCATTCAGGCCACGATAGTCTACTGTCAATATCCACTCTCCATTAGACTTTCGCACTGGCCATATGGGGCTGTTGAAGGGAGAGTGCGTCTTGCTGATGACTCCTTGGCTCTCTAGTTGATGAACCAGTTTATGGATAGGGGTTACAGCATCTCGCTTGGTGTGGTATTGCCGTCGGTGCACGGTTGTAGTGGCAGTTGGCACTCATTGTTCTTTGACCCTCAGCAATCCCACAACAGAAGGATCCTCTGAGAGACCAGGTAACACAGACAGCTGTTTAATTTCTTCTGTTTCCAAGGCAGCTATACCAAAAGCCCACTGATACCCTTTTGGGTCCTTAAAATACCCTCTTCTGAGATAATCTGTGCCAAGAATACATGGAGCGTCTGGGCCAGTCACAATGGGGTGTTTTTCCCACTCTTTTCCACTTAGGCTCACATCAGCCTCCAATACAGTCAGCTGTTGAGACCCTCCTGTCACTCCTGAAATACAAATGGGTTCTGCTCCTTTGAAGTTTGACAGTATTAGAGTGCACTGAGCACCAGTGTCCACTAGAGCCTTATACTGCTGAGGGTCAGATGTGCCAGGCAATCGAATCCACACAGTCCAGTAAACTTGATTGCCCCTGTCCTCCATCTGGCTGGAAGCAGGGCCCCTCTAATGTTGCTCATAATACCCTGTCCTGGTTCAGCTAGGATAGGGTTAAGTTTCCCCAGCATTGGGGGGGGGAAACTCTATCCAGGTTATTCATATACCATGCTGATGTCACATCCTGGCGCCAAAACATGGCAACGCGGGACAGTCGGTTATCGTGTGTGTTATGCGATTTCTCTGCTCTCACTGCTGTATCGGTAGATATCTTGCTCTGTTCATTGTTATTACTGTTATTGTTATTGTTGTTGTTTGTTGTGTTGCTGTTGCACTGTTGTATTAAACCTCTCCTTATCTCAGCCCCGGGGCTTTGTATTTCACTCCCTTTGTGGGGGAGGGGCAGCAGCCGCGTGGTCTCAGACCCCGGCAGGGACTACACCACCACAACTTTTGGCACCCAAGGTGGGGCACGGGAGGGCTGAAATAAGGACAAAAGGAGAAGGTGTGTTAGGTGCAATTTTTTCTGTTCTTATTTGTATTGCTTGATAAGAAACGTTTGCAATGCTGGCCAATTTGCTTGCGTGGTGGGGCTGGATTAATCCTTATATCCACTGTGTGTTCCCAGTGCTGATGTTTGTTGTCAGTGGAAAATGTATCAAGGGTCTTGTTTTGCTGTACTGGCTACTGACTGCTTATAATGGGCTTGTATCACTGCTTGTGGGAGTGAACTGGTACCTGTTTGCTGCCTGGGCTTTTGTTTGGGGTCTCACCCCCTCTATGGGTGAGCCAGGGGAAGAGATCCTCTCGGTTTTTGAGAGTTTCAGCTATCCCTGGAGCACCCAGGCCAGTGTGTTCACGGCACAATGCTTTCTGAATGTCTGCCTGATCTTGTTTAGGGCCATGCGGTACTTCTCCAACAATAGCACCACCCAGAAACCTGCCCCGAGGGCAGATAGTTATAAATGGCAAGGTGTGTGGGAAAAGATGGGCAAGTGCCTGGGTCAGTGGTCACCCCCAATGTTCTGGGATTTCACCACTGAACAAGTGCAGAGTCCTGATAAACTGATGGAGTATTTGGAAAAGGTGTGTTGCCAATCTGACAAACCCCGGGAGACACAACTTGCTGCGATGTGCTGGGGGCTTGCCCATGCCTACCGTGTCATCTTTAACACTGTTCACTGCCCTCAAGGGGGAGAAGGGGCTGCAGGATCTGAATGTGAGCTTACTGGTACAGCAGCTGGGCCAGGGGGACAGGCAGTGCCAGTACCAGTCGCCTCCACCAGCACAGCAGCTGGGCCAGAGGGACAAGCAGTACCAATATCAGTTGCCCCGATACGGAAAACGAAATATACCAAAAAATCCCCTTGCAGTGTACAGGGTGATGATGAACCAGGCCCATCACAAGAGTAGGAGGAAGAGCCGGAGGTAACCATCCGATCTCTATCCCTGAGTGAGTTGCGAGATATGCGGAAGGATTTCAGCCGCCTTCCAGGCGAGCAAATTTGCACCTGGCTGCTCCGATGCTGGGATAGTGGAGCTGCTGGTTTTGAATTGGAGGGGTGAGAGGCCAAGCAGTTGGGATCTTTAGCCAAGCAGGCTGGTATTGACAAGGCAATAGGGAAACAGGCTCAAACCCTCAGCCTTTGGAGGCGACTCCTGCTCGGTGTGAGGGAGAGGTACCCCTACAAGGATGATGTTCTATCTCAATTAGGCAAGTGGACCGACATGGAGAAAGGCATTCAGAACCTCAGGGAATTGGCTGTGTTTGAAATGGTCTATGGTGATCTGAATGATGAGCGGTCACCAACGGATCCAGATCAGGCCCCTTGCACACAGTCGATGTGGCGGAAGTTCCTGCAAAGTGAGCCAGAGGGACATTCCAAAGCATTAGCAGTAGCGTCCTGGTGGCGAGACACCCAGACTCAGACAGTGGACGAAGTGATTGTCCAGCTCCGGTAATATGAGGGAAATCTCCCTTCCTCCCAACATGCTTTGGTTTCAGCTGTAGAGGAACTGTCTCGGAGGCTCCAGAAAATGGAAGAGGACATGTCCTACATTCCACCTGCACGGGCTGATGTCTCAGCTATTAGAAGCAGGCGCTTCCCCACCCAAGAGAAGGGCAGTGGAAGGTACACACCACGGGGCACCCTGTGGTTCTTCCTCCGTGACCATGGGGAAAACATGAGAAGGTGGCATGGACAGCCCACTCCCACCCTAGCTGCACGAGTACAGCAGCTGAAAGCGAAGACCACCATGAAAGGGGAGTCTTCCAAGAGAGACACAGCTCCAGTGTCCAGTAGGAAATCCCCCAGACAGAATAGAATAGCCAACACTATGCCTGACCCTCTTGAGGAGACCAGCAAGTCATTCTTGCAGGAGTCACTCTTAGGACAAGTGAGTGATGGTGAGCAGGATTAGAAGGGCCCTGCCTCCAGCCAGGTAGAGGAAAGGGATAATCGGATTTACTAGAAGGTGTGGATCCGATGGCCTGGCACATCAGACCCACAAGAATATAAGGCCTTGGTAGACACTGGCACACAGTGCACCCTGATGCCATCAAGCCACAGTGGGGTTGAACCCATCTGCACCTCCGGAGTGACAGGGGGATCCCAACAGCTGACCCTATTAGAAGCTGAAGTAAGCTTAACTGGGAAGGACTGGCATAAGCACCCCATTGTGACTGGCCCAGATGCCCCGTGCATCCTAGGTATAGACTACCTCAGGAGAGGGTACTTTAAAGACCAAAAGGGTACCGGTGGGCCTTTGGTATAGCTGCCCTGGAGGAGGTTGAGCAATTGTCCACCTTACCCGGCCTCTCAGAGGACCCCTCGGTGGTGGGGTTGCTTAAGGTTGAAGAGCAGCGAGTGCCAATTGCTACCAAGACAGTGCACCAGCGGCAGTACCGTACTAACCGAGATTCCCTGGTCCCCATCCATCAGCTGATCTGTCAACTAGAAAGCCAGAAGGCTATCAGCAAGACTCATTCACCTTTCAACAGCCCTATATGGCCAGTGAGAAAACCTAATGGCAAATGGAGACTGACCGTGGACTACCGTGGCCTGAATGAAGTTACGCCAGCGATGAGTGCTGCAGTGCCGGACATGCTAGAGCTCCAGTATGAGCTGGAGTCGAAGGCAGCCAAGTGGTACGCCACAACTGATATCACCAACGCGTTCTTCTCCATCCCAATAGCACCAAAGTGCAGGCCACAGTTTGCATTCACTTGGAGGGGTATCCAGTACACCTGGAATCGATTGCCCCAGGGGTGGAAACACAGCTCCACCTTTTGCCATAGACTGGTCCATACTGCACTGGAGAAAGGTGGGGCTCCAGAACACCTGCAGTTCATTGATGATATCATTGTATGGGGGGACACAGCTGAGGAAGTCTTTGAGAAAGGAAAGAAGATAATTGAAATCCTCCTGAAGGCTGGTTTTGCCATCAAGTGACAGAAAGTTAAGGGGCCGGGAAGGGAGATTCAGTTCCTAGGAATAAAATGGCAAGATGGGCGTCGCCACATCCCAATGGAGGTAATAAACAAGATAACAGCCATGGCCCCACCAACCACTAAAAAGGAGACTCAGTCTTTCCTGGGCGCTGTGGGGTTCTGGAGGATGCACATCCCAAACTACAGCCTGATTGTGAGCCCTCTCCCACGTAACCCGCAAGAAGAACAATTTTAAATGTGGCCCTGGGCAACAACAAGCCTTTGAACAAATTAAGCAGGAGATTACCCTGGCAGTGGCCCTCGGGCCAGTCCGGACAGGGCAGGAGATTAAGAACGTGCTCTACACCGCAGCTGGGGAGAATGGCCCTTCCTGGAGCCTTTGGCAGAGAGCACCTGGGGAATCCCGAGGCCGACCTCTAGGCTTTTGGAGCTGGGGATACAAAGGCTCTGAAGCTAACTATACACTGACTGAGAAGGAGATAGTGGCAGCGTTCGAAGGAGTTCGGGCTGCCTCAGAAGCAGTCGGCACTGAGACACAGCTCCTCCTGGCACCCCGACTGCCGGTGCTGGGATGGATGTTCAAAGCAAAGCCTCCCTCCATACATCATGCAACAGACGCCACGTGGAGTAAATGGGTTGCGTTGATAACACAACAGGCCCGAATAGGGAACCTCGACCGCCCAGGATTAGTGGAACTGATCATAAACTGGCCAGAGAGCAAAGATGCTGGGATGTCACCAGAACAGGAGGTGAAACGTGCTGAGGAGGCCCCACCATATAACGAGCTGCCAGAGGAGGAGAAGCGATATGCCCTGTTCACTGATGGGTCTTGTCGCATTGTGGGAAAACATCGACAATGGAAGGCTGCGGTGTGGTATCCCACATGACGAACCACTGAAGCTGTTGAGGGACAAGGTGAATCGAGCCAGTTCACAGAGGTGAAAGCCACCCAATTGGCTTTGGAGATTGCTGAGCGAGAAAAGCGGCTGAGGCTCTATCTCTACACTGACTCGTGGGTGATGGCAAGTGCCCTGTGGATGTGGTTGCAGCCATGGAAACAGAACAACTGGCAACGCAAGGGCAGACCTGTCTGGGCCGCTGAAGTATGGCAGGATATTGCAGCCCGGGTGGAGAACCTCGTTGTGAAGGTGCGCCATGTGGATGCCCATATACCCAAGAGTCGGGCCACTGATGAACATCAACACAAAGATCGAGGTGGCTCAGGTGGACTTGGACTGGCAGCGTAAAGGTGAACTGTTCATAGCCCGGTGGGCCCATGAGACCTCGGGCCACCAAGGCAGAGATGCAACATATAGGTGGACTTGAGATCAAGGGGTGGACCTCACCACTGACGCCATTGCAGAGATCATCCACGGATGTGAGACATGTGCTGCAATCAAATAAGCCAAACGGGTGAAGCCCCAGCGGAATGAAGATCGATGGATGAAATATAAATATGGAGAGGCCCGGCAGATCGACTACATCACACTGCCACAGACCTGCCAAGGCAAGTGCCTCTTGCTCACAATGGTGGAAGCAACCACTGGATGGCTCGAAACTTATCCAGTGTCCCACGCCACTGCCTGGAATACCATCCTGGGCCTTGAAGACAGAGTCCTGTGGCGACAGGGCACCCCAGAGAGGATTGAGTTGGACAATGGGACTCCCTTCCAAAATAACCTGATAGATGCCTGGGCAGAAGAACACGGCATCGAGTGGGTCTACCACATCCCCTACCACGCACCAGCCTCAGGGAAGATCGAGCGCTACAATGGACTGTTAAAAACTACATTGAGAGCAATGGGGGGTGGAACCTTCAAACACTGGGACATGCATCTGACAAAGGCCACTTGGTTAGTCAGCACAAGAGGATCTGCCAGTCAAGCTGGCCCGGCTCAGTCAAAACTTCCACGTGTTGTAGACGGGGATAAAGTCCCTGTGGTGCGCATGAGGGACCTGCTGGGAAAAATGGTCTGAGTTAGTCCTGCGCTGGGCAAAGGCAAACCCATCCATGGGATTGCTTTTGCTCAAGCACCTGAGTGCACCTGGTGGGTGATGCAGAAGGATGGAGAGGTCCGATGCGTACCACAAGGGGACTTGATTGTGGGTGAAAACACACCGTGAATTATACTGTGCTTTTGTTAATTTTTCTTCATTGTTGCTAATTGCTAAATGGCAGCTGGACATGACGCAGATGGTATAGAATAAAGGGGTGGATTATGTCCTGGTTCAGCTAGGATAGGGTTAAGTTTCCCCAGCAGTGGGGGGAAGCTCTAGCCAGGTTATTCATATACCATGCTGACGTCACGTCCTGGCACCAAAACGCGGCAGCGCGGGACAGTTGGTTATCACGTGTGTTATGCAATTTCTCTGCTCTCACTGCTGTATTTGTAGATATTTTGCTCTGTTCATTGTTATTACTGTTATTGTTATTGTTGTTGTTTGTTGTGTTGCTGTTGCACTGTTGTATTAAACCTCTCCTTATCTCAGCCCCGGGGCTTTGTATTTCACTCCCTTTGTGGGGGAGGGGCAGCAGCCGCGTGGTCTCAGACCCTGGCAGGGATTAAACCACCACATACCTGCTAACCAGAAATGGGTTAGTGTGGTGTGCACGGGTTTCAGTCTCATCTTGATCACTTACTTCTTGTGAATATAAGTCAGAAGTCCTTCTCATAGGATCATGAGCAAAATCAACCTTTCTGCTTTGTTTGGGCTCTTGATTACTGGAAACCAGAGCAGCATTTCTCCTAAAAGAACCCCGTTTTGTACTTGTTCTTCCTTCCAGCTCACATACCTGCTTTTCTAGGAGGTAGGTAGGTTTTCCATCCCATTTCTTCATGTCTTCTCCATAGTCATGCAGGTGATGCCACAGCTTCCCCCATGGTGTGTACCAGTTCTCTCGAGTAGAGAAACGACTGCTCCTGATAGCCAAGATTCTGGTTCGTGCAGGTGGGGAGTAGGACATGTCCTCTTTAAATTGCTTGAATTCTTGAGATAATTTCTCCACAGCCGTGACGAGGGAGGAAGAGAAACTTTCTTCATATTGTCGTAGTCAGCGAGCCAGTTCATCCACCGTTGGTCCCTCTTTGTCTCTCCAGTCCATTACTGCTAATGCATTGGCATATGATGATGGTGTGATCCATACAAACTTCTGACACATGGGCCGGGTGCATTAGACTTCATCTGGATCTGTGGGTAGCTGTGCATTATCTGGGTCATAGTAAACTGTCTCCTGCACAGCTAGCTCCCTCAAGTATTGAATGCCTCTCTCTATATTGGTCCACTTACTTGGATGACATACAACATCTTCCTTGAAGGGTTACCTCTCCCTCACACTTGACAGGAGTCGCCTCCAGAGACTGAGATTTTGTGTCTCCTTTCCAATGGCTTTGTCAATGCCCCCTTCCCTAGACAGGGATCCCAGCTGCCTCGCCTCCCTACCCTTTAGTTCCACGCTACTGGCCCCGCTATCCCAGCACCAGTGCAGCCAGGTAACGAGTTTCTCACCTGGATGGTGGCTGAAATCTTTTCGCATGTCTTGCGGCTCACTCAAGGATAAGGATCAGGTGACTATCACTGGCTCTGCCTCCTCCTCTTGTTCTCATGATGGGCCTGGTTCATCGTCACCCTGCACACTGCGAGGGGATTTTCTTGTGTATTTCTTCTTCTGTATGGGAGGAACTGACACTGTCATGGGTTGGTTCTCTGGTTCAGCTGCAGCACCCGTCCTCAGGCTTGTAGTGGCTGCAGTTTCTGTTACTTGGTTACCAGGCGCAGAGCCCTTCTCTTCCTCTTGAGGGTGCTGAACAGTGTTTAATAGCACTAGGTAAGCGTGGGCTATGCCCCAGCATGTTGCAGTGAGCTGTGTCTCTCTGGAATTACTGGGGTGACGATATACTTTTTCCAAATATTTCACTAGTTCTTCAGGATTCTGCACCTGTTCAGGAGTGAAGGGCACTGGAGGTGCCCACTGTTCTAGGTACTCGCCCATGCTACTCCACACCCCCAGCCACTCATAAGTCTCCAACCTTGGGGTAGGTTTCCAAGTGATACTCTTAAATAGTTGCTTAACCCTGAACAAAACCTGAACCACATGCAGGAACACACTAGCTCCTATCAGTAAGACGACCATGTTAATGTCAGCGTTCCAAAGGTATCTGAAATTCCTGAATTTTTCAAACACAATTGTAAATAGTCCCAGGGCCGATGACAGCACCCTGTCATAGATGAGCATCACATAGTACAACAGAAACAAAATCTTAACCCAACTCTCATGGACTGTGAGCAACAGCATGGGAAATACATAACGCAAATTAGGTGATAAAATCTCAAGGAACGAAGAAATCAACATTATTACCCGTTCTGCTATTATCTCAAAGTTCATGCCCCACACTGGGTGCCAAAAACTGTTGTGGTTTGAACTCAGTCGGTAGCAAATCACCACGTGGCCAGTTGTTTACTACACACACACACACCCCCACCATGTGAAATAGGAGAGGGACAAAAAAAAAAAGAAGAAATTTGTAGGTTAAATTAAAAAAAGGTACTAACAAAACCAACAGTAATGACAGAAATCCAAGACAGGTAAAATGCAGCAGCTGCTCACCGAGCAGGGACCAGAGCCCGTGAGAGCACGCGCCCGCCTATATGCTGGGCTTTGACATTACATGACATGGAATGGTCCAAGGGTCCATTGGGACCCGGCCCTCCAGCTGTGCTCCCTCTCAGCCCAAGGAAAGTTAACTCTAGCCTGGCCGAAACCAGGACAACTGTGTATCAAGCCATCTGTTAGGGAAGTCCTTGATTTGATCAGAGATACATTTATACAGCTAAAGACATTGTTTGGTACTGAGCAAATCTTTCTGGAATGGTACAGATTTAATCTCAGGTGAATATTATACAAGTAATGATCCAGTGACAGGCAGGTGAGCTGATAAGATCTTTGTCTTCACTGTACAAATGAGTTTGGGTGCATGTGGACGGAAGAAGAAAAAGTGGCTATGAAAACAGGAAAAATAAAGCTGGGTTATTTAATAATAAAAATAATAATAATAATGTTGAAAAACAATGCTTTTTCATCTAAAACAAACAGCACAAAATATTGAGCAAAGCTCTCGAAGGAAGTTGTTCAGAGAAAGAGAAAATATTTACCATGAACTGAAATACCACAGACATTACTGGTAGGAAAAGTTAAATGTGTAGATCTCTTCTAGCTCTACACAGTTACCTCTTCAAGGAGCCAAACTGATTGATGACTTTTTGAAATCAGTGTAATAATAACAAAATCAAACCTGACCCACTGAGTTTAACATTAGCTGTCAACTTTAAACAGTGGAAACAAGAGACTAAAATATGCAGAAAATCTCAGAGTTGCTGAATATATATCTTTCTGCTGCAACTGCCTCTGGAAACCTTTCCTGAGCCCCTCAGTGCCAAGCATCATGTAAAAACGTTTCCTTTACTGCAGAGTTAATAGTCAAAATCAAGGAAGATAAAAGATTGGGAATGAAGAGAGGAGAAGCACATTTCTGAACTCCCAATCTTCTTCACAACCACTATGCAACATAGTCTTCTTTGTGGATTGTTGTCTGGTTAGAATCAGAATTTATCAGATGACAGAAAATCTGGTATCAGATCATGTTCAGTCCAAATAGCATGACATGAAAACACAGAGCGTTGCCTGAAACAACAACCATATACCCAGTCCTCAGTCTTCACTGATGAAATAATCTCTGACACAGCCTGCCAGAAATAATTGCATCTAATAAACTGAGTGAAAACACAATGGAATCTGTTATAATTGTGTCAATTTAGGCAATTTCAGTTTGATCATTTTATGCAAATGATCCCTACCTCCTGATCCACAAAACAAACTCCCCAAATCAGAAACTAAATGCAGTGTTGTGCTGGCTAAGTTCCTCAGTGCTGAGAAAGACCACTCACATGCTGATGGATTGATTGTAAGTAGCACTGTGAGAAGTTGCAAGACTCTTAGGCTTGAAGCCAGTGGGTAAGCAAAAAGATAGGGAACCCTTCCCTCTTTTTGGAATCCTTCCAACATTACTTCAGAGCTGGGAGATATCACAAGTGCTCTCACTGGCATAGGCGCTGTATCAGCTGAATACACTAGGAAAGATGTGCACAATTGGCAGGCAAGTGAAAGGAGGGAGGAGAGGAATTCCCCCAAGCCTCTGTCTCAGTGACCCGAGGTCATAGACTACAGGAGCACCACAAGCCTGCATTTCTGCTGTGCACAGAAGCAGTGACACTCTCAGAAGAGCACACCCTGCCCACAGCATTCCCTGCAGAAGGAGATAATGGAATGACAAGGTGTCTTTGGTGCTCCCCTTTTTCACACAGTCTGCCCTCAATACCTCTGTCTGTTTCTGGGAGACGTAAATGCCACATGTACTGTGAAATGGGAGAATTGGGCCTAAAAAAATGTCTGCAAGTTCTCTACATGACTACCTACTGATATTAGTGGAGCTAGCTCACTTCCAGAGTGACTCTTTCCCCACTTCAAAAGCAAAGACAAAGACAGTCTGTTGTGTACTAACAACCCACTTCTCCATCAGTGTATTGTCTGTAGCCAGTAATTTGGCCCATTTTTGATGGGTAGTATATACTCTGGTATCCTAAAATAATTCAAGAGTATGGCTGTATAAATGGTAAAATTCAGCAAACCTATCCCTGAAAGATTGATTTGCCTTTGAAATATGACCTTTCTTTTACATCTCCCCCGCTTTTACTGCTTGAATATTCTTCAGACTTTTTGAACATATTCACATTTGCTTTCAAATATAACAAATTCCACGCCAAATTATACTTCAACACAAAAAGGTAGAGCTTACTAATGGAAACAGGTTGCAACGTTAAAGCCAGAGAGGTTACTGTTTCTCCATTATGATCTATGTAAGTGCTTTTACATTATTTATCATATAATGGGAAGCCTTCACAAATATTCAGCATTTCCAATTCCAAATATTCAAAAAAGATCTTGACACGTTAGAAATGTTGGTTCTATTCATCTGCCTTGTAGTTTTAACTCTTTAAGTGTTTTCTTTTTCTCCCATTAGGGCCAGAAGTACTTTTACATTCAGAACAAAGGTATTCACTCCAGGAAGTCTTTTCTCGGCACCTAGGGAGACCACATCCCAGTTCAGGGAAGTTTTTGCATCACAACAGCAGCAGTGTCCTTGCTCTCCTTGAGACACAGGTAGCCTAATTTCTGCTTTTTCTTCTGTCTGCTGGGTTGAGGCAAAAGCTGTAAACTGGCTCTACCCAGCAGCAGAAATAACTCAGGCCACACAAAAAAGGCAGAGTAGTTAAAGATCTGTAGGAGAAAAATCCCAGTGGCCGCATCAGGTCTGAATCTGGGGGAGTATTTAAAGATGCTGCTGCATTCTTGCTCTGTTCTTAAACTTCTCCCTAAATGCTGTGTTTTGGCTTATATTGGAGAAATAAACCTAGGGTCTGACCAAAGATGTCTCTTCTTACGCTCTTACAGAATAGGGCAGGGAGGAGAGAAATGCTGTGGTCCATCTTTGTGAAAGGGCAGACCAGTCACTGGTTTAAAATACCCATTTTTTGACCCACTTGCACATATTGGTGCATCCATACAGGGGTATGGAGTGCTGCTTTATTCTGCCACAATGACTTGGAGATATCTCCTTTCTTTAGCACACTGTCATCTATTTAACATGCTTTGGTCATTAGCTCAGCAATGCCACCACTGCAGATAAAGAGACTGCTTGAAGAGGAGGAGAAGATTGTCTTCATTGCTAACTGCATGCCAGCTCCTTACCCTATCAGAACTGCTCCACTTAACTAAACACATACTATGTGCTGACTTGCAAAAGCATTGCAAAATACAGGAGGGAGGGGAAAGGCGATGTTGTTTTGCTGACTGGACAGAGAAGGCAGAGCCATCAGTCCTGTCTGTGAGAGCTACACTAATATGCGTGGCAACTGATGCTCACAATGCGGTAAAACTGCTCTTACTAAACTGTTCATCTTCCAGCCCTGTCTTGTTAATCAGTATTATTTTCAGATAAAATAATGGCAACTAGCAGGAAGCGGGAGTCCTGACAAAGCATTCAGTGGTTATCTACAATAGGGTCCTTCCAGAGACAAATTCACTCCTCAGGGAAGGCAGGCTTTTATTGTCTTTTTCACTGATAATGCAAGGTGTCCTGGTTTTGGCTAGGATAGTTACTTTTCTTCCTAGTAGCTGGTACAGTGCTGTGTTTTGGATTTAGCTGTTGCTAAGTAGCACTTCTCCTAAGTTAAGGAGTTTTCAGTTTCCTATGCTCTGCCAGCAAGCAGGTGTACAAGAAACTGGGAGGGAACATGGCCAGGACAGCTGACCTGAGCTAGCCAAGGAGATATTCTATACCACAGAACTTCACACTCAGTATATAAACTGGGGGGAGTTGGCCAGGAGGGGTGGATCACTGCTTGGTCAGCAGGTGGTGAGCAATTGCACTGTGCATCACTTGTCTTTTCTTGGGTTTCATTTCTCCCTCTTTTTGTTATATTCCTTTTCATTAGTATGATTACTGTTATTATATTTTATTATTATTGTTATTATTATATTTTACTTTATTTTAGTTATTAAACTGTTCTTATCTCAACCTGAGACTTTTACTTTTTTTTCAACTCTCCACCCTATCCCACTGGGAGGGGGGATGAATGAGGGAATGGCTGCATGGTGCTTAGTTGCTGTCTGGGGTTAAACCCAGCACAAGGTTAATTCCATTTGTCCTAAGTTGAATCAACTCTAATCATGCATTCTGAGATTATCTATTTGACAGGCTGTCCCAACTCAAAAATAACCATTGGACCCAGAAGCCTGAGCTGAATGCTCAGGCATCATAGCTGGTGCTTAAAGAACCAGATTAGCAATGTACCAAGCAGACAGTTAACATTACAGATGTGCTTGAAGTTTATCATCATTCAGCCAAGCATTTAAGCACACAATTGAAATCAACTACCTCTGTAAAGTGCTTTGCTAAACCAGATCCTTACATCCACCAAGATCTGAGATTGACTTCTACTAAGAGGACAGACAGGCCTGCTGGAAGGTATAGTGGGAAGCCTTTCTTCTGAAGTTATTTAATTACATATTAGATAAAGTCACCACTTGTGGAGAGGAAAAAAATACAGAAGCCTGTGGGCACTGATTTTTGGCAATGATCATCTCTGAAAAGTCATCAGAAGTTCTGAAGCATCCTAAGCATCCTGAAGCATCTTCAAAAGCCCATCAATCAAACAAACCAAGTCTTGTATTACTATATCCTAAACTAGAAAACCTCCTGGCCTGCAAGAACAGACAAAATATTGGGATATGAAAACTCTGTCATTGCAAAACTGCTTTTAATACAGTAGTTAACATTTCTGCTGACATCCAAATGCTGGATGCTAAAAATACTTTCTGTCTTCATTGCAGTGCAGGCCTGTGGTATGCATAAAGAAATAGCTGCTGTCTTCTTTCAACACAGAACAGGTCTGACTTCTAAGGCTAGACACTAAAAAAAGCAGAATCCCAGGGCTGTGAGCTTATTCTTTTATTTTAAATTAGATATGCAGTTACTGCAGCTGGGTGGCAAATCAGGTCTTTGAATGTACAAAATGGCAAGATGGCCATCTCACTGCAAATTCCAAATAAGGGTAAGTAATATTCTTACGAACTGTACAAATACATTGACCACAGAGTTGTAAAGGACCCTTCCATCTTCTATAAAGTATCATAACATTTGAACAGTGAGATGAGACTTAAAATATTCTCTTCTGTTAAGCAACAATACTTATAAAAGGCACTTATTCCCACACATAGCAGAAATGTAACAATTGGATCCTCCAGTATTTCAGCCAAACAAGTTGTCTTCAGCAGCTTGCATATATGCCAGTCAAAAATTAACCTTGCTTCCATTTCAAATGCATAGGGAGATGCCATTACTTATTCCTAACTACAGGCACAATCACAGTAGGACTTGAAGCATGAAGATTCTTGCCTGTCTCAATGGAGAGAACAGCAAACTTACTATAAGGCTGTGAGGTTTTCCTTTCTCTCAGGTTTTCTTTCTGTACCACTCCCTCCCTTCCTCGCACCAATAACCAGCAGTGATGGCCATGAATACAAACACAGAAGCTCTGCTGTTGGCTCCTTGATCAGAACATGTAGGAGTCTGACTACTGGGACACAATGCAAGCCTCAGGTTCCTGGCTGTGGAAGGCAAGCAGAGCTAATGTCTGATGTGATTATACTTTGGATTTCATCTTTTGCTATGCATGTTTTGAATTTGAGGGAGGAACAATGCTGAGCTTTTCTTGTGACTTTTCTTTATATATGTCAAAATGTTACTTTCATGGAATCATAGAATCATTTAGGTTGGAAGAGACCCTTAAGATCATCAAGTCCAACCATTAACTTAACACTGCCAAGTCCACCACTAAACCATGTCCCTAAGTGCCACTTCTACATGTTTTTTAAATACCTCCAGAGATGATGACTCAGCCACTCCCTGGGCAGCCTGTTCCAATGCTTAATAATCATTCTGGGGGAGAAATTTTTCCTAATATCCAGTCTAAAACTCCCTTGGTGCAACTTGAGGCCATTTCCTCTCATCCTATCACTTGCTACTTGGGAGAAGAGAGCAACACCCACCAGGTAGTGGCAGAGAGTGATAAGGTTTCACCTCAGCCTCCTCTTCTCCAGACTAAACAACCCCAGTTCCCTCAGCCACTCCTCGTATGACCTGTGCTCCAGACCCTTCACCAGCTTCGTTGCCCTTCTTTGGACATGCTCGAGTAATTCAATGTCCTTTTTGTAGTGACGGGCCCAAAACTGAACACAGGAATCGAGGTGCAGCCTCACCAGTGCTGAGCACAGGGGTAAGATCACTTCCCTGTCCCTGCTGGCCACGCTATTTCTGATACAAGCCAGGATGCCATTGGCCTTCTTGGCCACCTGGGCACACTGCTGGCTCATGTTCAGCCAGCTGTCAATCAACACCCCCAGGGCCCTCTCTGACTGGCAGCTCTCCAGCCACTGCTCCCCAAGCCTGTAGCGCTGCTGGGGGTTGTTGTGGCCAAAGTGCAGCACCCGGCACTGAGCCTTGGTGAAACTCCTCCAGCTGGCCTGAGCCCATCCCTCCAGCCTGTCCAGGTCTCTCTGTAGGGCCTTCCTACCCTCAAGCCGACCAACACTTCCACCCAACTTGGTGTCATCTGCAAACTTACTGAGGGTGCACTTGATCCCCTTTTCTAGGTCACCAATAAAGATATTAAACAGAACTGACCTCAACTGGAACATCACCTGTGACCGGCCGCCAACTGGATTTAACTCCGTTCACCACAACTCTTTGGGCCCAGCCATTCAGACAGTTTTTTACCCAGTGAAGCATACACCCATCCAAGTCATGAGCAGACAGTTTCGCCAGGAGCATGCTGTGGGAAATGGTGTCAAAGGCTTTATTAAAGTCCAGGTAAACAACATCCACAGCCTTTCCCTTCGTTCACTAAGCAGGTCACCTTGTCATAGAAGAAGATCAGGTTAGTCAAGCAGGACCTGCCTTTCATAAACCCATGCTGATTGGGCCTGATCACCTGGTTGTCCTGTATATGCCACATTGTGGCACTCAAGATGATCTGTTCCGTAACCTTCCCTGGCACCGGGGTCAGGTTGACAGGCCTGCAGTTCCCTGGATCCTCCTTCTGGCCCTTCTTGTAGACGGGTGACACATTGCTAACCTCCAGTCAACTAGGACCTCCCTGGTTAGCCAGGACTGCTGATAAATGATGGGAAGTGGCTTAGTGAACACTTCTGCCAACTCCCTCAGCACCCTTGGGTGAATCCCACCCAGCCTCATAGACTTGTGTGTGTCTAAGTAGTATAGTACATTGCTAACTATTTCCCCTTGGATCATGGAGGCTTCATTCAGCTCCCTATCTATGTCTTCCAGATCAGCAGGAAGGGTACTCCCAAGAACAATTGGTCTTGCTATTAAAGACTGAGGGAAAGAAGGCATTAAGTACCAAAGTATTGTACTTTCACATATAATAAATCCCCTTTATTTTTGCTAAGAAAAATGAGACAAAAGCTCGCTAGAGAAGAATGGTAACAACACATTTGAGTACAAAGACCCAAGGGAAACAGGAAGAAAATACAAAATTACTTGAATCACCACAGCAAACCAATTTCCTTCACAGCCTTCAATGCTCCTAGCCAGGGGGAATACAGCTGATGAAGGTTAAGAGCATTGAATTGCGCATGCAGAATAATTCTCAGTGGGCTCAAGGCACAGAGTTGGAATCAGGTTTCAAGTCTGAAGACACTGAGATCTGGGAACATGGTTCAGAAGATTATGAAACCTGTGAAATGCAAAACTGGATCTAGTTATACCATAACTTTATTGCAGTTGAATTCCCCTCAAGGTCCAAAGATTTTTATTCAAAATCTTGAAATCTCACACAACCTCTGTGAACACTTGAAAGGAGTTCTCATACTAGCAAACTCTCCTCAAATGCTGCTACTAGTTTGACACTGCTTATTTGGTATTAAATTCAAGGGGAGACAGACATTCCTTCATCAATCCATATACTGAAATATTATGCTTCCTTGTGGACAGCCAGAATCTTAAGTGAATGGGCAAGTTGTACTCCTTCCTCCTCCATTCTATTGGGAGAATTATGAAAGAGTATCTCTCTCCAAACTGGATAGGGCAGCAAAATATGCCAATTACAGGATTAAGGAAGGTGGCAAGAGTGGGTTTTTCTCCACGCTGCATGACAGCCCTAATGCAGAACAGTTCTTTACCCTGTCCTTCAGCCACTTCAGTATTTCCAGATCTACCAGGACAGGAAACAGCAGTCTTATTGCATACTGGGAGACCTTGTTGACCCCATTTGCTGCTCCTTTTGACCAATCCTTCCTGTGGCAAGCACAGAAGATACAGCAACTTCAAGATTAATTTATCAAACTAGAAACTGATTTGATATGGAGCTGCTTCATCTGTCATTAAGTTTACCTTTTCTGCAATGTATCTAGATTTAGTAAGTTTAAAATCTCTCTGTAAAATCACATTCTGTTATACACGTTTCCTGGACATTCTCCATTTATCAGAAAGGTGCTTGGAATTAAAAACATTATTTAAATGTTCTCTCTGTATTAGGTGGCCTAAAGATTCAAACCAACCTAAAACACTTTGGCAGAAAGAGGTTAAAGTAAAAAAGCTCTCCAAACCTGAATTTTCCAAGTGCTCTAGCTGAGCTCAAAAAATATATCCCCTATGATCACTTGTGATGCAGTGTGAGCTTAGATTTCTGTTAGTATTAGCCTAAAGCACTACAGGATGTGTCTCAGAGACAGATTCCTATTCATGAAAAGTGCAAATATTGTTCCGCAAAGTCATGTGGAATCAGGGTTGAACCTCTGTTGACACCAGACCAGCAAATCAAAGCCTAAAAGACTGCATTAACAGGGGAACCTGGCAAATTTTCCTGTGTCTTGAATACAGCATAATGCAAGTGATGCATCAGCCGCAGAACAGATCATATCCTTGAGCAGGAGTCCTGCTTGTTACTTTCACACAGCTGCCTCTATCAGGATTTGACAATTCATTTACAGGAACCGAGCTTAAGTCATTTCTAAGTATTGGGGGAAAAAAAAAAAAAAATCTGCCTGGTTTAATAACGCCAATTCTGCCACCTAGTGACCAAGGAAAATTAATCTACAGTTTATGAACGGGCTAAGGAAGGATTGGCTCAAACAGCTACAACAGTGCCATAGCCGGCAGACAGGCACTGCCATAACGCCATTGGTACCCATGGTTCACCCAGGCAATCTGCCTGCATACTCATACCACTGAAAAAGGGAATGAATGTGTGGTGCTCAGCAGTGCATGAGAAGGATGACCAAGACAGTATGTAGAAGCCCAGTCTCAAGGCTCATTCATCAGCACACAGTGGAACTGCTGATAGCTCTAGACCTTGTCTTCAGGGAGCTCAGTAAGTAGGTTCAGCTATTGCCTGCACAGAAGCACAACACCAGCAGAGGGGAAGGCAGCAGACACCGATGTTCTTTCCCAGTCCTTTGTTTTACTGGACAGTGAGTCTGATTTGGATCCCTAATCTCCAACATTTGGGTGGTTGTTCAGCAGGACCTTCCTGTGTTCAGAATTCACACAGGGAACCCTTAAAGTACCCGCTCAGAGTGTAGCTTCACAGCACTGTTCTTCAGATAAACTGTCAGCAATCAGCACTCTGTCTCGAACCATGTTGGCCACAGAGTGATTCAATGCAATTTCCTAAATGTCCTCTGATCTGAGCCATACATGAAAAGGACATCATCTGTATCCAGTGGAAATGTATGTGCTCTTCTGTGCCCAGGATCTTGTAACCTTATTTTCATTATCCTGTGCCATGTGCACAGGTTCTAGAAGGAGGTAAAGCGTTCAGGGTGGAAAGGTTGCTGTGCCACTGTTACGAAGGGAACCAGCAAATAGCATCATGTTTGGAAAACTATGTTTTCAGTGCAAAATCATGTGGGTTAAAACAACTAGCTTCTACACATCTGCGTTGAAAGCATTCCTAGGCTAGACAGGTGTAAACACATTGGTACTGGCTGCATTTCTCAGTACTCACCTATAGCAAAACACTCTTCAAGCTTTTGTAAAGGGTACAGTAAATGGAGAGAAAACTACAGCTGAAAGACTAAACTGAGCTGCTTACAGGTCTGTATTAGTAATTAATAAAGTCTGCAATTAATTGTTACAAACATGGCAGGGACAGAGCTGCAAACAGAATCCATGCTTGCCAGCTCCATCTTCCTTGCTCTAATGACTTTAAAATAATTTGCTCCAGCTGAATAGTTAATGAAATCTCAAAACTGGGGACATGAAGAAAACAAGTCAACGATCATCTCTGATATGGTGGGACGAGGGAAAAACACTAACATATTATGCACAGAGTAACAGTTGAGAGACTACTGACAAGTATGCATGGCAGATCCCCATAGACACGAACGTGGGAGGGAGGATGCACAATTCAGGTGAGCGCTCACAGTGCCCGAACTGGGACTGGCAAACAATACTGGACAAATTGTGAGCCATTCAGTGGCAGACACTTATTTGCATAATAAACTGGCAAGCACCACTAAAAAAAATATATGTTATTTGGTTCATTTGAACAGGGTTACCTTCTGAGAATGACCTTCTGCTTTGCCTGCTTTCCATTTGAGTCTATAGTTGGAAAGCCAAAGCTTCCTTTCTGAACACTGCTACCATTAAGCAATGCAGAGAACGTGGGATTCAGAGCAGCCAACATTATAATGGATGGATTGCAACTCTGAAGACTGAAATAGAAAATCATAGAATCATAGAATGGTTTGGGTTGGAAGGGACCTTAAAGATCATCTAGTTGCAACCCCCCTGCCATGGGCAGGGGCACCTTCCACTACATCAGGTTGCTCAAAGCCCCATCGAATCTGGCCTTGAGCACTTCAAGGGAGGGGGGAGGCCACAGCTTCTCTGGGCAACCTGTTCCAGTGCCTCACCACCCTCACAGTGAAGAATTTCTTCCTTATATCTAATCTAAAATCTATCCTCTTTCAATTTAAAACCATTATGCCTGACCCTATCACTACCCTCCCTGATAAAGAGTCCCTCCCCATCTTTCCTGTAGAACCTCTTTACGTACTGGAAAGCCACTAGAAGGTCTCCCCGGAGTCTTCTCTTCTCCAGGCTGATTAACTCCAACCCTCTCAGTCTGTCCTCATAGGGGAGGTGCTCCAGCCCTCTGATCATCTTCATGGCCCTCCTCTGGACCCACTCCAACAGGTCTATGTCCTTCTTATGTTGGGGGCCCCAGAGCTGGACACAGTACTCCAGGTGGGGTCTCATGAGAGCAGAGTAGAGGGGGAGAATCACCTCCCTTGACCTGCTGGCCACACTTCTCTTGATGCAGCCCAGGATACAGTTGGCTTTCTGGGCTGCAAGTGCACATTGCCAGCTCATAGTCTGTTTTCCATCCACTAATACCCCCAAGTCCTCCTCCACAGGGCTGCTCTCAGTCCTCTTATTGCCCAGCCTGTATTTGTGCTTGGGATTGCCCCGACCCACATGCAGAAACTTGCACTCGGGCTTGTTGAACTTCATGAGGTTTGCACAAGCCCACCTCTCAAGCCTGTCAAGGTCCCTCTGGATGGTACATCACTTCCCTCCAGCGTGTCGACCACACCACACAGCTTGGTGTTGTCGGCAAACTTGCTGAGGGTGCACTCAATCCCACTGCCCATATCACTGACAGAAATCTTAAAACAGTGCCAGTCCCAGTACTGACCCCTGAGGAACGCCATGTGTCACTGGTCTCCACTTGGACATCGAGCCATTGACCTCAGCTCTTTGAGTGTGAAGATCAAGACAACTGCTTATCCACCAAGTGGTCCATCCATCAAATCCATGTTTCTCTAAATTAGAGACAAGGATGTTGTGCAGGGCAGTGTCAAATGCTCTGCACAAGTCCAGGCACATGACATCAGTTGCTCTTCCCTTATCCACCAACACCGTAACCCCATTGTAGAAGGCCACCAAATTTGCCAGGCATGATTTGCCCTTAGTGAAGCCATGTCGGCTGCCACAAATCACCTCCTTATTTTCCATGTGCCCTAGCATAGTTTCTGGGAGGATCTCCTCCATGATCTTACCAGGCACAGAGGTGAGACTGAGTGGCCTGGAGTTCCCCAGATCTTCTTTTTTCCCATTTTTAAAAATGGTGGTTGTATTTCCCCTTTTCCAGTCAGCGAGAACTTCACAGGACTGCCACTACTTCTCAAAGATGATGGATAGTGGCTTAGCCACTTCATCTACCAGTTCCCTCAGGTCCTGCAGATGCATCTCATCAGGTCCCATGGATCTGCACACCTTCAGGTTCCTTAGATTGTCTCAGACCTGATTTTCTCCTACAGTGGGTGGTTCTTCATTCTCCCAGTCCCTGCCTTTGCGTTCTGCGTCTTGGGTGGTGTAGCTGGAGAATTTGCCGGTGAAGACTGAGGCAATAAAGTCGTTGAGTGCCTCAGCCTTCTCCATATCCCAGGTAACAGTCTCTCCTGTTTTCTTTGAGAGAGGGCCCACATTTTCCCTTGTCTTCCTTTAATCACCAATGTACCTATAAAAGCTTTTCTTGTTGACCTTGATGTCACTGACCAGATTAAATTCTATCAAGGCTTTGGCCTTCCTAGCCTGATCCCTGGCTGCTCGCACAGTTTCTCTGTATCCCTCCCAGGCTATCTGTCCTGGCTTCCACTCTCTGTAGGGTTCTTTTTTGTGTTTGAGCTTGTCCAGGAGCTCCCTGTTCATCCATGCAAGCCTTCTGGCATTTTTGCCTGACTCTCTCTTTGTCAGGATGCACCACTCCTGAGCTTGGAGGAGGTGATCCCTGAATATTAACCAGCTTTCTTGGGCCCCTCTTCCCTCCAGGGCTTTATCCCATGCTACTCTGCCAAGCAGATCCCTCAGGAGGCCAGAGTCTGCTCTCCTGAAGTCCAGGGCAGCGAGCTTGCTATGCACCCTCTTTGCTGCCCTAAGGATCTCGAACTCCACCATTCCATGTTCACTGCAGCCAGCGCTGCCCTTGAGCTTCACATTCCCCACCAGCCCCTCCTTGTTGGTGAGAACAAGGTCCAGCATAGCCCCTCTCCTCATTGGCTCCTCTATCACTTGCAGAAGGAAGTTATCATCAACTCATTCCAGGAACCTCCTGGATTGCATGTGCCCTGTTGTGTTGTCCCTCCAACAGATATCAGGGTGGTTAAAGTCCCCCCAGGAGGACCAGGGCTTGTGAACGTGAGGCTGCTCCCATCTGTCTATAGAGGGCCTCATCTTCTTGGTCATCCTGGTTGGGTGGCCTGTAGCAGACCCCCACTATAATGTCTCCTGTCCCTGTCCTCCCTTTAATCTCGACCCATAAGCTATCGGTCGGCTCCTCATCCATCCCCAGGTGGAGCTCCATGCACTCCAGCTCATCATTGACATAGAGGGCAATACCCCAACCTCATCTCCCCTGCCTGTCCTTCCTAAAGAGCCTGTATCCTTCCATTCCAACACTCCAGTCATAGGAGTCATCGCACCACATCTCCATGACGCCAGTAAGATTGTAGCCCTGCAGGTGTGCACACTTCTCTAGCTCCACTTGTTTATTCCCCATGCTAAGTGCCTTTGCATAGAGGCATTTAAGTTGGGCCCCCAATGAAGCTGACTTACTGGCTTGAATTCCTTTGTGCTGCTCTTCAGGTGCTCTCCAGCTGACCTGTGCTCCCTCTCCAGGCTCTGCGCTTCTATTGCTGGCACTGGCATCAAGCTGGTAGGAGTGAGTTTTGATTTTTATCTTACTGCGAGGAACTGAATGGTTCACAGAGTGCTGAAGACAGCAGCTATTTCTTAGGGTCACATTGGAACAGGGTGTAGAGATCTCCTAAGTGGTCCATCTAAAAGGTTCAACTCACGTAAGATGTCCTACTATATGTCTCTAATACATGTTCCTGATACGAACGTGTATGCAGCTTTGGGTTTTTGAACCATACAGTCCTACATGTCCAGTTGAAGTATCAAAAATTCCAGTTAGCCTGGATGATCCCTGAGTGACTTATGGTTTTGATTCTCCATCCTGAGTTGTTGTTAAGAGACCTGTTTTTCAGAGCTAATACTAGGTCTTGCATGTGTATGCATGATGGTGATGGTGGTTGTTGTTCATTTTAAACAGAAGTGAACCAAAGCACAGATGCCTCTAGAAAGCATGCAGTGAAAAGTCTTGTACACAGACAATCAGTTGGACATTCACTGTGTATCAGTATCACAGTTAAAGCATCTGTAATTCTTCACATGTCAGAAGGGTCATCAGGCCACAACTCAGGACTGGGTACAACTTTCCTACTCCAGAGCAGTGAGGCACGCTAGAAGAGACAGACAAAGAAATGAAGATAAAAATTTATTTCCTCCCAGAATTCCTTTTGTTTTCTGATAGAAAGGGGACAAAACACTCCTTTGCTGATGTCACAGTCAGCTCTGCATAATATATCACTAAAATGGTGACAGTACAAATCAACTATCACCCTAACAAAGAAGTGCTAATGACTGATACCTTCATCCACCTAGAAACTCACAGGGAGGAGCAACTGCTGCAAGTTATTCAGTCAGACCCAGGTAAAAGAAAACTCAAAACCAGCAGAAGCCAATATCCTCTCTACTTAAGAGTGAGGGTAGCTCATCTGCCTCTCCTTTACTAATGTATCACACAGTTTGACACCTGCTTACTGACTTCCCTGATGACTCACAGAACAAACACTCCTCACAACAGAATTAATGCTATAAAACAAATGTGGTCCTTCCTGCAAGTTCAGTAGCTGAGGTGGAGGTTATTTATTCCTCCAAGCCTGAGAAGATGGAGAAATGTCACAGGAAAATACTACATGGGCAATCCACTACCACAGAAGAGTTGTTCTAAAGAAGAACCAAATGCAGTAAGCTCTCCTAATTCTTTCATAGGTTATCACCCCCCACTGAAAAAAGGTAGATCCACTCATCAGAGGGGTGGAAGAAGTCCCCTCTTCCCGTATCCAGCCACCAGCACTAAGCAGCAGAACACGTCTTTTGGAGAGGCTGTGGAATTGGCGTCTCTGATCAGAGAAAAGCTTCACAGTAAGATGACATTTGTTCTAGGAAAGCCTCTGAGGTTGAGCTCTTTGGCAAACGTGATGAAATAAAACTTTAAAAGGTGGGCAGGTCTCTCAATCATAATTGAAGCTCTTTGAGACTTTTACTTTACCATCACTTTTATTGCAACTGAGTTCTCTTTTTCTTTCAAGAAATATTTTGACTAAGCAGTTTCTCATTGAAAACTGCAGGTCCTTTGAAATTGAAACTTCTTGTGGCAATGCATAAAACTTGCTCTAAATCTGTCAGAAATTAATTTTGATACCTGTCTGATCTATACTAATGTCCACCCTTGGTCATTAAACCAAACATAACCTACTGCTCAAGGAGAGAGGCATTCATTTGAAAAATGACCGAACAGCAGCACAATACTTCCAACAGCACCTGCAGTATCTTAGTAATTAGCTGATGAACTCAAAAAGCAGCTTTTCTGTTTTTCAAAAAGAAAAAATGTGGAGTCAATGGCTTTTTTCCATACTGCATAACAAACAGCTACTGAAATCTGGTTTTGTAGGTGTCCTGGTTTAGCCAGGATAGGGTTAAGTTTCCCCAGCAGTGGGGGGAAGCTCTAGCCGGGTTATTCATATACCATGCTGTTACCGAAAAACTCGGAATAAAAACTTATCAACACCAATTTGATGTAGATAAGCAGACACTTCTTTATTGACGGCCGGGTGCGCGGGTGAATCCTTTCACCAACGACGCACACCATGCACCAAAATCATACATCTTATATAGAACTCACTCATACATATTCATTATGTATTCATGCATAAACATAACAATTCCTGGAAATCATTATCATACTCTCCTCCTATTTCCGATTCTGCGCCGTAGAGTCCAGAAACACCTGGAAATGGGTCTGGGGTGTAATGTGAGTTGGTGGTTAATGAGTCGGTGGTCGCGATCTCCCCCTGTCGGAATTACCTATTGCTTGAGGACACTGTTTCTTGGCTTAAACTTATATGTTGCTTCAGCCGATTTCCCCATTTTCCCATTAATTTGGATTCTGACATCTCTCTGCATTCTTTCAGGTTATTAAATACCTTATAAGTAGATGATATATATATAAATCATCTTGAATCTTAAGCCTGTTATCTAGTTCTAAATGTTCCTACTAGGTGATTCTTTCGGCCTTGGTACAGGGCTGTACAAGGGAGTTCGTAGTAGCCTTGGTTCCTGTATAGAGTGCAAATGCAGTATATGATTTTTACTAAATATCTTCTATATTCCTATTAAAACTAAACAAATTAATACTAATCTATTTTAAATCAATAACATATCAAATCAGTAACAATGCTGACATCACATCCGGGCGCCAGAGCGCAGGAAGAATCGCTGATCGAGTGGGTTGGCGCAGCTGGTTCTCTCACTGCTGTATTGGCACATACCTTGCTCTGTTCATTGTTATTACTGTTATTGTTATTGTTGTTGTTTGTTGTGTTGCTGTTGCACTGTTTTATTAAACCTCTCCTTATCTCAGCCCCGGGGCTTTGTATTTCACTCCCTTTGTGGGGGGGCGCGTGGTCTCAGACCCCGGCAGGGACTAAACCACCACAACTTTTGGCACCCAAGGTGGGGCACGGGAGGGCTGAAATAAGGACAAAAGGAGAGGGTGTGTTAGGTGTAATTTTCTCTGTTCTTATTTGTATTGCTTGATAAGAAACGTTTGCAATGCTGGCCAATTTGCTTGCGTGGTGGGGCTGGATTAATCCTTATATCCACTGTGTGTTCCCAGTGCTGATGTTTGTTGTCAGTGGAAAATGTGTCAAGGGTCTTGTTTTGCTGTACTGGCTACTGACTGCTTATAATGGGCTTGTATCACTGCTTGTGGGGGTGAACCGGTACCTGTTTGCTGCCTGGGCTTTTGTTTGGGGTCTCACCCCCTCTATGGGTGAGCCAGGGGAAGAGATCCTCTCGGTTTTTGAGAGTTTCAGCTATCCCTGGAGCACCCAGGCCACTGTGTTCACAGCACAGTGCTTTCTAAATGACTGCCAGATCTTGTTTTGGGCCATGTGGTGGAAACCTGCCCCGAGGGCAGATAGTTGTAAATGGCAAGGTGTGTGGGAAAAGATGGGCAAGTGCCTGAGTCAGTGGTCACCCCCAATGTTCTGGGATTTCACCACTGAACAAGTGCAGAGTCCTGATAAACTGATGGAGTATTTGGAAAAGGTGTGTTGCCAATCTGACAAACCCCGGGAGACACAACTTGCTGCGATGTGCTGGGGGCTTGCCCATGCTTACCGTGTCATCTTTAACACTGTTCACTGCCCTCAAGGGGGAGAAGGGGCTGCGGGATCTGAATGTGAGCTTACTGGTACAGCAGCTGGGCCAGGGGGACAGGCAGTGCCAGTACCAGTCGCCTCCACCAGCACAGCAGCTGGGCCAGAGGGACAAGCAGTACCAATATCAGTCGCCCCGATACGGAAAACCAAATATACGAAAAAATCCCCTCGCAGTGTACAGGGTGATGATGAACCAGGCCCATCACAAGAGTAGGAGGAAGAGCCGGAGGTAACCATCCGATCTCTATCCCTGAGTGAGTTGCAAGGTATGTGGAAGGATTTCAGCCGCCTTCCAGGTGAGCAAATTTGCACCTGGCTGCTCTGATGCTGGGACAGTGGAGCTGCTGGTTTTGAATTGGAAGGGAGAGAGGCCAAGCAGTTGGGACCTTAAGCCAAGCAGGCTGGTATTGACAAGGCAATAGGGAAACAGGCTCAAACTCTCAGCCTTTGGAGGCGACTCCTGCTTGGTGTGAGGGAGAGGTACCCCTACAAGGATGATGTTCTATGTCGGTTAGGCAAGTGGACCGACATGGAGAAAGGCATTCAAAACCTCAGGGAATTGGCTGTGTTTGACATGGTCTATGGTGATCTGAATGATGAGCGGTCACCAATGGATCCAGATCAGGCCCCTTGCACACAGTCGATGTGGCGGAAGTTCCTGCAAAGTGGACCAGAGGCACATTCCAAAGCATTAGCAGTAGTGTCCTGGTGGCGAGACACCCAGACTCAGACAGTGGACGAAGTGATTGTCCAGCTCCGGTAATATGAGGGAAGTCTCCCTTCCTCCCAACATGCTTTGGTTTCAGCTGTAGAGGAACTGTCTCGGAGGCTCCAGAAAATGGAAGAGGACATGTCCTACATTCCACCTGCACGGGCTGATGTCTCAGCTATTAGAAGCAGGCGCTTCCCCACCCAAGAGAAGGGCAGTGGAAGGTACACACCACGGGGTACCCTGTGGTTCTTCCTCCACGACCATGGGGAAAACATGAGGAGCCCATTTCCGCCCTAGCTGCACGAGTACAGCAGCTGAAAGCAAAGACCACCATGAAAGGGGAGTCTTCCAAGAGAGACACAGCTCCAGTGTCCAGTTGGAAATCCCCCAGACAGAATAGAATGGCCAACACTATGCTTGACCCTCTTGAGGAGACCAGCAAGTCATTCTTGCAGGAGTCACTCTTAGAACAAGTGAGTGATGGTGAGCAGGATTAGAGGGGCCCTGCCTCCAGCCAGGTAGAGGAAAGGGATAATCAGATTTACTAGAAGGTGTGGATCCGATGGCCTGGCACATCAGACCCACAAGAATATAAGGCCTTGGTAGACACTGGCACACAGTGCACCCTGATGCCATCAAGCCACAGTGGGGTTGAACCCATCTGCACCTCCGGAGTGACGGGGGGATCCAAACAGCTGACCCTATTAGAAGCTGAAGTAAGCTTAACTGGGAAGGACTGGCATAAGCACCCCATTGTGACTGGCCCAGATGCCCCGTGCATCCTAGGTATAGATTACCTCAGGAGAGGGTACTTTAAAGACCAAAAGGGTACCGGTGGGCCTTTGGTATAGCTGCCCTGGAGGAGGTTGAGCAATTGTCCACCTTACCCGGCCTCTCAGAGGACCCCTCGGTGGTGGGGTTGCTTAAGGTTGAAGAGCAGCGAGTGCCAATTGCTACCAAGACGGTGCACCGGTGGCAGGACCGCACTAACCGAGATTCCCTGGTCCCCATCCATCAGCTGATCCGTCGACAGGAAATTCAGAAGGTGATCAGCAAGACTCATTCATCTTTCAACAGCCCTATATGGCCAGTGAGAAAACCTAATGGCGAATGGAGACTGACCGTGGACTACCGTGGCCTGAATGAAGTTACGCCAGCGATGAGTGCTGCAGTGCCGGACATGCTAGAGCTCCAGTATGAGCTGGAGTCGAAGGCAGCCAAGTGGTACGCCACAACTGACATCACCAACGCGTTCTTCTCCATCCCAATAGCACCAAAGTGCAGGCCACAGTTTGCATTCACTTGGAGGGGTATCCAGTACACCTGGAATCGATTGCCCCAGGGGTGGAAACACAGCTCCACCTTTTGCCATAGACTGGTCCATACTGCACTGGAGAAAGGTGGGGCTCCAGAACACCTGCAGTTCATTGATGATATCATTGTATGGGGGGACACAGCTGAGGAAGTCTTTGAGAAAGGAAAGAAGATAATTGAAATCCTCCTGAAGGCTGGTTTTGCCATCAAGTGACAGAAAGTTAAGGGGCTGGGAAGGGAGATTCAGTTCCTAGGAATAAAATGGCAAGATGGGCGTCGCCACATCCCAATGGAGGTAATAAACAAGATAACAGCCATGGCCCCACCAACCACTAAAAAGGAGACTCAGTCTTTCCTGGGCGCTGTGGGGTTCTGGAGGATGCACATCCCAAACTACAGCCTGATTGTGAGCCCTCTCTACCACGTAACCCGCAAGAAGGACAATTTTAAATGTGGCCCTGGGCAACAACAAGCCTTTGAACAAATTAAGCAGGAGATTACCCAGGCAGTGGCCCTCGGGCCAGTCCGGACAGGGCAGGAGATTAAGAACGTGCTCTACACCGCAGCTGGGGAGAATGGCCCTTCCTGGAGCCTTTGGCAGAAAGCACCTGGGGAATCCCGAGGCCGACCTCTAGGCTTTTGGAGCTGGGGATACAAAGGCTCTGAAGCTAACTATACACTGACTGAGAAGGAGATAGTGGCAGCGTTCGAAGGAGTTCGGGCTGCCTCAGAAGCAGTCGGCACTGAGACACAGCTCCTCCTGGCACCCCGACTGCCGGTGCTGGGATGGATGTTCAAAGCAAAGCCTCCCTCCACACATCATGCAACAGACGCCACGTGGAGTAAATGGGTTGCGTTGATAACACAACAGGCCCGAATAGGGAACCTCGACCGCCCAGGATTAGTGGAACTGATCATAAACTGGCCAGAGAGCAAAGATGCTGGGATGTCACCAGAACAGGAGGTGAAACGTGCTGAGGAGGCCCCACCATATAACGAGCTGCCAGAGGAGGAGAAGCGATATGCCCTGTTCACTGATGGGTCTTGTCGCATTGTGGGAAAACATCGACAATGGAAGGCTGCGGTGTGGTATCCCACATGACGAACCACTGAAGCTGTTGAGGGACAAGGTGAATCGAGCCAGTTCACAGAGGTGAAAGCCACCCAATTGGCTTTGGAGATTGCTGAGCGAGAAAAGCGGCTGAGGCTCTATCTCTACACTGACTCGTGGGTGATGGCAAGTGCCCTGTGGATGTGGTTGCAGCAATGGAAACAGAACAACTGGCAACGCAAGGGCAGACCTGTCTGGGCCGCTGAAGTATGGCAGGATATTGCAGCCCAGGTGGAGAACCTCGTTGTGAAGGTGCGCCATGTGGATGCCCATATACCCAAGAGTCGGGCCACTGATGAACATCAACACAACCAGCAGGCGGACCAGGCTGCTAAGATCAAAGTGGCTCAGGTGGACTTGGACTGGCAGCATAAAGGTGAACTGTTCATAGCCCGGTGGGCCCATGAGACCTTGGGCCACCAAGGCAGAGATGCAACATATAGGTGGACTTGAGATCGAGGGGTGGACCTCACCATTGACACCATCGCAGAGATCATCCATGGATGTGACGTGTGCTGCGATCAAACAAGCCAAACGGGTGAAGCCCCAGCGGAATGAAGATCGATGGATGAAATATAAATATGGAGAGGCCTGGCAGATCGACTACATCACACTGCCACAGACCTGCCAAGGCAAGCGCCACGTGCTCACAATGGTGGAAGCAACCACTGGATGGCTCGAAACTTATCCAGTGTCCCACGCCACCGCCCGAAATACCATCCTGGGCCTTGAAGACGGAGTCCTGTGGCGACACGGCACCCCAGAGAGGATTGATTCGGACAATGGGACTCACTTCCGAAATAACCTCATAGATGCCTGGGCAGAAGAACACGGCATCGAGTGGGTCTACCACATCCCCTACCACGCACCAGCCTCAGGGAAGATCGAGCGCTACAATGGACTGTTAAAAACTACATTGAGAGCAATGGGGGGTGGAACCTTCAAACACTGGGACACACATCTGACAAAGGCCACTTGGTTAGTCAGCACAAGAGGATCTGCCAGTCGAGCTGGCCCGGCTCAGTCAAAACTTCCACGTGTTGTAGATGGGGATAAAGTCCCTGTGGTGCGCATGAGGGATCTGCTGGGAAAAATGGTCTGGGTTAGTCCTGCGCTGGGCAAAGGCAAACCCATCCATGGGATTGCTTTTGCTCAAGGACCTGAGTGCACCTGGTGGGTGATGCAGAAGGATGGAGAGGTCCGATGCGTACCACAAGGGGACTTGATTGTGGGTGAAAACACACCGTGAATTATACTGTGCTTTTGTTAATTTTTCTTCGTTGTTGCTAATTGCTAAATGGCAGCTGGACGTGATGCAGATGGTATAGAATAAAGGGGTGGATTATGTCCTGGTTCAGCTAGGATAGGGTTAAGTTTTTCCAGCAGTGGGGGGAAGCTCTAGCCGGGTTATTCATATACCATGCTGACATCACCTCCAGGCGCTGAAGTGCGGGAAGATTCGGTGAGCGCGTGCGTTTGTGCAGCTGTTCCTCTCACTGCTGTATCGGTACATACCTTGCTCTGTTCATTGTTATTACTGATATTCTTATTGTTATTGTTGTTGTTTGTTGTGTTGCTGTTGCACTGTTTTATTAAACCTCTCCTTATCTCAGCCCCGGGGCTTTGTATTTCACTCCCTTTGTGGGGGAGGGGCAGCGGCCTCATGGTCCCAGACCCTGGCAGGAACTAAACCACCACAAGTAGGGATGGTCAGTGTTTATCACTGATATGGAGGTTGTATTGTGTAAAGTCCAATGTCTAACATAAGTCGTCTGAGAGTCAGAGAACCTGTGTTTTCTCTATCTACTCAGAAATCTGCCTGCCTTTCACTATTTTTATTCATCCATTGCTCCTATTTTGCAAACACAGACTTGCCATATCCTCAACCTGTCTCAAATGCACAGTGCATTAGGAAGCAGCTGGTCCACAAGGGACATGACGTGAGCTCGTAGCCAGGAGCCTTGTTATGGCTCCCCTGCGCAGTGACCTCACAAACAAGAAACAGATGCAGAGCGGCAATTCTGGGTCAGGATCAGACCCAGAGACAGTGATCAGGGTCAGGCAGACCAGAGATGAAGCAGTCTGATGTCAAGCCAGGCAGCCCAGCCAGTGGGTCTGGGTCAAGGTAAAGACCAGGCGCTGACACATCCGCTTACTCAGCTGTGTTATGCCACAGCAGTAGGACCCAACAGCATATAGCATGTAGCGTAGAGCAGCTCCCAAGGCAGAGGAGAGGCAGGCCCTTGCCTCTGGGCCTTGTCTACAACAGTTCTTACTAGTGAAGGAGCTGACCTTGGGCTCAGACAGCTAAATTTAACTCAGCCAACTAAACTACTGGAAGGTGGATGTGCTCTGGGCCCTACATAATGAAGATCTGAAGCAAGAAGGGAGAGGTTTCCTCATATGCTTCTAAAATTTGCAAGAGGCTTTCTGGTAATGAGCTATCACAATCATCCACCTTGGATAGACCTGGTGGATAGACTACATCTCTCCAAAGTATACAACGTTCCCATGGCACTGTTAAAAAAATATTCATATTTAAATGCTTTCCATCTTTCAGCTTGAAAACTGTCTTACCAAATCTTCTGAATTTCAAAGTGACACACTTTTCACTCTTCCCCAATCCCTCCTACCAGAAATAGCTACAAGACCATCTGTACCAGACACTGCATCCTGCCCTGGGGTTTTTCCAGTGTGCCATGGAAACTGATAAAGCTGCACTGTTTGTACCCAAGGTCTGTCAGAGGCTCTGTGGTCAATACCTAGCTAGCTGCCTTGGTCAGGTTTCTAGAATCTAATCAGTGAGGTAACATGGACAGTGACAGAAGGGATAAAGAAAACGTCTTCAGTCAGTTATTAGCACTCATCCCACCTGCTCCCATGTCCTTAGACTGCTGCCCAAGTCCCTTCACCCCAGTATCTCAGTTCTGTGTTATTAATCACTCATATAATACTCATTAGTCCTGCAACAGAAGTTAAACACTTCTGTCTCAACTGTGATGATGTCACAGCAAAAGAGCTATTCCTCAGTGTCACCTGCTCAACAGTAATGTATCTTCAAGTGAAGCAACAACATGTTTGGCATGTCAGCCTATTATCTACAGGCAAACTGTTTCTGCTTTTATTTTGGAAGTATTCTCTTATCTGGAAACTTAAAACAGTTGTCAACGGAAGTATTAATAGCAGGAAAAACTGGTGCAGATAACTAGAGGCTGGAGTTTGAATGGTGTTGGGAAGAAGCAAAGAGCAACCAGAACATTCTGGAGTACTGTTAAATTAATGGTTATGGGAAAGGCAGAGAAACACAATTCCCGCAGACAAATGCTGGCTTTCTACACATTACAAAAAAATTTACTAGGTTGATATGATTCCAGTAGTTAGGGGAATACTTTGCCAAATAAAACAGATGTAGCCAGAACAAAATAAAACAAAACAAACCTAAAAAAAATTGACTGATTATGTTCCTGTAAAATACTTCTGAGTTTGAGTGAACAATCAGAAGCAACTGTGTATCTGCAAGTTCTGCAGATGAGCCATACTCTTCAGGTAATCAAGGACCTGGTAATCAAAGATAAAGTGCTGACAAGAAAAAACACTTGAAGAAGTTAATAGGACTTGCTCTTCTCAAGAATACTGTCAGCCAATGTTTTTTCTTTGGTGTTGATACCACAGTGAATATTGCAGATGTGCAAGGATTTTTTTTCCCCACCCAAGCTTTTAGTGGCTTTAAACACCACAGCTGTTAGTATGAGGCTGTGTCAGCCGGCGCAAGACTAGTTCAAGAGACATGGGCAGCCTGATATCTGATACTGCTGAGCAGGTGCAACCTACATCTACTGGAGCACATATATTGTTCACAGTACCATCCAGCTGTCCAAAACCACTAAGGATAGAAACCCTCCAACTAGACCAGCTAGGACACACAAGCTCTACCACTTGCAAAGTTTAAATTATTTTCTTAAATAAGTAATGTGCTTTTTTTCAAAAAGAAAGTCAAGATTAACAGGAGCTGATGGATGCACAGAACTTCCGAAAATCTCCATCTTTTCTGCAAGCCAGAAAAATTAATGTGTCACCCAATTGTCAAACATTCTTATGACCACTTACAGGCTTTCACTAAGCAAAGCGCTTGTTATGAGTTTAATGTTAAGCATGTCTACATGTGTAGGAAACATGCAAATTGAGATCCTCAATTTCAAATAAATCTTGATGCCTGTTTATATATATGTACTTATTTTTGTAATTGGGGGAGGAGTGATGGGCACTGTATAAAAAGAAATTGCCTTCCAAATTTTTAATACACTCATTTTAAAGGTGAACATGAGTCACTCAAAGAACAACCAAGCAGTGAGACTGGAACCTTTAAAACCCACCACAGAAGGAAAACATCCAGTGAAATTCAATGTTAAGTCCCTCATATCTTCTGTTAGCTGTCACTGCCAGCTACATTGGCTATACGTATACTGCCAAATGTGGTATGGAGCTGAATTATGCTGAGCCCTGTGACAGTCTGTCCTGGTTTTGGCCAGGATAGAGTTAACTTTCCTTGGGCTGAGAGGGAACACAGCTGGAGGGCCGGGCTGGATTGGTGATTGGAGTATCCCATATCATGTGATATTATGCCTAGTATATAAAGGAGATGTGTGCTCTCTCATTTATGCTTCTGGTTGGCAGGGTGGGATCTTTGGTGGGGTTGGGATTGTTGCTGGGAGTGGGCTGTGTACCCGTCACTGGGTGGTGAGCAACCTGTTTGGACTTCCTATTGTTACCGTTGTTTTGTTACTATCACTAAACTGTTTTATTCAACCTACAAACTCTCCCTTTTTTCCATCTTTTTTTGTCCCTCTCCTATTTCACCAGGGAGGGGGGGAAAAAGTAAGTGGCTGGCTGCATGGTGATTGGCTACCGGCTGACTTCAAACCACGACAGAGTCCCATCTCTCTATCCCCCTTGCTGGTTTAACTCAGCCTCAAAGTTTCAAAAGAGTACTTTTAAGAAGTCGTGCACAGGATACCCATCAATATTTTGAGCTCCATCAGTGTCTATTCATCTGCACTGAGTATATGAATAAGGTTTTGTGTCTGTGATAAACCACTGTTTGGTCCTTAAGCCTCCACCTTAGTTGAATGCCAGTTGTGAGTCCCCTGTAGATGCTCTCCACAGCCAATAGTCCAGACCTGTGCAAATCCAGCAACCTCTGGTTGGCCATTACTACAACTAAGCTATGAAATCCATCACAGCCTAAGTCAGCTCTGGGGAGTGATGTCTCTACTCTTTCTCTCTCATACAAAATACCATACAGAAAGCCAGAGCGACACAACACATTGAATATTGCCATGTCTCCTTTCTTGTCTTACTCTGAGAAAAAGGTGAATCTTCCCTGATGAATGCTTCCTTGCATAACATAACATAACATAACATAACATAACATAACATAACATAACATAACATAACATAACATAACATAACATAACATAACATAACATAACATAACATAACATAACATATTAACATAACATATTAACATAACATTAACATAACATAACATAACGGAGTGTAGAATGGAACAGTACCTCCCTCCACAGCCCCTCTTCCCATCTTCCCTAAGAAAACAAATGGCAGGTTCCTTTAGCATAGTTTTTTTTAGGCAATGACTTTTCTCCAAGAGATTTACTGCAGCAGCCTTACAGGAGATTTGTAGCAGGCAGTCCTCCATCTGTAATCTTACATCCTCAGTGTGAGAGCCATAATTCTCCTGGAGTGAAATGACACAGGATCATAATGGATAATCATGTATTATGATGATATTGTCTCTACAGGAAGGATTGCACTTGGCTTTGTCTGTCTCCTTTGGGCAACACAAAACTTTCACAAAGCTGAAACGAATCACATTTTTCTGGTTGATACCATGACATCAGTTGGACACCCCACCTCCCCACACAACAGCACTGTCCCAGCTATTTTAAAGAACATTTTCTGAAGAGTGGATTTCTCAGGAGTTTGGATACTGGATATGGAATATTTCAGCCGCACATTGCTAGCATGATTCTGGCTCAGGCTGATAATGATGTAAATGTGTGACAGGTGTTTCACTTGTCTGAAATGATCTATTCATACAGTTCTTCATGCACAGGTGTCCAACATCAGAATGAAGTCCAAAAGGTATTAAATAGTGCAAAGCAATGTTTTAATATAGAAAAGATATCTGTTTTACTTTCATTATGGCATGAATGGACTACTGTAGGCACAAAGTATGTACTTAGAAAGCCCTTTTGCCAACACAACAAAGTATTACTCTTTTAATGAGTCTTGAACATTCTTCATAACCACCAATGGACAGGACCTCCACTGTACACCTCTGTTGTCTCACCAAAAAGTTACACCTTTAAGAGTACAATGGACAAAAATTTTGATTCAGAACTGGGGAAAGAATATTTCACCCTCCTGATTCATTCAAAAAGTTCTCTGCTGCCTCCTGTTTCCTTGGAGTCTCCAGTTCTTAAATTGAAACAGACTTAATGTGACCAAAGTACACACTTTGTGCCACAGCACAAAGTAGAATCACAGCAAGTTTTCTGACTTTCCCAGTAAATTCACTGAATTGACCTGTTCCTCTGTGCTCAAACTGGCAGCAAGAAGAAAATCTTAGCTTTATTTTGTGAGAGCTCAGACTTACTGAGCAATATGCATCTTTTCTTAGTCAGAGATTAAAAAGTCAGCAAGAATCCAGTCATTCTAATTGCAAAACAGGATCACTCAAATGCTTTTGCCATGATTAACTAAAAATCGTAACTGACGGGATCTTCAGGGTTCAGGCTGGAGTTTGTAAGACACAGCTTCAATTCTCTGCTTTGTGACTGGTATCTTGTGTGACTTGGCACAAGCATCCATGCTGTAGTTCCCCAGCAGTAAAAAAGTGCAATGGTATGGTTGTAGTTTTCAGGAAGATCATCAGTTTCAGGTGGGTTCTGAGATATACAAGAAAATGGGGCCACAAGGCTCTGACTGGGTCAGTGGGCTTTATCACCACATTGTTCATAGAGACTGGCTGACATTCTATATGCCATGTGTTTGCTGGAATGCAATGTTGTACTTTCATTAGTATTCTGCTGAAATCAACAGAACCACTCCTAATCCTGCACTAATACACATGTATGAAACTAACAGTTTGTTCACTTGGCACATTAGGGAGGGAATGTGTTTGATTCTGTACCTAAATAGATTAAAAAAAAAAACAACCAACCAAACAAAACAAAACAGGAATACTGAGGCTAAGAGCAGGACAGGATTCTTTAAAATGCAGAGTGGTGCCAAGCATTCATAGGTGCAGATTTATTGGCAGGTGCAAGAAATCAGCAGGACGATAATAAGCTGCATTAGCCTAGTAGAAGAGGGAGGCTAATACACAGACTGTAACAACACCTTGCTGGTGCAATACTGAATTTTTAGTCTGCATGATGCAATTTATCCCTTTCATTAACAGCAAGGCCAGGTTTAGACTGCCTCTTGATTGAACAGTTAGCCCAGTATTGAACCTGTTTGAAAACATCCCAAAATTCATACTTAAGAACATATCAAAATGGTCTGAATTTTATCTACTGCTATTTTAAAGGTATTTCTCTCATTAACATGGAACAAAAGTGGCAGATTTTTTTGGAACTTGGAAAATCCTTAGGTGTTAAATATGGGTGCCTAAGGTCAGGATCCTACACCTGGTGAGAAAAGGTAAATATTATCACACAATTCATGCTTTCTGGAATGTTTCCTTATCTTTTTTTTTTTTTTTGTCCTCCCCACACTTCACCAAGTGGAAGCAGTCTGGATACAACCTACAGTTTACTCAAGTACTAAAGGCATTTTTGTCATTTTAGGGCCTTCTCTCTGCCGCTTTCTCCCTTTCTCAGTATCAGATGGTACTTCAAAAACTCTAACCTGTCATTCTGAGTCTAGCAATGAAATGAAAATATAGATAAAGCTCATCCTTCTTGGCTGAGAGGAGAAGCACAGACACGAATCTGTCACAGAAAAAAAGCTAGATTCTTATTAACACTAAATCTGGGCAGTAGTCAGATTTGCACTTTAGTAGCTTGTGATGTAACCACACCTTAGAGCAAATTACAATCAGCTTCAGAAAGGAATCCATAAAGCACAATTCAAAAAATGCACTTAGGCATTTGCTTAAAGTTCAGCTTCTGTATCACTGAATATTCAGCAATTCCCATTTCAATCCCTTCTAGTTTCTTCATGAAATACTAATCTGAATAAACATAAAAGCAAGTACAATTATGAATAAGCAAGAACATTTTAACTTTTCCTCTCCTTTGTGTGACTGGCCAAACAAAGCACTGTTAAACTAATGAAAGTCAGACATCTACTGCTGCTGCTATTATGGCACCTCTGACAAAAACACAACTAATTTCCTCAGGCCAGAAGAAGAGATAAGGGCAATTACTCTGGTGACTATTTCTAACACTCAGATTTGTCCAAATAATTTCTACAGTTGTCACATACTTACACTAAACCCCAGTACCTATGCTACAGCTGGTATGTCTTCACAAGTTTTTTCTTAAAGGCTCCTCTAGACACCAAGGACTGGCATTTTAAAATCACTGTAAAGCTACCATTCCCCCAACTCAGCTGCACAGTTTTGCTTATTGGCTAGAATGCCTTTTTTTTTTTTCCAAGTGTCCACAAATCTGGGGGGCAGAGACTGTGTTTTAATCCATTATTATCTTCCAATAATCGTGCTGAATGTGTTTAGTCTACATGCAAAAAGTAGGAGGCAGTATTTAATTACCATGACAATACTTTGAGGTCCTAAATGAAACTATTGATATGAAAGTCCTAAATGAAAGGACTATTTCAAAAAATTGAACTTTGTCTATTAAACAGACTGACTAAATCACATCTACAGCATAGACATCATGCTGCTGTTACCCAAGCAAATTAAAAAGACAAATACTGAAGCAAAAGTCAATTTTATAAATGGCAGATCTGAGGAACAGAGAAACTGAAGTGACACATCCAAAGTTACACAAGAATTGACTACAGATTCCTTGTTATCTGTTCCTGTGTCAATGACAGAAGAAACATGCTGATATAAGGAAATGATCACCTGCTTTGCAACTTATTTACTTATAGCAACTTATAGTAACTTATAATGATTTCTGAATATTGCTTAATAATCCTGCTTGCCCTGACCGTTCTGTGGAAACTTACCAAGGACTACTGTGTTCAACAAAACAAAGCAGTTTTCTGTGGAAACTTACCAAGAATTACTATGTTTGGCAAAAATAAGAGACATGTCCTTGGAAAGCAGATGTGCTCTAACAAGTTGGGTCTTTGTAAACTATATATGCACAGTAGAAAATAATAAGCTAGTGCTCTTAGATAAGATAGAAGTGGTAAACCAGCTGGAACCACTCTTATTGTTCAAGAAATTGGCTAAGAGAATCTGTGCATGCTCCAAAGAAAAGTACAAGGTGAAGAAGACTGTGAGCCTTCCTCTGAAAGACCCCCGAAGACAACCACCAGGAGGCAATGCGCAGGTGCAAAGATAACGTAAACTGCTGACACCAGCCTTTTGAACTAACCCAGCCTTAGTCATGCATATGTATATTTGTGTTATGCAATCCAATGAATACGTATATCCACACTCTATAAGTTTCTGGTAAAATGTGCTGTTGGTGTGCAAGCTTTGTGGAGAAATCCCCTTGCACCCTGGCACCGGAGTAAACATACCTGCTTTATAACTCTCTCCGAGCTGTACAGTTTGTTTCCATGCATCAATGCCTTCTAGAGAGTGTTCCTGAAAAACAGTTCTTTGATGGCCACACCTTTGAATACAACAGAAATATTTAGATAGAATGAGGTGGAACAATGAGAAATAATGGTAATGTACATATAAGTGGTAAAAAGGTATTTTAACCAGGTGTTAGAAAACATGAAAATTGTGAGAAGTGATGTTACTTGCCATTAAAGTGAGAAAAGCTAAAGAAAAAGAAAAGTATGATTCACAGTTCACCCACGTGCCAGTTTTTGTTCTATTTTGGAAGCCTAACAAGATTCCTTCTCTAGTCACAAGGCCTCTTTTGCCTCATTCTGTTACCTGAAATAAAGACTCTTGAAACCAGCAATTAGTTTAGAGAGGAGATACTGCTTTATTTTGTGCAGGGTGCTAGGTGGAAAGCATCCACAAATCATGCACAGTAAACCATTGATCAGTGTCCCTTATAGTAGTCAGTAAGATATAAGAATTGACCACTACCAGATGCACGTCTTGAACTATTTGATTAATAGCCCTTAAGTCTTGAATCAGCCAATACTCATTAGAGCATGGTTTCTTCACCAGGAGAATGGGAGCATTATATTCAGATTGACACTCCCTTAATAGTCCATATTTCATAAAATTTTCTATCACGGGTTCAAGTCCTTTCCTTGCTTCCAATTTTATAGAATATTGTTTTCATCTTACTGGTTAGACTCCTGACTTTAACTCAGTCTTCACTGGTTCAGCTAATTTGACTGACCTGGTACTTCAGATGCCTGTACAAGGGGACCTCTTCAGGTATCTTCGGAATTTCTTCTGCTGTTCCCTGCTGTAACAGAAAAACTTGCGTCTCCAGTGCCTTTTCTTCAGGTATGTGTACATGGATGTGGTTACCTTCAAACATGATTTGAGCATTCAGTTTACTTAACAAATATCTTCCCAATAAAGGCATACAGCAATGAGGTATGTACAAAAATTTGTGCATAAAATTCTGAGATCCATATCCACATTTAATAGGTTGGAAAAATGGCCTAACTTCTCTACCCCCTGTGGCACCAACAATAGATATACTTTGTTTACTCAATCTACCCTTATATGGGGTTAAAGCTGAACATGCTGCACCAGTGTCAACTAAAAATTCTACTTTCTCATTCCCCAACTTCAGGGTAACCAGGGGTTCTGCTGGGAAGACTTACAAGTCATCCCCCGGACCCCGTCAGTTGAAATCCTTGTCTAAAGTCAACAATTCTGTTAGTTTAGGATTTTCATTAATCCTAGGGAGTCTCGTCTGCGATCTATGTTGCGGACACTCCCTTTTCCAATGTCCCTTTTGTTTGAAAATTGCACATTGATCTTTTTCAAGAGGAGCAAAAGGGCACTTATTTCTCCCCATTTGATTCTGATTTGCTTCTAGGCTCCCAAATCTGCTACCAAGAAAGGAACTTTTGCCCCTACCGGCTCTGCAGCAGGCCTTACTGCCTGTCTTAAAGGTACCTGCAGCACAGCTCCTCCTCATCTAGTACAATGGTTACAGGACTATAATTTTCACTCCCAGATGCTCTCTCTGGTTCCCTGCTAGGCTCTCCCTCTTCCCTCGCTTCCACATCTTCATCCTGAACATCAGGTGGCCGCCGTGGGGCCGGCGGTCCCTGTAGGGCTACTAGTAACTGAACATCCTCCTCTTTCTCAGTATTCTTATACTTATTGTACTGTTACAAGCCAAGCAGCACCGCTTTAACATTTTTGATTTTCGATTTTCATGATCCAAATTCAATACATTCATATAATTAACCGTTAATCCACAATCCTTTCCACCAGTATAGTCATTTCTGAGAGTAAAGAACAAATCAACATATGGTATTTCATCCCATTTCCCATCCCGTCTACAGAACAACATTAACTGCAATATTGTGTTATATTTCAATGTTCCATCCTTTGGCCGTTCTTCCTGATTGTCTAATATACACATCAGCCACCAATGATTACAATATTCAACCAACATTTTCCAAGTTAACGGACCGCCTCCAAACTTTTGCTAGAGTTTCAATATACAACCTAAAGGAGAGGCTCTTACAGTGTCTCCTTCAGATGACATTGAATTTCCCATTACCCTCATGTCTACCTGCTCTGGTTGTCACCATACAAACGCAGGAGAACACTCACCAGCTGCAACCAACCTTTATCCACCAACATGTACTTTTCCTAGTATGATTTACTTGGAAATTCCTTTTATTGAGCAATATCTCAACTTGCTTCCAGTCAAGTACTCACCGTCCCTGCCGGGAAATCACCAGGGAAGTCCCTGGAGAAACCATCTGGTGCGCACTGGAGTTCCGCTCATGATTCCTGGTGGTGGGGAGTGTTGGACGGACTTCAAGTCTCACTATTGGCAGTGTCCCAGACAGCAGAGTCCCATCTGGGTTGCCAGAAAACTGTTACCTGAAATAAAGGCTCTTGAAACCACAAATTAGTTTAGAGAGGAGATACTGCTTTATCCTGGGCAGGGTGAGATGGAAAACATCCACAAATCAAGCATACCAGACCAAAGAACGTCAAAGTATTTATACACTCCAAACTACAAGATTACATATTTTCTATAGCGATTATTGGTTAGGTGCTTATCACTTCTATCCCTTATTGGTTAGTGGGTTTGTTAACTTTCTGCACAAGCTCAAAGGATAAGGGTTTATATTCGGGAAGGGGTCTTAAGCTTATTTCCATAAAACAATTTTAACAAGCTTCCATGTACCAGGATGTTTCTCTTCTTCAAGGACGGTACTTCCTGATTAGAAGTTCCTTATTGTTGATGGTTTGAAGAACAGGCTGGCCTATCTGGTGCGTCAAATTTGTCCTTGTATTTGATGAGAAACACTTGTATGGATAACAATATGTACTAAGTGGCCTTGGGTGCGATGAGAAGCATGCAGTATGAGCAACAGGGGGAGCCTGAAGCCATGATGCAGCACGAGAACTATGACATAGTAGCTATAACAGAAACGTGGTGGGATGCCTCACACAACTGGAGTGCTGCAATCGATGGCTACAAGCTCTTCAGGAGGGATAGGCAGGGAAGGAGAGGTGGTGGAGTGGCCGTATACATAAGAGAATGCTATGAGAGCTCAGAAATCACGTATAGTAATAACGGGGTTGAGAGTGTTTGGATTAGGTTAAGGGCCAATAAAGCAGATCTTGCTGTGGGAGTCTGCTATAGACCTCCCAACCAAAGCAGTGAGGTGGATGAAGCCTTATATGAACAGTTGGGAGAAATCTTGCAGTCACTTGCCATTGTTCTTGTGGGGGACCTTAACCTCCCGGGTGTCTGCTGGGATCACAACACAGCAGAGAGGAAACAATCCAGGAGGTTCCTGGAATGTGTGGAGGAAAACTTCCTCACACAGCTGGTGAGTGAGCTGACCAGGGGAGGTGCCCTCCTGGACCTGCTTCTTGTGAACAGGGAAGAGCTTGTGGGGGAAGTAAAGGTTGGAGGCTGTCTAGGGTGCAGTGATCATGAGATGATTGAGTTTTCATTCCTTGGAGAAACAAAGAGAGGGGTTAGTAAAACTGCCACCTTAGACTTTCGGAGGGCAGACTTTGACCTGTTCAAAACACTGATTGACAAAATCCCTTGGGAGGCTGCCCTGAAGGATATGGGAGTCCAGAAAGGCTGGACATACTTCAAGAGCAAAGTCTTAAAGGCACAGGAGCAGGCTGTTCCCACGTGCTGAAAAACAAGCAGGCGGGGAAGGAGACCGGCCTGGCTAAACAGGGACCTTTGGCTGGATCTCAAGAAGAAAAGGAGAATCTATGACCTTTGGAAGAGGGGCCAGGTCTCTCATGAAGACTATAAAGATGTAGTGAAGCTATGCAGGGAGAGCATTAGGAGAGCCAAAGCGCACCTAGAGCTCAACTTGGCTACAGCTGTTAAGGATAATAAAAAATGTTTCTATAAGTTTGTTAACAGCAAAAGGAGGATTAGGGAAAATCTCCATCCTTTATTGGATGCAGAGGCAAACATGGTAACTAAGGATGAGGAAAAGGCTGAGGTGGTCAACGCCTACTTTGCCTCAGTCTTTAGCAGTGGAACTGGCTGTTCCTGGACACCCAGCCTCATGAGCTGGGAGATGGGGAGGGGAAGCAGAATGAGGTCAGCACAATTAAAAAGGAGGTGGTCAGAGACCTGCTATAGCACTTGAATGTGCACAAATATGCGGGACCAGATGGGTTACACCCAAGGGTGCTGAAAGAGTTGGCAGATGTGTTCACCAAGCCGCTTTCCATGATTTACCTGAAGTCATGGCTAACTGGGGAGGTCCCACTGGACTGGAGGGTGGCAAATGTGACACCCATCTACAAGAGAGGCAGAAAGGAGGATCCGGAAGACTATAGACCTGTCAGTCTGACCTCGGTACCAGGGAAGGTCATGGAGCAGATCATCTTGAGTGCCATTACAAGTCATATAATGGACAACCAGGGGATCAGGCCTAGTCAGCATGGGTTTATGAAAGGCAGGTCCTGCCTGACAAACCTGATCTCCTTCTATGACAAGACGACCCGACTATTGGCTGAGGGAAAAGATGTGGATATTGTCTACCTGGATTTTCGAAAAGCATTCGACACAGTTCCCCATAGAATTCTCATAGAAAAACTGGCTGCTCATGGCCTGGATGAGCGAACGGTCTGCTGGGTCAAGCACTGGCTGGCTGGATGGTCCCAGAGAGTGGTGGTCAATGGAGTTAAATCCAGCTGGTGGCCAGTCACAAGTGGTGTTCCTCAGGGCTTGGTTTTGGGACCACTTCTGTTCAACATCTTTATTGATGATCTTGATAAGGACATAGAGTGTATCATCAGTAAGTTCGCAGATGACACCAAGTTAAGCGGGAGTGTCGATCTGCGAAAAGATAGGGAGGCTCTACAGAGAGACTTGGATAGATTGGATCGGTGGGCCAACGTTAACGGGATGAGCTTCAACAAGGCCAGGTCCTGCACTTGGGCCACAACAACCCCATGCACTGCTACAGGCTTGGGGAGGTGTGGCCAGAGAGCTGTGTGGAAGAAAAGGATCTGGGGGTTCTAATTGACAAGCAGCTGAACATGAGCCAGCAGTGTGCCCAGGTGGCCAAGAAAGCCAACGGCATCCTGGCTTGTATTAGAAATAGTGTGACCAGCAGAAGTAGGGAGGTGATAGTCCCCCCGTACTCTGCACTGGTGAGGCCACACCTGGACTACTGTGTCCAGTTTTGGGCACCTCAATACGAGAGAGATATCGAGGTGCTGGAGCGAGTGCAGAGGAGGGCAACAAAGCTGGTGAAGGGTCTGGAGAACAAATCCTACGAGGAGCGATTGAAGGAGCTGGGACTGTTTAGTTTGAGGAGGAGAAGGCTGAGGGGAGACCTCATCACTCTCTACAGCTACCTGAAAGGACATTGTAGAGAGTTTGGTGCTGGTCTCTTCTCACAGGTAATTAGTGACAGAACAAGGGGGAACGGCTTTAAACTCCAACAGGGGAGGTTTAGACTGCACATTAGGAAAAAATTTTTCACAGAAAGAGTGGTCAGACAGTGGAATAGGCTGCGCAGGGAGGTGGTGGAGTCACCATCCCTGGATGTGTTTAAGGGTGGTTTAGATGAGATGTTGGGGGATATGGTGTAGGGGAGAACTTGTAGAGTAGGGCTGATGGTTGGACTCAATGATCCCAAGGGCCTTTTCCAGCCCGAATGATTCTGTGATTCTATTTGTGGGGCCTGCAACGTGAGATGAGAAACAGTTTTGTGGCCTACGATTTCCAGCAAACAATACATTCTTTCCCATGGGTAGCAAGCCCACACAGTTTAAGCAACTCTGAACACGGCCTCTTGTTCAGGGTAACAATTTTGCCTGTCAGAGGATCATTTTAAACTTAACTTATGGTGATGTTATTTCTAATCGTGGATATTCTACTTTATTCATAGAATTAAACTTGCTACAGTGTTAAAATCCAGGAAAAAACCCCAAAAACTTAAGACTATCACTCAATATGTTTAGGCCACATTGAAACACAACTGCTGGGCCAGTAAACTTACCTTCAGAGAGACTGCCAGTTTCCAAACGAAACATTCTGAGAAAAACTGTCGCCTTTGTTGCCATTAAAAATTGTAAGATGCAGCCATGGAATGACTTGACTAGTTCAGAAGCTGAGACATTTGTTGCTACCTGCATGGCTTAGGAACATGGTCCAGCCTGCAGTTCCAAGACTGAACTTGTATCAGCTAACTACACAGCAAACATCATCCTGATGTAGTTTATGAAACCAGTTTTTTGTGGTTACTGAGGCCCATGCCTCAGAAGAATGACACCTGCCTTTCTGTCTCTGGGAAGGCTAAAAATCTTGCCAAAACCAGCTGCAAAAATATGTCAATCAGGTGTGAATTCAGGGGACAGATTCTTGTCTTTTGCAGTCACTCGGGGCTACTATTTCAGATGACTGGGTACTCTGCACGTTGCACCAATGACAAGAGCTAGTCTGGAGAATGGGACAAACCACACTGATGGCAGCATAACACACAGGCCCGCTGGGCTGTGGATTTCTCAAGCGTCTCCCACCAGCGAGCAAATGCACCTCAAATCCCCTCTCGTGCCTACAAGGACACACAAGCAGCTCTCTTCTCCCTTTCAGAGGTATCAACCACTCGGACACCACCCTGACCAGAGCACAGCTGTCCCCCATGCTGTCCCCGCTCTGGGCAGCGCCCCCTCCTCCGGGGGGGGTCGAGAGGAAAAAGAGGCAGGAACGTTTGACCATGTCCGGCTCCGCAAAGGCGGGAGCCAGGGCCTCACAACAGGGCAGGGCAGGGCCTGCCACCAGCCCTGCCGTGGCCTCGCCTTGGAGACTGCACAAAAGCGATTGCGCCACTGGAAGCGACGCGCGGGGCGGGTTCAGGCGGGGGCGGCGCCACCCGGCCGCGCAGGTACCCCCCGCGCTGCAGTACCCTGGCCCCGCCCCGAAGGCCCCGCCCCCGGGCCCGCCCGCTTCCCCTCAGCCGCGGCCGCCGCCGCTGCCGCGGGGGGAGGATGAGGGGGCGCCGCGGCGGGGCTGGTGTTGCAGCCGCGCTCGCCTGATCGGGCCCGGCGGTCCTTTGCGCCGCCTCGCACCTCGCCACCTCCCCGGGGCGTGCTGTCGCGGCGAGTGGCCGCCCAGCGCTTGCCCGCCGCCGCCTGGCGCCTAGCGGGCACCGCCAGGGCAGAGACTCGCGGACGCCATGAGCTGCTGCAGCTCCGCCGCGCAGGTGAGCGGCCCGCGCTCGCCGCCGCGCCCTGCTGCCTCCCCCTCACCTCCCCTCCCCTGCGGCCCCCAGCTGCCGGGCCCTGTGACACCAGCCTGCAGGCCTACTGTCCCCCACGGCTGTGCCCCTCCTCTCCTGGTCTCCAGGTCTGCCTCTCGTGTTGTCCCGTGGCTGTGCACCTGCTTGTTCCCCCATAGCCGTGCTCTCTGGTGGCCGTGCATCCCCTTTTGCTCCTTGTAGCCCAGCTCTCCCATGGCTGTGTACTACTTTGCTCCTTCCCACCACTGTAGCCCCGCTGTCCTATGGTCGTGCTTCCCCTTGCTACACCTGTAGCACCTTTCTCACATGGCTGCATGCTCGCTTGCATCACCTGTAACCATACTCTTCCCATGCCTGTGAACCCCCTTCTCTCCCCTCCCTAGTCCTGCTCTCTTATGGTTGTGAGTCCCTTTACACCCTCCCCAAGCCTTGATGCACATAACTGCAGAATTTCGCTGCCCTCTTTAGTACTGCTCTTCCTCCTTAAGGCTGTGCAACCCCTTCTTCACCCCCCCCATAGCCTTGCTCCCACCATGCTATGCACTTTCATCCTCTGCGTTGCTCTGCACACTGTTCTGTGCTCTGCTTCCCGTCGGGATCAGCATTATCTTGCCCCTTCTTCCCTCAGCCCAGCTATGGCTTTGCAATCTTTGCCATACCCTGCTCCAGATCCCTGTCACAGCTCTCCCCTGCCATCCCCATATTGCCTCACACCCCTGTCCTACGGCTCTGCACTTCCTCCTTCCCTCTGCCATGCCTCTATGCACTCCCTCCCCTTCCCTGCAGCTTTTCCTCTGGGGTCCCTAGTGCCCCACCCCAAAGAGAGGAGCCATCTCATGGGAGGAAACTTGCCATGTCCAGGGCCTCCCCCATGTCCACTGCCTCTGGGAAGCGAGACAGTCCTCATCCCAGCCCCCTTCCCCTCTCCGTGGCCAAGGGTTCAGGGTGCCTCCCTGCATCCTTTTCCCTGTGTGTGACTGGCCCCATGCACACCTCTTATTTCCGAGCTCGGTTTTTCTTTCATCCCCCTCCCCCCCCCTTGCTTTGTTTTGCACTTACTGACTCCGGTTTTTTTCCCCCAGAGTGGTGCTGCTAAGCAAGGCACAATCGGGAGCTCCACCCACCCCTCCAGTTTGCTGCTCTGCTTCCCATTTAACTTTCGCTTTGAACGACACGACCAGGGCTATACTTTTTTTTGCTCGGCTCCTTTCTGAAGGCTGTAGGACGAGTATCATGACTAACGCTGTGCCTGTGCTTTGCTTGCTTGTAAATGTTAGTTTCCTTTGGCTGTGTCGCTTGTGGTGACTGAATCCAGCTTCCAGCAGACTGCTTATGTGGGAAAGTCCGTCTCTGCTGTCACAGATGACTCATCACAGAGATGGGTTTTTGTTGTGCATCCGTCCAGGCAGAGGGTTGTGTTTTGCTTTTTGGGGTTTTTTTTGTTTGTTTTTTTTTAATAAGGGCTCTGTCCTTCCGATGCAAAACACTGCAAGGAGAGCTGTCCAGTTGCAATGGGAAACAACCTTTCTGTACAGCAAATGTGCTCTAAAGAGGAAGGCAATCAGCTTTATGGTGCATGAGGAAATGGTTTGAATTTCAGAGAGGGAGATATATGCAAATGTTAGGGAAAGGTTTTTAAATTGTTCGGTCACTGCAGTAGACTGCCAGGGGAGATTGTGGAGTTTGTATTGTTAGAGGTTTGCTAACAAAAAATGTTAGATAAACATCAGTTAGGAGTGGCTTAAGGAAAGCTGATACAGACTTGGAGCACTGAGAGTGAAGTTGATGTTTTGAAGTCTTTTGCAACTTTATTTGCTGTGATTCCTATCCAAATTGCTTTTAATAGGCCCTTTCTAGCTCTTCTGCTAGATTCTGAATTGCTGTTCGCTGTTACGTTCTTTTCTTAAATGAAAATGCAGGCTTATTTGTGGGTAACATTATGCAAAAGAAGAAGAGGATCAGATGGTTTAAATATCTGGCCTGTTCATAGGTTTCAACTAACAGGTTTTGTTTTTCAGCAAAGTTTGTGTTCCACTGTAAAGGGCGCATGATGTTAATATACGCTACTGAACCTTTCATTTGCTTTCCTTACGTGTGGCAAGATATGGTACAGTAATTGAGCTTTGTATCCTGTATATGTAACTGAAGTATAAAGAATGGTTTAATTTCTTAGTCATGACCAATTGTGTGTCGCCCCATGAAACCCAAATCAAAAGCTAGTTGCTGAATATTTTATCAGCAACAGTTTTGTCTGGTACATTGATCGCAGAAACCTTGCTACCACCAATACAGCATTACATTAGAGCTTAATGTCTGTCTTATCCTCCCTTTTATCATTAACAATAAATGTTGTGTTCCTCATAAACCACTGTCTTTATACTTCCCCCTCCATTATTTTCTCTTAAGTTTTCCTTAAGCAGGGATCCATCAGACGTTCCTTCATGTTGCCTCGCTTAGTTTTTTTCTTCTCCCTGTGTAGCTTCATCTTAGCCTTTGACATAGAGTTTCTCCTCTTACCATGAACGCCTCACCCTCTTTCCTTATGACTTTGTTTTTCAAGTTGATTTCTCATTAAATTTATTCTTCAGCTCTCTAGCCTATTTGATCATCATCTGCTAATCCCCATTTCTGTTTCTGAGAGAAATGATTACTTCGGTTTTGATTTTGCCAGTCATCTGATTACTGAATCTCCAAGTCCATTTCTCATGACTGCCACCTCTTCATCTCATTTATGATAATGCACCTACCTGCGACTGGTTTGTTGAACCAGGCAGATTTCTTTGACATCTTATTCCTAACTCTTATTTCATACTCAATTATCCTTTTTTTTTTACCCCCCCCCCGAATGTAAACTTAGCTTTGCAGGCAAATCTAGAGCTCTGCCTTAGGCTTTGTCCTGTATCTCTTCCCCTGCAGAATCTAAAGGTTTCCAGAGAAAAACTGATTAGAATTGGCATGTTTACCTTTGCTCGGCATTCTTGCCTGCTACTTACAGTGATGGATTTGTGTTTTCTGTCTGCTTTTTCTGCCTGTAGCTGCTTAGCCTCACCCCAAAGCCCCATTCATGAATTTTTTTCTGGTTTAATTCAAAATTTCTGCGTTTTACCTCTTGCTGCCATCTTATTCTCTTCCGAATTTTATTCTGAGTTACTATCCTCTATCCTTCAAGCTGACAATCAACTCTAGTCTGTTTCCCTTCTTTTCCAAACTGAAGAGAATAATTTACATTTGTTGTCCTCTTTCTTTGTATGAAATTCATTCCAGTCCAGGTTCTGTGCTCTGCTGAAATTGCCTTCATTAAGATATCTACAGGCTCCTTCTGGCCAAATTGCAAGGATTCCCCTCCTTTCTTACCCTCCTTGATCTCTGCTGCTTTTGATACTATCTGCAATCCTTGAAAAACCACTTGATGTCTTATTCTCCCTGGGCTTCTGTAATACAGTACTCTTGTTCTTCACTGCCTTCTAATCTCTCATTATTATTTCTTCTCTTCTACTACTGTCTGTGCTTGTATTTCCAGTCTTTTTCCCTCTTCTGTTAACTTATCTACTATTCTACCATATTTTTCAACTTGAACTGTTATGAGCGATGTTATCTTAATACAGCCATACCAGACTTTCTTCCAGGTGTGCTCATTCTTTCCTGTTGTTCCAATACTTTTTTACCTGTTGAGACACTTGAATCTGGAATACTTCTTTCCAGTTTTGGGGGTTTTTTTCCATTTTGGTCTTATTCCATGCTCGCATGAAGTTCTTTCACTTCCCCTGGTGTAGTATCTTCTGTGATCTGTACTTGTTCTTTATTGTCACAACCACAGTTCTTGTTTACCTGTTCCTTTTTGGTGTTACAACTGTGTCATCCTCTTCGTTTCTTTAGGGGCTCATACTATTCTCTACTTATTTAGATGGATTCAAGCTGTATTTTTTTGTGATTGCTGTGTCTTGGCTCTCACCATCTTGAAGCTTGAGCTTGTTGGGAAAACCTTAGGCAATGTCAGCTACATCTTACAGTTGTTGTCTTAGAGCAGTCTTCGGTAATTATCACAACCAGATCCTCCTAACACGTCTTTGAACTGTAGTTGTTTGGCGAAAGTGTGCTGACCTATATGAGATGGAAGCCTTGTAAAGGACAGGAGAAAAAAATCCACCTCTGTGTATCTCCGGTCTTGCAGTGCTGTTGGTTGCCAGTACCTTCAGGTAGTTTCAGCCCACTGTCCTCCTTTGCCATATATTTATCATGAGCTTCTCAAGATGGGTGCTTCTGTCTAGGTGCATCTCTTCCATCATGGATCTTCTGTGCGGCAAAGCTTAAAAAGTTTCTACTCCTTTTTGACACAGGTATTTTTTTTGTTTTGCTGTTTTGGAAATAATCTTCCTGAATGTTTGGATCTTTTGAGCAAATGGTGCTTAAGCTATGAGTTGATAGAATAATCAAATTTCTTTCAAATCTTTATTTTCTTTAAAGAAGAGAAATGGAATTTGCAGTTGAGTGCCAATACTTTCTTCCCTTTCTTTTCATTCTTCTTCATCTTCTTCATGATATTTTTTGCTATCTCACAGCATTTGTCCATTATAAAACTGGATTTGCAGGAGATAACTGTTGGAGTTAATTTCTCCTATGTCACTGTAACTGTTAGGCTGTGCAGTAAATCTGTTTGAAGTAATCCATACAGGTTTTGGGGTTTTTTGGTGTATTTTTTTAAGCAAGTGAACTTACTTTAAGTGTAACTTGGATTGTTCCACTCATCTAGTTTATAACACAGCTTCACAAATTTTACATTGTTATATCTGAGGGGACAGAAATTTATACTTCAAAAAGGGAACATGCTGTGGGAGGAAGTGGGCCTTAAACGGCTTTCTCTTGGAGTAGTTGTGATACAGAATCTGTTCTTCCTTCCTGCTCTTCTGCAGTTGAATTGAAGTGGCTGATAGTAGTTAAAAGGCATTTGCTTTGCAAGATGCTGTAGGAAACAAGGCAATTAACTGAGGTCTTCGTGTTGGTGTTGGGACTGGGAAATAAGGTGTGTGTTCGTTTATTTTATCCTTACAGCTTTGTATGTTAGTGGCTTAATCCAAGATATATGTGAGAGAAGCTTGAAATCTTGCTGGAAGATGGAGGCATGACTGGAACAAGCAAAGCTCATGTTATTCTTGGTGCATTTGGTGGTGGCCTTGGTTTTTACAAGACTAAAAGAACTTCCCATTATAAGAGGAGATGAAGACAGGTCATTCATTAACTTTCCGTTGAGCATTTGCTGTCAAAACAACACAGAATAAATGCAGAGTTCCTAACTTTTAAAAAAATTTCATAGTTCTGATGAAACATCTCTTCTGAGCTGTTATGGATGATACAGATCATTAGTTGTAGTTCAGCCATATCTTCAGTTGTCAGAGGTTCTTGTGCAGCCCAATATAGGGGACATCAAAACATGGCCCTTTCATTGTGGGTGTGACTACGATCATGGAAGACAACCAGCTGAATAGCAGTGTGGATGGGCAGAAACAGAATGAGTTGTGAATTCTGCTTCTACGAGCTAGGAAGATTGATTTCCCTTTCAACACATTGACAGTAGATGAAGCTTTCATTCTAGCCTCTGGCAAGCAGATACAGTATGAAGGATGAAGCAGGATCCAAGAACAGTGTTAATGAGTCAGGCATCTCATGAAGTTGTTGACTACTTTTTTGTATTTCTGGTCTGAGAGCTCTGTTCATTTGCTGTGAAGTGTGAGGTGTCCTTTTACAAATGCTGTCACAAGCAACTGCACAACCTGTGCAAATAATTCCTTTTGATCTTAATGTAGAAATAAATATTTCAACTACATAGATACTTTTAAGTACTCTTTCAAATTCATTGATATTTTTTCACTGAGGACTAGCTCCTTCTGAACTTTACATTATCTTTCAGTTGTGTCACATCTTGAAAGTTTTAAGTAGTACATTATTTCCTTTGTCAGGTAACTCAAAGATTGACTTTTTTTTTTTTTAAAGCACTTCAAGAAGTGATAGTTTGGATTAAGAACAAGTAAGGGACATTGCATCCCTACAAGACATTTTTTTGATAAAGTGGCAACAGTTTGGGGAAAGATTGATTATCTTGCATTGTTAAAAGTAAATGGTAAATCCAAAGCTTATGTTATTGTAATCTAATTGACATTTAGAATGCTGTCAGCCATCAGACTTTTAGGTTAGTAATTGTGAGGGTATAGTCAGTATTATTCACCTGACTGCTTTTATTTTCATTGTGAAGAAATGACAATTTGTTATGTAGTGAAGTTGTTAACTGTCTTTATGCTGTTGTCTCTAAAGGTGAGCTTTGCACTAACTATGCATGCTTTTTTTTCATTTGGTCTGACTATTTTTGTCCCTTTGAACTTACCTCATGGTTTCTTTTGTGAAAATCAAAACTTGCAAACCAACTTGACAGAAATTCTGTCTTTGTTATTTTGTATTTGAATCTTTGATACTTGAAGGAGCTGTTGGAAAGCTGTGTGAATCTTACGCTTTGTTTCTAAAAAATGGTTATGCAGAGTGTTGCTAGGTGACTTCTACCCACTGACTAAACTTGATTGCTAATTTTTACCTCTATTTGATGAAACTATACTGAGAGACTTTTTGTGTAGAAGATTTAGAGAACTGGTCTGTGTTGGTGAATATATAATAGGAGTCTTTTGAGTCTTCCAGCTACTTTAAAGTTTCACAGATTTATGAATTAAATAAATTTTATTGCATTGATTGGCCTCCTGTCCCTAGGCTCCCTCTTTTTGCTGGTTGGGTTTTTTTTCAATCTTCAAGGTAAGGAAATTTTCTTCTGTGGAATGAAAGTGTACAATTGTGTGACAACAGCCTCAAGAACATCTGTATACATATTTAAGAAGAGAAAAGGGTCAACTTCATTTTGAAGTTCAGCTTTACAGTCCTAAGATTAATTTTCTCCCCTTCAATACGATTTTGACACCCAGTGTGCAATGCACTGCAAGTATAGGAGATGATTGCAGTATATAGGAAGTCTGAAATTTCATATTGCATTTTCTAGATGTTGCTATTTTAACCAGTAATATTGCTAGAATATGGTGGAGGGCCATGCTGAACAGACCATGGTGACTTGTGCCTGATGTCATCAATAAATGTGATGTAGTTAAGCAGCTGTTTACAGCAGAAATGAACTCTGTCCTGTTTTGTTTTGTTTTAAATTGAAACCACTCTTGCTGCTCTCCAGATACATTATTTGACTGAGGAAGAGCATGTTGTATACATGTCCGTAGAAACAAACCAGGAAACTCATTGGAGTATGTTGTTCAAGGTCATGGTAACCCTGTCCTGGGAATGTGTTGTCAGACTTCCCCTAGTTTGCTATGAAAACCTGCAAAATAATTGCCTACTTACAAAGAAGTATGCTTATGTAATAAGATAAGGGCTTGACACTTCCCTTTCTATTCTTCTCCTGTCCTTTCTTCCATAAATCAGCTAGAGCCTTCTTAGTGTTGGTTCCTGTTAATCTAATATGGTTTCAACATCCTCAAGCACTGCTCTCTTACTGTAATCCTGAGTGGTTTTCTTTCTTGTTATGCCAGAATTCTGGACCTGTAAGTCAGGATTTTGTATTTAAGCAGGTATGTAAGCTCTTCTCACCCCCCACAAATGTAAGCTTAAAGCTTTTCTGATCTTTGTTAGAGGAAATGGGGAAAAAATGTTCTGGTAAGTTTTTATTATGCGATGACATCCTTTAAATGTAACTGAATTTGGCTATTGACTTCTCAGTTTCCAACACAGGTCTTTTGTCTTTCATACACAGTGACATGGAGGAATGCACATGGCCAATGTATGCAACAGTTAGTTCATAGTCTTGTGCCACAAGGACTATGTTTGTGTTGACATGTGCAAATACAAGCCTCTAACCTCACAGAACCCTCCACCAGTCCTTTGCCTTTGAAAGGTAGGAAGTTCTGCAAGGTTGTAAATGCAATACACAAATAGATAATTTTAAATTGACAAACTCATTTGAATGTAGGATGCAGTTAGAAAGAATACTTAGCAAACTGCTATGAATGTCTCTAGTAAGCGGCTACATTGTTATTTTTCACAGCAGTACTGTGCAGGCCATGAGCTATTGAAGAGCTGTGATTTTTTTGGTCTTGAATTCTGGCTTTAGACACTATAAAAGAGTGAAAAAATTCTTTTGGAGAAAATTACTCATCACACAGGAAGAGAGTGCAAAGAATGGGGCCAGCATTTTCTATGGAATGTCCTTCATCTTCTGTGGAGACCACTAACTGGGGGAGTTCTACTCGTTTTTTTTTTTTTTCTTCTCCTAATGTCATGTGATAAAGCTAACACATTTGGAAGCAAAGTGTGTATTGTAGTTGGACAGTGTTTTGCTCTCGTCCCAAAAACTGGATTCTTCACCTGGTGTGCAAAGAACCAATTAACACACAGAGTGAAGACAGTTGTATTTATTACGTGGATGTGCATGCACAGGTGCCTGTCCCCAAAACTACGATTATTTATACACACAATCTTTACATATTCAATACACTGATACATATCTACTATGCGAATGGTCATAATCTCTACGTTTAGCATGTAAATTAGCATGCATGCATGCCTAGTTTGCCTTCTCTGCCGCCATCTTTTGAGTTTTACAGTAGGTGGTCTGAGTGGGTGGTCGCGATCTCCCCCTGCTGGAATTACTTTTAACATAGTCTACTCCTAATTTGGGAGACACGGCGGTTCATCGCAATTCGTTGTCTTGACTTCCCATTAATCTTACCTAGGCTTCTGCTTTTTGTCACGCGTAAACAATAGCGCATTGTTTCAAGGTTAATAATTTATTTCTACCATTATTCTAATAACTTATTATTTGGTTCTACAGTGTGATACTGGTTATAAAACAAAACTCTGATTCTGAGCTGCAGATCATATGAAAACTTTTTTGTCTTTTATCCTTTTACATTACTAGTCCAAAGTTTGAAAATATTTTGTAATTTGGGACTTGCAGTCTACTAAGAATAAAATCTGAGTATCTGTTAAACAGGTTGATGTATAATTAGAAAATTCAGTGTGATTAAGTAACTTGATAGGTACAAAATATCTTCAAAAGTGAACGGTTGGGTTTGGTTTTTCTTTTTGGTTTTTTATGACTGCTTTTTATTAAGGGTTAAGAACCACCAAAGAAGTACCAAACATGCATTGAAATGGATATTTTAATCCCCTGAAAAATATTACTGTGATATTTATAAAGTGTCCTTATTTATTGCTGCTTTCAAGTAAGTACTTAGCTTGTAATGAAGAAAAGAAACAGTAACTTGTCATGGTTTGAGCCTGATGGGCTACTGAGCACCACACAGCTGCTAGCTCACCCTCTTCCTCTCAGGAATGGGAAGGAAAAAATAAAGGGCTGGGGAATTGAGATAAGGACAGGAAGGAGTAACTCACCAAATATGGGGCAAAAGACAAACTCGTTAGGGGAAGACAAAGAACATCAATTTGATTCAAACACTAACAACAACAACAGTACTTAATAGAGTGGGACAGTGAGAAGCATTAGCCCATCTTAAAAACACCTTCCCCCCACCTCTCCCTCCTGCCCCAGGCTCAGTTTTTGTTTCCAGTCTCTCTACCTCCTCACCCCACAGTGGTGCAAGGGGCAGGGGATGGGGGTATGTTATCAGTCTGCCACTCCCTCCTCCTCAGGAGGACTCCTTGCATTCTCCCTTGCTCCAGTGTGGTTCCACTCTCATAAAGATGGTCCTCCATGAACCTCCATTGTTGTGAGTTCTTCCCATGGGCCACAGCTGTTCCTGTGCTGCTCTGTCATGGGTCACCCCTGCATACTGCAGTCCTCCCAGCGCTGAATGACAATAGCAGGGGCTGCTTCTTCCCTCAAAGTTGCAGCATCCTTCAGATGCAGCTGCCTGCCTCAGTGTGGGGTCATCCACAGGCTGCAGGTCAGCATCTGCTCCACTGGTGACCTCCATAGGTGGCAGGAGGGGTGGCCCTGCTGTCTCTCCGTGGGATACAGAGGGGGGTTTCTTCTCCAGTGCACTTCTCCCCTGACTTGTGGAAAACAGACTCTACAACTCAGAGTTATAAAGCAGGTGTGTTTACTCCGGTGCCAGGGTGCAAGGGGATTTCTCCACAAAGCTTGCACACCCACCACACATTTTACCAGAAACTTATAGAGTGTGGATATACATATTCATTGGATTGCATAACACAAATATACATATGCATGAGTAAGGCTGGGTTAGTTCAAAAGGCTGGTGTCAGCAGTTTGTTATCCTTGCGCCTGCGCGTTGCCTCCTGGTGGTCGTCTTCGGGGGTCTTCGGGAGGAAGGCTTGTCTTTCTTACCTTGTACTTTTCCCTGGAGCATGCGCATATTCTCTTGGCCAATTTCTTGAATATCAAGAGTGTTTTTCAGCTGGTTTACTCATTCTATCTTATCTAAGAGAACCAATGGAACTTCTACCATCCGTATATGGCTATCTTTACTCATTACCAAGACCCAACTACTTAGAGCACATCTGTTTCCCAAGGACAAAAACATGATACTTTGCTGAACACTGCAGTTCTTGGTAGATTTTCACAGTAAACTGCTTTGTTTTGATGAACACAGTAGTCCTTGGTAAAATTCCACAGAACGGTCTGGGCAAGCAGGAATCTTAGCAATATTCAAAAATACTATAAGTAATACTATAAGTTGCTGTAAGTAAATAAGTTGCTAAGCAGTTTGCTATAAGTAAATAAGTCTCAAAACAAGTAATCATTTCTCTGTATCACCCCTTTCCTCTTGCTTTCTTCTGCTGACCTCAATGTTCACACAGATGTTCTCACAACTCCTCCTCCCAGGTTCCCCTTCTTAAATACGTTATTGCAGAGGGATGGCCACCATCCCTAATTGCCTTGGCCTTGGCCAGAGGCAGGTCCGACTTGGAGCTGGGGGAGCTTCAAGAAGCTTCTCACAGGGGCCACTGCTGTAGTCCCCTTCCCCACTACCAAAAACCCCTGCCACATAAACCCAGCATATTACTAAATACTTCTGAGGATTAAAAACTGGCCTTTTATTTGCAGATGACCTTATTTCTAAAATTTCAAAACCTCAGCAAGTGTGCTGATCTTTTCAGCTCTTTATTTAATCAGCTGTGTTATGTTTCAAGATAAATATTTAAGTTGTAGACTGAGGTGGAAGCATTGTAATAAAGCAGTTTTAGAAGTGATGTTTAGTAGGAGTTGACTAGAAAGATGAGTGGAAAATGGTATACAACACAGCATATATGAGATTCATAAGTGAAGTCTCCACGTATGAGTTTTCAGGGTAAACATTTTTATATTACACCATCGGTAATGTTGTAAGTGCTGTCTTATGTGCTCTTAATTTTGTTTACATTATGTTGAAAACTTGTAAATGCTGTGTGTAGAGTATGAGAACATCAGTGCAGTAGCAGGTGTGAACACAGGGAATTGGTTACACGCTTAGTCTCTGAAGACAAGCAAAGTATAAATTCATTACCCTTTGGTGGATAACTTTGAAGCAGTATTACACCATCAGAAAACTTTTCCTAGCAGAAACTCTGAGTTTCATGCTTATAAAGAGCAGACGCATCTTTTCAGTGGACAGGGCGTGGGAGAGCACATGGTGATGTAGTCAAATAAGAACATGGGTGCTTATATGTAAAGTACTGGCATGTGGCTCTCAGTAAAATCCAGAAGCATGATTAACATCTGCTTTGCAGTACACTGAAAACTAAAGCATTTTGGAATGAGATTGAAACAGAAATTCCACAAAACCAGGCATTAGACACCATTGTGATTTGCATGTTCTGTGAAGTAGTCCCTTTTGCTCAGAGGCATTTGGGTTTGTTATCCAGTGGATGGTGTCTTGATGAAGAGCACTTGCAGGGAACAGTGTGTATTGTCTTGCACTCTTTCTAGAGACAACTGCCACTTGTAGCTGTAATAGTATTACAGTGACCAGCTCACCTGCTCCTGGAAATAGGAGACATGGCTTTGGTTCTGTTAAGTCTGGGCAAATTCAAGTGTCTGCCTCCCATGAGAATGCTATCATCAGCAGGCTCTTTGGGGTAGGAGCAATACTGCCCTTCCTCAGAGGTAGATCCAGGACAAGTCTACACTAAGAATTTTTTTGGCGTGTTTATGGAGATATTTTTATTGATAGAGCATATTTTATTCTTCCAGGGAACTGGTATAGTTTAGTAGAGTGAAAGTCTGGGTTTGCTGGTGTCTGTTCCTCCTCTAGTAATGGAGGCATACCAATAATTTGCTGTATAATCAATCAGCATGAACCGAAGATAGTTTTAACACTTCAAGACTTTGTGTTGGATGCTTAAACAGAGTGCATTCACCACATGAAGATTTTTATATAGAGAGCTAGTTTACTTGAGCTGCTACTTGTGTTATTAGAAGTGTACATGTGTGGGAAAATGAGTATGACTTTTTTTGGGGTTTAGGTTTTTTGGGCTATTTTAGGAACAGTGTCATCCAATCTTCACAGTAATAGAAGACCCTAGAATAATTATAGACTTCATTCTCCCTAGAGGTAACAAACACAGACCTTCATATTGGCATTGTCAGGGACTGTAGGCTTGTTTATCTGTGAAGGTGTTAGAAAATGTCCACGTGTTTTACTTCCCTCTCAGTATGAATTCCTTTATGCAGTGTATTTAACACGTTAAAAGCTGCCTAATGCTTTTTTTTGAAAATGTGAAACTTGCTAATTTTACATTCTGATATTTCATACACTTGTTCAAATCAGTCATTATCTACTAAGTTGTCTGTGTATGCAGGGGAATGCTCTGTTTTTCATTAAGTAGTTCCTGATTCATGTTTATAGTGAAACAAACCTAGTCAACACCTGTAATTTGTATCATGTATGTTTTAACCACTTTGTGGTCAAAATGTAGTTCATATGCAGTATACTGGTCATCTTACCACAGTTTAACATTCATAATGAGATGAATGGCTGGTAATTTAGTTTGATGTCGAAATGACTGCAGCTGCTTATGGAATAGGGGACTTACGTCTTGGTTGTAGGGTTAAGGTTAGAGTGATCTAGAAACATCCTAAACTATTAATGCTTGGGGTCAGGACTCCTTTCCTCTTCCTCTTTAGGCTCTAGAGTTAAGACCTGCTCAGAGGTGGAAGAAGTTTCATTAGGATGATACACAGTGCTGCTAGTTCTTCTCTTAACTGAATAGTGTAGAAAGGCGTGCCATGTCTTGGACAGAAAAATGCAGAAAACAGAAACAGAAAAACTCTCTGATAAACTGAAGAAACTTGTGTTGGAAACATTTTGGTAAACTAGTGAATTACGGTTCCTCTTTTTCATATGTGGTATGCTTCATGGTAAAGGCCAGCATGTGATTGGGACTGTTCTTTAGCTTGTGAAGATAGGTAAAATAAGTAAGGAATCAGCTCCTTAAATGGTCATTAGGAAACACTGACAAATGTTTCAAGAACTGTCTTTTTTGGCAGTGTGGGGATGTTTCAATAGCATGTGAATCATACTTTTAAACTTACCCTGCAGGACAACTTCTCAACTGTATGACTTCCTGGTAGCAACCTCTTTAACCTGGCTTGCCTGTTTCCCAAGGAGAACTCAAGAGTGGACTATGCCTTACATGTCATTTTGTGGTGTGTACAGTGTTGCAAATGGACTGACCAGTTCTGAAGCATTGAACTTGCACTGTAGGTGTAAAATGACTGTATTATATATTCACTGTGCTATTGGAATAAACTGAATGCTATTCATACAATCAGCTGAATCTCTGACACTTTTGTCAGAACCAGCCTTCATTCTGGAAAGATAGGTTCTTCAGGACTCAGTGGCAGTTTCCCACAAAAGATATTGGTCAGGATGAGTATCCTTTTTTTGCCTCTAAGGACTGCTTATTAATGCTGTGTGCACACTGTGGCTGTTTGTCTCCTATGTAGATAGATAGCTACACAGTGATTTCTGAATTCCTTGATTTACATATACAAACAGCAGTCATTTCTGTTTACTCTCCTGTATTGAGCTACAGTCACATGTACTCTGAATCACGATGTTAATCAAGTTGATAAAACAACACAGAATTGAAAGGGGACAGAGTTAGATGAATGTGGTTCTTAGGATGTGGTTTTATAACAAATTATATTAAACTGCCATATCAGTAATAATATCCCTGAGAATTTTTAAAAGTACAATAAAAACTATCCTTTCATTTAAAAACAAAAAAACCCTAAAATACTTGCAACCCAGAATTTTCAGTATCTTCTTATCATTATTGAAACTGGTTAGAAATTATAACAATGACTGTTCCAAGTTTTTCTACAGTGACTCTCTGCAGAACAAAAAACCTAAATTAATTAAAGGTATTAAAAAAGTTAACTTGTATAATCCTTATGTAGTAATTTAAACTGCTGGTAATTTAGATTTGAAAAAAAAATCTCAGGCACAGATCATACACATTTCATTGCTTCGGGAAACTATTTGTTGTTCTCCCCCTCCCCAATAACTCTTAAAAATCATTGATCCAATTTAGCTAACTTGTCAGTGATTGCTAATTTAGCAGTGATAGTTGATTGAAAGGTTCTATTGCATTCCTGTGAGCTTATTGAAAGACTGAGGTCAAACCATTGTCACAGAGAAAGGGGCGGTAACAAAAGCTGAGTTATTCTTAAATATCAGAAAACCTAAATGAGAAGAAAAAAAAAAAACAGAAATTGTTCCCACTGCATGAAGAACTATGATCAGAACTTTATCTTTGTTAGATATCAGAGGACCTGATTGTGCTGTGCAGAAAGACCAGAGGAAATCATTCTTAGCTAGTTCCATGGCTTCTAGAGCTATTGATTCGGTTTTTAGCTAGGTTCTGTGCTTAAAAAACAAAATAAACCTATGTCCCACTGAAAAGAATAGTCACAGACACCATTTTGAGGTGTTCAAACAGGAGTTCAGATATTCATGCTAGTGTTTGTAATTGACAGCCTAACAAAACAGGTCTGTGAAAGGAGATGCATCTTAAAATTTTCTTAAATTTTGTAAATGATCTTAGGAAATCTTTATAAAGGATGTGCAGTTGCTGTCATGAATGAGATATTAAAAACTTGGAAGGTGGATGTAATACAGAAGGGAGACTAAGGACCAGAAGTCGTTAAAAATTCAGCGTGCATTGGGGAGGGGAGAGTAGTGGATGGATTTATTTTGTCAATTTATCCAGTCTTTAAGAAAAGGTCAAATAATGAACGAATGTAAATGGTGAAAGCAGTGGTGAAGCTTCTGTACACTAAGTCTGTGTCTGGCAGTACTGTAACCCACCAGTTAAACCTACAGAAGTTTTAGAAGTAGTAAGTGGTCTGAAAAGTCACACCCTTAAAGCATGGTATGAGCTGCTGAGGGGGGAATGGGCTGAATGCTGAAGTACTTGAGTATTCTAGGGTCTGAAAAAACTTTGTAAATCTAGGCCTGATTGTTTAGACGGATGAGTCAAAATGCCATGTTTTGTATTCAGTATTCAATAGAAAAAAACCTGGCCATTTCTAAGTGTAGAAAATACGAAAGCTTATTCTCAATACCTGCAAATGGAAAACTGGATGTTTTGCAGCATCTTTGTCTTGTGTTAGAAACAGGTTGAAAGAAAAAAACAAACTAAACCAAAAGAATTTATTGCTTGTTAGGAGGGAATGTCAAAATTATTTGTGCACGTCTCTGTTTAAAAACTGTTTCAACTTTTCTGTCTCATTTTCTGTTATTTTTGAAGTGGAACTGATTGAAACTTAAATGCCGAAGTAGAAGAATATTGGGTCACTATGTTTCATCTGCAAGTAAGATTTTACTAACATTACTTACAAGGAGGGGTAATGTGATGGTTTAGCCCCTGCCGGGGTCTGAGACCACGCGGCCGCTACCCCTCCCCCACAAAGGGAGTGAAATACAAAGCCCCAAGACTGAAATAAGGAAAGGTTTAATACAACAGTGCAATAGCAACACAACCAACAACAACAATAACAATAACAGTAATAGTGATAGCAATGAACAGAGCAAAATAGCTACCAAATACAGCAGTTTGAAGCACGATGTACAAAACCACGAGTGCCCCGCGCTCCGCGCCAGGAAAATGTGACCTGCCAGGATGTGACGTCCGCATGGTATCTGAATAACCCGGCTAGAGCTCCCCCCCACTGCTGGGGAAACTTAACCCTATCCTGGTTAAACCAGGACAGGTAATGAGCAATTTGTCCTGAATGTGGACCTTCCAGGAGTTTGGAGCACCTGCACTTGGAAGCCTTCTCTTGAGCCAGAACAGCACAGCTCATGTAACTGGTATCTCATGAAGTTTAATTCGGTTTGGCTTTGTTGGCTGTGGACATTGCTTTAAAATTTTGTCTTCTCTTTGCTTTCTTAACACTGTGTATGGTAGTTAGATTAGCAGTTTGCAAGACTGCTCTTCCTCATGACTATTAAGTCTTCCTATAGGATTTTGATGGGACATCCTTTGTCCGAGGTGACTTCTGAGACTTGTTTTGGGGTGAAAAATATGAGGGTTGTATTAGTTTATTCTGGTTTGGTTTTATTTTTTGCTCTTAACTACCCGAATGAAGCCATGACTGTATCCTTATAACCTGTGTGTTCATATGCAAATTGGAATAGTCCTATACTCTTCAGTTGCTATCTTAAACTCACTGGCTGAAGTAAAGCCTAGAGTCTAACCTCTCCCTGCATCTCCTTTTCATCCAGTGGATGTTAGTGAGGCCAATTACTCACTGGGTTCTCTTTAATTCATCCCATCTTCCTCAGCAGTAGCTTCATTTTTTTCTTCCTGAAACATACAATCTGATCACCACAAGATTTTAGGATTTCTTTCTCTGCCTTTCTCATGATGTTGCAACATCCTCTGTTGATGGCAAATTCTGTCTTTGCTGCTTACCCACAGCTTGATTATCCATACATATAATACTGCAGATGTTCTTTACTTGGCTTCTTGCTTCAGTCACATCACTCCCAAATTGTACATTGCCCGAGACATTTTGTGTTTAAAACAATTCCCTGTAACTCCTTGCATCTGTAGCCTCCTGCTGATGTGCCGTATTTTTACACTTTTTTTTGCTCTTATGCTCTGGTGGGGCAGGTGAGGGCTTGTGTGGTAGTATCCAGTACAGCTATTGCACTTCACAGTGAAAGTGGTAACCATTGGTTTTGTGCTATGCTGATACCTGTAAGGTAGTATATTACAGGATGTGGAAGAGACATAAATTCAGACCTGCTGTTTGGTGCTGCAAAGGTATATTTTGGAAGTGGCAGGGAGAAAGACAGGGGCGGGGGGGGGGTGTTTTCTTTGTTTATTCTGAAGGGATTGGATGCAACTAATACCAAGAAAATAGCCCCTTTTTATTTTTGTGTTTACATACAAGTAGTTTCTGTCTTGGACCATGTAGTAGTTCTGAATTCAACTAGAAGAGCCAACAGCTAATGTTTTGGCATTCTTCACGCTTCTCTTCTGCAAGAGAAAGCCTAACTTTAAACATCCAACTTTCTAGGTGTGGAATTAAGATGTGATTATAAAATCGTGCTGCAGCCAACAGTTCTGATTTGTTTTTGAGAATCATTGAGTTTGCTAAGTCTTCTGCAAAATGGACAGATGTAAACTTCTGAACACACTTATTTGGGTTCTTGAGTAACTCTTAAAAAATCAACACAAAAGAGCTGTTATGGGCAGGAAAAGTGTTCCCAACCTGCAAGTTTGTCTTGGAGAGACAGGCTCTTTTGCGTGCTTCCACTCTTGACTGATAGTGCTGCTGTGCTGATAGATTCTCTGTGCTGTCATAACAATGCACAGGTAGTCCTGTGCTTTGTTAATGACAAGAATATCCATAGAGAGCATAGCATAAATTATGAAAACACTGTTTTAAGAGAAAACTTAAAATGAATCAAATAATTTCCAAAAATATTCTCTTTCCTCTAGGTTATCTAGCTTTCTTGCATCAGCAAATACTGAAGTCTCTTAATCTGTATGGAGGAAAGGCTGAAATCTGTAGAAGTGGTGATTTAGGATTACAGGCAAAGCATGTCTGCTAAAATTTTATGGTGCTTCAGTTACAACGGAGACAAAGCATAGTTTCCAGACTGCAGAACAAACAACGTTTGTTAGACCTTATGTTGGCCATAGATCAGCAATTTGTGTTGCCCAAGCATGAGTATCACTGTCTAAGGTTGTAGAGTGGACAAGGAGTGGTGAGCAGTCACTGGAGAGACATAGACACCAACATCAAAGATGAGGATGAAGGACTGTAAAGCTATGGAAAAAGATTTAGTGGGAATCCAGAATACAAGGAAACAACTGAAAAGGAAACAGCAGATAGATAATGGCAGCTAGCTTGGGTTGTAGCAAGGTCTGGAGACAGGCTACTGGAGAAGGGTGTTGTTCTAAAGATGTATAATTTCATACCATGTTAGTTTGCTAGGTGGGAGGTTGGTAAGTATCTAGTGCCTTTTGAGTTGCTTCCAAGCATACTTTTTGTTTAAAGTACCTTCCTCTTTTTTTAAATTATGTTTTGGAGCTGAGTAAAAATTGTGGACACAGAATGAATTCCTCATGTGTAACCTTCTAACTATGTGCTACAACATGGCATTTAAAGTTTCTTTTTGACATACAGATTGCAGTCCACTGAGTAAATAAAATGGATTACTTATGGTAACTGTGACTAGTCAGACAACCTAAATCTGCCAGAGCCATTCTAGAAGATGTGGCTTTTAAAAATCCTATTAAAAGATTTTGTTTGCAGATGGTACAGAGAGGATTAAAAAAACCCAACAAAACAAACAAACCACACTATGTGATGCATCTTACTGCTTCTTCTTTTGTGAAGGGCATCTTACTCGTAAGGTGCAGCTATAGCTGAAATTTATCTCTACTGTTTGTAAAGAAAAGTAAATAGCTAAAGAATCCAGAGTTCTTGGAGTGGATTTAGGAGTAGGAAGCATGAAGTTTACATATTTTATGCAATTATTATTATGCTAATTATAACAATATAAATGACACAATCTTGTTGCAAATGTTAAGTTTGAATAGTGTGTTAAAGTGTGAACCACCAAGATCAGAAGACAGTTTTGTTGAATGAGTGTAGTAGTGCATAATGTGACCTTTTAGCAGCTCTCACTAATGATTGAGTACAGTAAGAAGTTTGACTGTTCAGAACTCAGAGTGAATTTGCACAGTTTGAATTAAAAATATAAATATAACATCTGCAAGTGGAACTTCCTTAATACAAGACTGCAGAAGCAGCATGGAATGCCCTGATGCTAAGCCAGACTACTTAGAAAACTTTTCTTTTTGAAACATGGTGCATGCAGGATTTAATTTATATTGTACTGAGTTTGTAGTTTTCTAATGGTAGTATTTGAAAAGGTTGCTTTGTGCTTGTGAATTAGCAGAAACCAAAGTCATAAATACCAAAACAACACCTTGCTAATATCACATGAGTTACATGCTATAGCTTTTTTTGGTAAAAATCTGCAAAAACATACTGGAGATAAAAGCTGTTGACATTTCATCCAACCATTCTGTTTTAATTCAGTACTGACATTTGCTATCTTGTCAACAAAGTGTTGAAGACACTTCAGAGTCTTGAGAGAAAAAAGAAAGTAAAAATTTGAATAGGTTACTACTTGTGCTGTCTCTGAAGAGAGCTGTTCTGTATTCTCCCTGTATCAGTCTTTCTTCCTCAGGTATGAAAACAGTGTGTGCATTTTTTGAGTCTTAGTAGACATATGTGAACAGTTAGTATTTGGGAACTAATTGAAAAAGCTTGTCTGTGTAACTGTATTTTTAAAAGTACATATAATTAATATTTTTGTTATGATAAATTCTGATACGGTGGTTAGTTTTGTGCTATAGCCAATGCTCATTCTTTTCTTAAAAAACATTTTGCCTAGATGGCAAATGACTGTTTTTAACAGACTTTAATTACCTTAGCAGTGTATACACCTGTGAAATTTTACCTCATGAGCAGTAAACTATTTGAATTGCTTACAGCTGCCTCTTTATACTTTGCAATAGAGCTGCCATCATTGAGTATTTCAACCTTTAAGTACATGGCTTTCCTTTCTGGCACCTGGGCAATACCAACTAGGGATTTCTTTGCTGAAATGTTAAGCTCAGGTGTCTTTTGGTGGGTAGAGAACTGTTCCTTTAACAGCAATTTATTACCTCCTTTCTATGTGCACTTTACTTGTGAAACCTGCCAATAGTGTTTTAAAACTTAGGAGCTGTTGAAAAGGTTAATCTTTTATCCTCTTAGAAAGCAGGTTACTGGAAGGTAGCTGTGGAAGACTGCAATAGCAGATATTGTTGACTGTATGCCATTAGCTTCTCTTTTCTGTTAATAAAAAAATAAATGAAAATAACCTGTTTTGTGGATAAATACCTGTAAATTCCTGTGCAAATTACCTGTTTTCTGGATAAATAATTCTTTGTCAATCTAGCTTTCAGTGGAGGCACTTCTTTGAAGTGTCTTTCATGAGCCTTACTCAAGTTTTTTCACCAAGCTGCTTCAGCTATGTTGGGAGTTTAAAGATAACTCCTGCTGTATGTTAATGTCCTGAAAAATAATTTTCTGCCTTTTTCTATTATGAGCAGAAGACAATTTTAGAAAGTGTTGTTAACCTCATCTCTCTCTTCTCACACAAGAGCTCCAAGCGAGAGTGGAAGCCTCTGGAGGACCACAGTTGCACAGATGTACCATGGCTGCTCTTATTCATCCTCTTCTGCGTAGGAATGGTGAGTAAAAAAAGGATTCTGAAGAGTTAAGAGTTTGAATTCATTAGGAAGAAGTTTTAAGACCTTCAGTAACTCACTGGGTAAGGTCAGGGTATACTGGCATGGCAACCGTCACCTGTAGAACAGAATTGGGTGGGTATTAAAGGTCTTTGGTGGGGATCCATGATTTATTGTTTGTGCCAATTGTTGCTCCAGCTCCTCTTCCCCTGATACTCCAGTTTCATTTTTAAGTTATTTTCAGCATGGTGAGGTATCACTGGATTCATACTCCTTATGGGACTGTGGATGTCCCAGAAATAATAGCTTTGAGTCTGGCAAACCATTCTGTGAATCACAGTAGACTTTTTGCTCATAAACAAAGATTTGGAATATTAAACCATTGACTTTTTTTTTTCTTGGATGCTTAGTAGAAGCACCTACTATTAACAACCATATTAGTAATGGTAAGATCTTCCTTTCCAAGTTATCCCAGCTTTGTCCTGTGTGATGAAACCATCACCTTTTTCAAGACTCACAACACTGTGCACTTTATATTAAAAAACCCAAACCTCCAAAAGCTGCAGATCAGTGAAAACTAGAAATACACTTCTTTTCATCTTGTTTTGTTTCATGGACCTACGTATGCTGTTCTTCCTGAACAGAATGTCTGTCACTGTCTTGTACTGCTGTGTTGCAAGCAGTAGCCCTTAGGAGTTTGGGACTTCTGTGCTGTCAGCTCTCTTTTCCACTGTCCCTTGTTCTCTGGTCTTTGGAATTACTCCACTGAAAAATTTCTTTTTCTTTCCCCAAAGTGTTTATCATTGGCTGTGCTTCAACAACAAAGATGATAGTGTTTTGTTTAAATCATACGGATCATGTATGATTTAAACACTGTAATGTGAATATCTTGAAATTGTAAAAAGCACAGTACTGAAACAAGCACCTCTTTTTTTTTTTTTTTGTGGTTGTCTTACTACCTTTGTTGATGTTCCCTGCTTACTCAGTCTGTATGTACCTCTTCCCCAATTATAAATTAGTCTGCTGTGTGTGAGTGTCCCATATTTTCCTGTCTAAGCAATATGATATACAGAGCAGTTATCCTATTGGGTCAGATGCCCTGTTAGTAGTTCTAGGTGACTTCACTTGAAGGGTCAGGTACTGTGATGGGTCAGGAGGACGTAGCTGCACTGTTGTAAATTAGCTTAGATAGGGAAGAATTGCATGATTTCCCTTACCCTGTCTGTAGGGAAAAAATTACTGAACCAGCCAAGAACCTGAGTACTGTTGTATGTGTCATTTACAGAATAGTAAGGGATCTGAGAAGTTGAAAGTGAGTGCTGGAAATCAGCTTTAATTATTACTTGTGATATCCTTTTGCTTATTTTGCCCTTGTTTTCACTTTGAGTATTAAGACTATAAGTGCATTAGTGCATGGGCAAGAGAAAGATAATGACCAGCTTGCTGTCTGGAATTTCTCTATAGAGTTAGCATGTCCGTAAGAAAAGGTCACTCTTCTGTATCTTCAGACCTTTAAAACCACCCACAAATTAACTGTTCCATTACGACTTCATTACCTGTTGTCATCATCTCATGTGATCCTGTTGCTGCTATCTGTTGCATTTGTCTCAGCTGGTAATTCTGTTTCCCCTTCTCAAACCTTCACTTGCCTCATCTGTAAAAACAGTTCATTGATGGAGTGAGCTGATGGTTCACTTCTGCCTGTCAGTGGTGTTGCTAGAAAGCTAATGATTCTTTTGGACAAGTCTCCTGTTCGCATAATCACTGCCTTGATACTGATTTTGCTAGTGAAATATCTCTGAAAGTTCACAGCAAGACCTGCCTGACATTGGGTATTTTCCACATTACTCTGAGCCATTTTGCATTCTCTTGCTCTGTGTCTTGTTTCTTTCCTGCATTGGAACCCAGCATCTGGAACCATAGTGGCCTTGACCTGGTCACTTTCTTTAGAGGATTTTCTTAAAAGGAACTTACGTCAGAAAAGCCTCTTCATTCTAGCTTATCTTTGAAAGCACATAATTTGAAGGAAAAAAAAAAATCTTAAAGCAAGAAGATCTGGACTGTCTGGAATCCTCTAAGATGCATGCTAACCCTTGACAACTCCAGCTTGGCTTGTAGCTCTCCTTCACTACCTGCCCTTGGCCTCCCTTCTGATTCATGCACCACTTGCTGACAGTAGGAGTCTCAAAAAAACACCTACAAGATTCTTAACTATGCTTGGATAATATGCATGTGTTAGATGTCTGAATCCTCTTTTGGCTTGCATTCAATTTTATAATTGCACAACAGTTCTCTATGGATGGTCCTTGTCTTTCCTTTTTCAGTCTGAAAGAATTTTTAAAGAACCTCTGCTTAGAAACAAATGAATTGAAGTGACTTTTCCCAGCTGTCAGAGTATTACTAAACTGTGGGGTTTTTTTCTCCTCCAGGGTTTTATCTGTGGCTTTTCAATAGCTACAGGAGCAGCTGCAAGACTGCTTTCAGGATATGACAGTTATGGAAATATTTGTGGACAGAAAAATGTCAAGGTGGAGGGAATAGTCAACAGTGGTCTGGACCTCACACACAAGAAGTGAGTATGTGATTCAGTTGCTTCATTCAGTAAACCAGGAAAGGCAAAACCTTTCTTCCTTTGAGAGTGGTTTTCAGTAAAATGGGAAAAGAGATATGCTGATTCCTACTTGTCCTTCTCCACTCTTCTCACCTAGAGAACAACAATCTTTTATAATAACCAGCAACAGTACTTGGAGAGTATATGTTGACAGATGTGCAAGCAGTATGAGTACAGCTAAGACATTGAGGAATTTCCCTTTCTTAGCATCATCTTCATGTAGGAGATAGTATCAGGCCTCTGAAGAATCTTGTTTGTTAGAGTTTTAGATATGACAAGTATTCTCAGATTTGGGAGCAGACCTTTGATATCTATGTAGGCATGGTTTGCTTTTGATATTCTACGCTCAGTTTCTGCCACGGAGTTTAGGAGGATATGGGATATATCCAACACATTAAAATGAGACTTTAAAATTTAAATTGTAAGCAGAATATACGTAAGTGGCTTGTGGAGAAAATGCACAAAACTTTTAAGCAGCATGCAGCTCTTGTTAAGCAGTGTCATGTTAAAATACATACTTACAGATCAGAACCAGCGCAGATATTTCCTATCTATTGTGCAGAAAAGCATCATACTGCAATAGCAGTATTGGAGCTGAGTAACAAGAATTCTGAACTCTCAGGTTGAAAACCTGTGAACATCTGTTGAGGTCTGTCTGCCAGTCAGTGCTCAGAGTGCATCTGTACAACTTGGGTGACTTTAGAAAATAAATTATTTAGTCTAACCTTAGAACTGTGGTATTAATTGACAAAAAAAAGATGTTTCCTTCACTGTTGATTACTTCAAAGAACTAAAAAGTCTTTCATTTCTGAGTATGGTAGCCTTTTACTTCACACTTTACTTTCAGACTGACAAAAAATCCATAATTTGCATGTATTATTTTGGAAGGATTCTTTCCTAAAATCTGCTTATTTTGAGTTGCTATACTGTTAGATTTCTGAATATCTGATTTAAGATTTAATGTGGCTAGGTAGTGTGTTGCTAGAAGAATCTGAGTTAAATAAAATAGCCTGAAACATTTACAGATTTCTTCTGTCAAAAGAATAATTTCTTAATCTAATCACAGCTTCCGGGAGGCTTGAAAGGCTTAAAACTTATGCAGCATGATTTTTCTACTTTTTTATATAAATATTTTAGCGCTTTCTAAAATCAGATGTATTCAGTCCAAAATTGTCATTCTTGTGAGATGTCCTGGTTTAACCAGGATAGGGTTAAGTTTCCCCAGCAGTGGGGGGGAGCTCTAGCCGGGTTATTCAGATACCATGCGGACGTCATGTCCTGGCGCGAATCGCGGGAAGAATCGGTGATCGTGTGGGTTGGCGCAGCCGGTTCTCTCACTGCTGTATCGGTATATACTTTGGTCTGTTCATTGTTATCACTATTACTGTTATTGTTGTTGTTTGCTGCATTGCTGTTGCACTGCTGTATTAAACCTCTCCTTATCTCAGTCTCGGGGCTTTGTATTTCACTCCCTTTGTGGGGGAGGGGCAGCGGCCATGTGGTCTCAGACCCCGGCAGGGGCTAAACCATCACATGAGAGAAAATACAAATTTTAAAATTATAATTTTAAAACTTACCTTTAGAAATAAATGGTGTCTGAGTTTGTGTGAAGGTGAAGAAACTCAGACAGCTTATTGAAATGTAACAATTAATAGTGTAATAGTCTCCTACATGTGACAGAAATGAGGCCATCATGAGGAGAAACATTACCACTGCTAAATGATTTCCCCTTGTAAAGCCAGGATCGAAAGACAGCAAATAAAAATGGAGGCTATTTTTAACAGATTTAATAGGCAGAGCCCGTTGCTTGTCAAAGTCTTAATAAGGTTCAAAAAGATTGTGTTTTTCTAATACAGGCGTCATGGCTTGAGGCATGACCTAAGGAAATGAATGGATACCCTCATATGGGATATCATCTCTATTTGGTGAAACAAGAGAGAAAAACTTCTACCAAGGCAGATTATTCTGTAACTGTTCACAGTGAAGTGCCTGGTATAGTCCAGGGTACCCACCTTTGGAAGAGGCCAGTTCTTACATAAGCGAGTGATCCTTCCCGCTTTCACACTCTATAGCTTTTTTAATTTGCTTGGCAATTTTTCATAACCAACTATCTGCTCTGCATCTGTCTCTAGCACATGGAGGTCCTGCAGTGTCTGAGGTGCAGTCCATGGGAGTATTCATGCTATTTTATTGAAGTACTTTTAGGACAGACTGTAAAAATAAACTCTTCTTCCTGCCTGTACATTTCAGTTTGTGTAGAGAAAGAAAGGACTTTAAGGTCTGGTAATATGAAGTTATTCTTATTTCATTCTGCTTGGAGGGTAATTCTGTCTTCATTTCCCAGTCCAAGGCAGAAAAGCTAAATCATCTGTAAAAATAACATTTTCTTCCTTGTAAATTGCAGCAACCAATAGGCACTGTAATGAGGAAGTGAAATGGATGTGGTCTGTGTGGATATGGAAATCTGGGTGGTAAGGGTGAAGAGCAGAGTTCTTTCAGGGATATGATTTGATCCATGTGCATCAGATACGCTGAAACCAGTGAGGCGAAGGGGAATTTTAAAGCCTGGTCTCATCAACAGTGAATCAGGCATCTTTTTACAAAAAAAATACAGTACAGGTTTAATAGGCTGTGCTTTAGAGTCAGACACAGGATTATAGTTAGCCCTGGCAGTGAATTCTCATTAAACCTATCTGTTTCAAACAAGCTCCTTGCTTTTCAAGTTCTGGCAGTTATAAGGGGGTTAAAAAATGACCTTTTGTTTGCAAATACCATGGCAGCCAAATAGAAGTCTGTGAAATGCTAGTTCAGTCTGATTTTTTTGATCACCAGTATGTAGCTGCTTGGACAGAATTCAGTTTGTACTGTTCACTCCAGTGTGAGATGTGCATGTGCCACTATAGAGAAGAGTTAGAGTGGCATTCCACCTTAATAAATGCCTTTGACTCAGGGAAATGGTTGGGGTTTAGGCAGTGGGAAAACCCAGGAAGAGTTTGCAGCAGGCATACAGAGAATTTGGTTGAGTGAAACTGTGTATACCCTACCCATAATTTGTTTAGAGTGAGTGTGATCACTTAATTAACTTCTCCATTATTGTGATAAGATACTTCTAGATCACAGCAAACAGTTCTGTAAAGTACTCATTTGTAAAAAGAGGTGCCTTGAGGGTTGACAGAAAATCAGTAACACTGGCAAACGTAAGAGTGTACCAAATACCTAAAGGTAAGATAGGCTTGTTCATGTGATCTGTAATGCTTCCAAAATCAAGGTATAGTGTACAAAATGATGATGCTTTGTCTTCCTGTTTTTGCAAGGGAAGAGGAGACCGCTGTATTTTTCATAGGCATCAACAGGTAATAGGACACTTGTCTAGTAAGTTACCAGTCAGAAGCCAAAGTTGTTGATGCTTTTTTTTTTTTTTTTCTTAACCTCTGGTCATTTTGAAATTATGTTTTCAATTACTTGCCTAGAAATCTGGATTTTTCTTTTGGAAGTGAAAACAAGAAACACATTGCAATATAAGCTCAAAATAGTAGTAAAGCAGAAGAAAAGTTATTGTATAGATCTGTTAAAAAAAAAAGTTATGATGCATTTTGAAAAGTCGTAGTGAGGTTTATTTTGAATTACGTGCCTCGGGATGGACAACTTGACCTTATTTTCAGAAACCATGGCTTTTCGAAAGTTAAATAAACTCTTCCCTTACTTTTTTTTATGTGTAGGAATCACCTTAAAATTAAAGATTAATTTAAAATTTGTTACTTTTATTACGGTGACAGGAGGAAGACATTAAAAATTACATGCAGTTATTTTTACTCAAGTAACCTTTTCATCACGCTGTATTTGAGAGGTTCTTTTAACAAACTGATTTTCAGAAAAGTGGATTGTTAAGATCAAAGAATCACAGAACCATAGAATGCTTTGGGTTCAAAGAGACCTTTCATGGTCATGTATTTCCAAAACCACCCCCCCCGCCATGGTCAGGGACCTCATCAACTAGATCAGGTTGCTCAGAGCCTCATCCAACCTGACCCTGAACACTTCCAGGGAGGGGGCAGCCAAACTTCTCTGGGCAGCCTGGTTCAGTGTTTCACCACCTTCACAGTAAAGAATTTCTTCCTTATATCTAATCTAAATCTACCCTCTTTCAGTTTAAAATTTATACCCTTGTCCTATCACTAGGCCCCCATAAAAAGCCTCTCTACATTTTTCTTATAAGTCCCCTTTAAGTACTGAAAGGCCACAATAAGGTCTCCCCGGACCCTTCTCTTCTCCAGGCTGAACGAGCCCAATTCTCTCAGCCTTTCTTCATAGGAGAGGTCTTCCAGCCCTCTCATCATTTTTGTGGCCTTTCTCTGGACCCGCTCCAACAGGTCCATATTTTTCTTGTAGTCGGGGCACCAAAGCTGGATGCAGTTCTGCAGGTGGGATCTCAGAAGAGCAGAGTGGTGTGAGAGACTCACCTCCCCTCAGCCTGCTGGCCATACTTCTTTTGATGCACCCCAGGATACAGTTGGCCTTCTGGGCTGCAAGTGCAGATTGCTGGCTCACATCCAATTTTTCATCCACTGCTACCCCCAAGTCCTTCTCTGCAGGGCTGATACTTCATAAAGATACATAAAGATTCTTCCTAGGTTGTAAATCTGATATACTGAATTTTCTATAGCAAACAAATTTTCATTCTCAATGGTGAAGCATCTCTAACAATGTGATTACTTGGTTTACTTCAGTCTTTATATTGCTGATCTAAGTTGCTTTCTTATCAACAAATTAGTCTATTGTTGATTCTAAATAACTGAAATTGCAGCACAAAGCATGTAAGTACATTCTTCTAGTGAGAAACAAAATCTGTTCTGTGGTGACACAGTATGGCATTTTCAGCAGTAAAATCACATACTTTCAATAAGTAAGCTTTAAAAACAAAAAACAAAATGCCTTTTCCTTTGTAATGCTGGTGCTTAGCATTTTGATTCTTGTTTCAGCTGCTAGAAATTTTAAAAAAACCTTACTTCTGTCTTGCTAGACCATGGACTGAAAACACAGATTTTATAGCTTGGAGTTTGCTTTGCAGCTGCTTTATTGCTGTTAGAACTGTCTCTGAACCACGCAATGCAGTGTTTGAGTTACATGTGTCTGTTTAAGGGTAACACAGCACACTTCTGTCAAAACTGCATATGGCACTATAGTTGCACTGTATTTCTAAATTTCCAGGCTTGAATTAAAATGGTAGTGTTTATTTTACAGAATATTCTAATTTCTTCTGGCCACTAAAATTATAGCTTGGCCCTTGAGTTTAAATCACTGTAGAAGTGGGCTGGATGATTTTAGCTTGTTAATGCTGATACTCCTGACTTGGTTTCCTTAGGTAATACATGTCAAGCGACACTTGGAAGAGCCTTCTGTCTGGCCACTGCAGCCCAGCCCAATACATCCTGGAACCCAGGGTCTCTGCCTCGGCTGAGGGATGTGGTTGGACAGAAACACATGGGACACTGACACAGCCGGTTCACAGACTGGCAGTGACAAGGTGCTGCCTTCAATGGCACCCACAATGCAGGACTCACATAAACACAAGCACAGACAGCCATGTCCCCACCTTCTCATGGGCAGGCAGAGATTCCAGGCCCCCTTACCTGCCCCATGGGTCCTCCCTACTTGGCAGCTGGTCCAGCTTGCTGCTCACTAGCAAACACTCATGCACTCGTCCCACAGGCACTACACACCCACAGATACCCCAAATACCAGCACAGACCCTCCACACATGTGACACCTCTGCCTGGACCCAGAGCCTCCTACTCATCAGCTGGTACATCTTGGAGTTTGCTGATGCGCCAGCAAACATGAGTTATACATGCACTCATCCACTCTGGGGACAGTGCAGATGTTCAGCCCCTGCTGACAGCCAGCACCCCATGGGCTGTGACCCACAGTCCTGTGGCAGCCACCTACACTGAGCCCTTCACCTCTATAGCTGCTTTTTTTGGGACACACATTGTTCCTACCCCAGTGGCTGGTAGCCAAGACCCCTCCCCGTCCTAGTCACTGGCACTGAGACCCCACTTACTTTGGTAGCTGAGACCATAGGCCTCAGGTACCCAAACCCCTGGTCTGAGTCCAGTTGTTGGCACCAGATCCATCACACGGGCACTTAATCCTTGCAGCACCCATGCACATTGGATAGAGACTGGAATTATGCAGAGAGAGAGTTAAGAAAGGATTTAGTGGAGAGATAGAACAGACTGCAGTGATCAGGTGACAGGCTTGGTCAGAACAATGTGCTGACCAACATTGGCTTAAATGCCACTGTCCCCTTTTACACCCCTTTCTGTCTGCCCTCTGCTTTGTTCCTCCCTGAATGCTGTCCCATACACATTCCCTCAGCTGGCACAGTCCCACTGACCCCTCCTGCATCCTGCACCTTTGGGTTTGCATCCTTATCAGTTGCAAAGTCCCTGCCTGCGATTTCTTGATAGGCCATCAATTATTATGATTGTCTGGGTTTGTTTCTGGTTATTGTTTTCATTAACACTAATAGGTCAAGTTTTATGTCTGAGTGTCTCCCTTCTTTTCCTTATCATCACAGTTTGGTGAGGTGCTTAGCCAGATAATCTTACTGAAAGATAAGAATTTTCACACTTGCACCAGTTAGTGCCACTGACCAGGTTTGGTCCCATCACAGCCTACCTCCCTTACCAGGAGGTAGTTTCTGTGTCAGTCAGGTTTGACTCTGTAGATTCTGGTTTGTAGCTCCTTTGACCAGATAGCCTCAAAGGAGCAGACATTCTCCTTCCATGTACCCTTTCGGTATGGAATAGCAACTGCAGGAACTTGCCCTTATGAAGAGGAAGCTATAGCAGGAGTGTCCAGTTAACATAAGTGCTGTATGTCTCGGTATCAACAAGAGTATTTATTCGAAATAAAGGAAAACTGTGGAATTAGTGGCTTATTGCTTACATGCAGTTAGTTACTCAGGCTGTGTCTGTGGGACAGAAGTTTTCGTGTTTGTGCTTGCTTCTTACACTTCATGATCTATGGAGTCCTGAGATGTGTAGTATGTATTACGTAAAAAAACAGAAATAATACTGGATAATTTTCACAGAGGTGTGGGCAAGGGAAGAGAATGTTTTATGAATACAAGTAGTCTATTACCACATTACAGTTGCTATAGATGACATGGGTTTTGATGGACTTTGTACTAAGTACTAATAATTCTTGTATACTGAGATTGGATAATAGAACAGTCTTTCTGTGGGGGAAAGTTAGACAGCAATTGGTGTATAGACTGAAAGGGTTCAGGCAGGACCTAAATGCTCTCTAGAAGCAGAAAGGATTTTTCTTGATTACAGAATGAATTCCAATTGTGAGGACTGCAAAAATAGAAATGTCATTTTAAATGGCAGTTTGGTGTTGTTTTCCTATGATAATGTTAGATAATATGAGGAGAGTATTTCAATGCGTAGTATATCACCAGAATTGTAGGAATTTGAAAGACTTGTTCAACTGCAGAATAGAAGAACATTCTGCATCTGTATTACACCTTGAATGGACAATACTGTAGTGTTAGTGTTTTGATGAAACTTGTATAGTCAGAAGGTGTTAGCTAGTTTTGGTGTTTTGATGAAACTTGTATAGTCAGAAGGTGTTAGCTAGTTTAAAAACATCACACACTGCGTTTTTAAATGACAGTGACTCATCATGAAAAGTTAGCGAATAGAATCTCTTTAAAATACTGCACTGGAACGTGAGATAGTTCTACTTGAAATATCTGAACAATTTTTATTTCAAAATAAATACTAAAATAATCTGCTCAGTCATATGGACCAGTGGCGCGGAAAATCAATCTAAGCCAAAAAGCTGTTCTTAATTACTGGTATTATGCGTATTCATTAAAACAGCCATGGGCTTTTTGCAGCATAAGTATAATCTTATGAAGTCTTTTTGGAAAAAGCTGGAAATCTTGAAGTCAAGTTTAAGCTTGGAGTGAAGCTTTGTTTGTGAATATTTAGACTTGTATCAGTGAAGAGTCATGGCAGAAGTGCTGCTGGCTTTATGAACAACACCATTTGAATGGACTTGAATCTGGTAAACATCCTTTCTCTGATCCAGAAGTATATAAATATCCATATATTTGTGGTGTATATGTTGTTTGACCCACACAATTATGATAATTCCAAATTTCCTGTGTTTCTGGGTGGACTGAAGGTTAGTCTTGGCTGAATCCTTTAGTTTGAAATTAAATTTATTTTGTTCAGTGTAACAATTAAAATAGAAGGAATTTACCTTTTTTTCTTCCCTAGGTATGTGTTCTTCTTGGATCCATGCAACATTGATCTAGTACATCAGAGAATCAAGTCTCTTGCTTTGTGTGTATCAGCTTGCCCAAGGAAAGAACTAAAAACTCTGGCTGATATTCAGAAATTTGCAGAAACTAATGGTATGTAAAAAACATGTTGGGTTTTTTTCATGGACCAGATGTTTTCATAGGATTAAAAAGAGACTTGTGCATTAGCTGAACTAAAAATGAAATTAGTGTTAAGAAACATCAATAGAAATAAGGTGGTATTCTTACTAAGGCAAAACTTTACTAAATCTTACAGTATTTAAATGCTTCTGTCATGTCTTGGACAGTTTTGAAAGCTCACTGTTAAAACAGGAGTACAAAGTGTTACAAGGGAATGTCTGTCTGTAGGGTACGTTCTCAACTCCTGTGGAAGTGTTCTGACATTGATGCTCAACAGTAATGTTGAAATGTCCTTGTGTATATGGGATTAGTCAGAGAAATGCTGCTATTGAATGGCACTTACTGCACAGAATATGACTGTGGATGTGAAACTATTCCTGCTTTCATTCAGTGCTACAGTGCAATTCCTGTTTTTTTTGTTTTCTTACACTTTTGGTTTTTAAAGAAGTGTAAAGGAAACTAACTGTATTAACAGATGAAATATTGTACCCCATCTCCCCTAAGAATGGTATTTTTCTCAGTAGTAATAATACTGATATTACTAACTCAATTCACACTTTAACAATGTATGGAATAAAATCTATGAGAGGTAACCAACTTCTGGACCTTCCAAAAGAAAGTAAAGATAAAAACTTAATTTGAGGAAATTTCAGGGCTTTTCAGCTATTCAAGTGGGAGTGTGCTGTCTTAAACTTTCCTACTTACTCTTTGAATATGTTGTGGTAAGTTTTCTTTGCAAGATATTTGGTTAGCGATGAGTCAGTCTGGGTGACCAAGTTCAAAGCAGTGAAACTGATTATTTTTCATAGAAGGAAGTGAAATGTTGATTTCTGTTCTGGTACAGGTTATGTGAGTACTTCTTGTTTGAAAGTAGAGCGAGTTGAAGTAGCCCTAGGACACTGTTAGTGCCCTTGGGTCTCCCACTGCATTGTGACCAGATGCCTGGGTGTCTGACACTTGAATGAGGGAGCAGAACTATCATGTGGCATTACAGCATGTGTGGAGGTGCACAAACAGCTGTGCCAGGGCAGTGCAGCGGGTGGTCTTAAGAGTGGGAACTTCCTCATGTGATTTGTGCACTGTTGTCAGATACAAACCCACAGTGAATCTAGCTGATACCTGCAGTTTTACTCTTTACCCCTTATCTGTGTGTGCTGTGTTTTTTCTTAACTAATGCAGGCCAGTTATTTGTTGGTGTGAAGTAAAGGTCACTAGTAGTGGAGTTTCTTAAGTACCTCTTGAAATAATGAAATGCAGCCATGCCTTGTTTTACCACAAACACTGTTTCTATGTTTATAAGTCAAGGCTCTTATTAACTGTGTCTGAAATATGTTCAGTATAACCGTCTTTTAAAGTACACCAAAAACCACTCTTCCTAAAAAATGCTGTGCCTTGTCCTTATGATTCTCCATTCTTACTGTGTCTCCCTTAATGCTTTAGGTTTTAAAACCTAAAGATAAAAGATTTTTTTAAAAAAACTTATATCACAGCCAATTGTTTCAGTTTACAGAAGCTTGGTTAAAAGTGTGAAACCTGGTGTTACAGCAGAACAGAATCATCAATGAGTTCAATTCCTAATTTTCATTATATGATATTGGGCTTACCAAAACTGGGTGCTAAACTAAATTGAGCTTTCCTTTTGTAGATGAACTCTGTGCAAGACTGGAATCACACAGTTCAGATAAATATTGTCATCCTCATGGTTATGTTTCTGCTTAAATGTTCACCGACCTCTGCCTGTTCCAAAAAGTGATGGTTTGCAGCAAATGAACAGCTTAAGTATTGATCACCTTAAATGTTGCATATGTATAGTAAAAGTTCAGGCATGATTCAATCTTACAGTAGAGCAAGAACAGTGAATTAGTACCAAAACTAAGTAGACAAAACCAAAACTCAGTAAACAGAATAATTTTTCTGAGAGCCACTTTGTAACTATGATAGTAGGTTTAAATTAATTACTACTAGGATAGTGTTTGGCAATCTCTTTCAAGGGACCATAGGCTCCACTGTAAAAAGGATAATAAACAAATCCAATTTGAACATGACTGCAGAGAGCTTAATTGCAGTTTCTACGTTTGTGATGTTATCTAGCTAGAATTTAGAGTTCACCTGTGAAGTTCTGAAGAAGGAGTGCAAGACATACGTGTTTGGTTTCTTGTGATAATCAATGCTGAATTTTCCCAGGCTTGAAACTTCTAACACACAACAAGAAAACCCCCTTAGTGTTTTAAGTATATGGGTAGAGAATGCAGTCAACTCTTAATTTTGTTCTGCTGAGCCTTTCTGAAAGCTTTAACCCTTCCTGCAACCTGAAAATAGCAGTTGTGCTGGAGGTAGGCTCTGTGAAGGTTGTTGCATGTGTGTTTGAAGAGCTAGCCATTTTCACCTAGCTCACATGTCATCCCTGAAATCACCGACTTGTCCATGCACCTTGGAGTTCTTTCATACATTACTGTTTAAGAACCCTCCTATCCCAAAACAATCCTCTGCTGTGTTTCAGTCCATCAAGAGGTGGTATGGTAAGTTAAAATAAAGGGGTTTTTTTTATCTGAACACCTTTATTAAAAGACGTAACATAGCAAAACATACTATAGCATCCTTTTATTGATTGATGATTTTATCAATACCAGGTATGATCTTCCAGCTACCTTAGCATTTATGGTATCTTTCCCACAGTGGGATGGGCACTTGCTTGCCTGTATACAACATGACAGAACTGCAAACCCATAAGGTTCAGATCAATTATGGCAGAGCTCTTACTTATTGTGCAGTACAGTTTGTATTTTTCTGTAAGCAAGATTATAAATAATTATTTAGGGCAGGGAAAATGCTTGCTTGAGGCAAGAAGATCATTTCATGACAAAGAGGCCTTTTGGCTTCCTGAATCAGTGATGCACTTCCTATTCTGCTGTAATTTGGAAAAGGGAGCTGATTTGGTGAATAATGCTGCACCATTTCAGGACAGTAACTTCACTCTCACCCCCACCCCACTTGCTGTCCCACAGTCAGGCCGTGCGTTTGCAGTACCTTCCCATCTAAGAAGAGGAAAAGTCGGTCCCTCACAAAGTCTTGCTAACTTTAGGAAAACAAGAAAGCATGCACCTTTAACCTGTTCAGAATAATTGACACCCAGAACACCAGGATCCAGTTGGGTCTTTTTACAAGAGGAGGTAAAAGGGAAGGAAAAAGCTGCGCAGGTGACCACTCAGATCTTCAGCCTATGCAAAGGTGCAAGTTGTAAAGTACAAGAATGTTCTGGAGCAACTCTTGGAGGTGATGCAGAAGGGTGCAGTGTTGGCTGAGAACATATTCTACTGCTGTTCTCACACAGCCATGCTGATACTTGAGCTTGTAGAGGTACAGATTGGACACAAGTGAGAGAATGTTGTATCTTGTGAACCGGCTGCTACTGGTCTCCCCAGGATTTTCTCACCCAGCAGAATGTCTCAGGCAGGAAGTACTTGGGATTCAATGTTTTCATTGGTCTTGGCACTTTAAAAATAATACATTTTGAGTAATGAGACTGAAAGCTGTTTTTTCTGGAGAGCTGTTTGATGCTTCAAAACTTAGTGTCAATGAAATATTGTGGTGCTGTTTTCAAGGACTTGCCAAAGCATGTTGAAATATCCTTGAAGATATAATTCATATATGACTCTGCCAAATGAATAATGAAATGTTATTGTTAACATTTACTAAACAGGTGGCCATAACTGCTGTCATGTTTAATTCAGTGAAAACTATACTGACTGGTCATTGTGGTAACTAATACTCCTGTTGTGTAAATGACTGGATGCCAGTTCAGGAACCTAAAATGAAACTTCTATTTTATAGCGTGTTGGCACGTGTCTCAGTTGTCAGAATTCTGTAGCTAGGTATCCTGGTTTGAGTGAGTGGCGGGTGTTTTTGGTAGCAGGGAAAGGGGATACAGCGGTGGCCCCCTCTGAGAAGCTTCTCGAAGCTCCCCCGGCTCCAAGTCAGACCTACCTCTGCACCAAGGCTGGGCCAATTAGCTGCACCTCTGCAATTACGTATTTAAGAAGGAGAACCTGGGAGGAGTGGTGGGAGTTGTGAGGAGAATGTCTGTGTGAACACCAAGGTCAATGGAAGGAAGGAGGAGAAGGGGGAAGTGCGCTGGAGCAGAGACTCCCCTGTATCCCATGGTGAGACGCCAGGGCCACCCCCCACCACCCATGGAGGTCTGTGGTGAAACAGATACCGATTTGTGGCCTGTTGGGGAGGCCCATGCTGACCCAGGTGACTGCACCTGAAAAAGGCTGGGACCCTATGGGAAGAAGGCCCCGCTGTTGCTGTTTGGTGCTGGGAGGATTTCAACATGTGGGGGTGACCCAGACACCCATGGGAGTGACTCATGTCGGAGAGAGTTTGCAGAGGACTGTCCCCTGTGAGAGGGGGAGCACACTAGAAAGGGAAGGAATGCCAGAAGTTCCCCCTGCTCTGAGGCGGAAGAAGCGGCAGGACTGACTGCACCCCTCATTCCCTGACCCCTGAGCTGCTGGGCAGAAGGAGGTAGAGGTACTGAGAGCAAAGCTGATCTCGGGAAGAAGGAAGAGGTGGGGGAAGGTGTTTCCAACATGTGGTAATGCTTCTCATGGCCCTGCTCTGTTAAGTGTTGTTAGTGTCTGTATTAAATTTGCGTTCTTTTTTTCTTCCCCTAATGAGCCTGTCTTTTGCCTGTGCCTTAAAGGATGATATCACCCCTCCCTGTCCTGATCTCAGTTTCCTGGGTCTTTTGCTTTCCTCCTTCTCAGGGCTGGGGGGGAAGCGGGGAGTGAGCAGCGTCTTTGCTTATTTTCCCCTTAGCACTGGGGGGAAGGTGGGTGTGAGTGGTTGCATGGTGCTCAGTTTCCTTCTGAGCTCAAACCACGACACCAGGCCAGGCTAGTTGAGGTCCAGGTAGATTTAGAGCCAGAGATAAAGCTACATTAAGTCTGCTATGGAGACTGCCCTGAAAGAAATCAATAAAGAAAACAGTCTGGCTAAGTCAGAGCAGATCATCTCTCTGAGCTGTTGGGAGGAACCATAGGGGAAACAAAGATTTTTCTTATGTCTGAAGACAGTGACATCTTCATGTGTAGTAATCAGAATATGTCTCTGCAGCTACCGTTGGTACTTGCCTTAGAAACAGCAGTTACATTGATCGCTACCAACTTCTGATGTCTTTCTTCTGCTCCCGTTCCCCACACACACTTTGGTTTTGGTGAAAGTGTGCTAGTTAAAACTTAATCCTTTGCTTATGATTTTACTGAAGCCTGCTGTACCATATTAGTTATAGACATCTTATGGTTAAAGGGTTTCTGCACCGCTAGGTCTTTGGGAACCTGAGTGTGTTCATTTTGAGTGTCATTTTTTGAATGGCTGGAGTAAAAGTACGCTATGACTGGTTTTGAGATACAGAGTTATCTGCTGCTACTCTACCTTGTTACCAGAACTTCCCATCAGGGTCGTCCTGTGTTGGAAATGTAAAATGTATCCTCTAGTCAGAATGAAATCATTTTCACAACAGAAAGTGGCTGCATGTAGAGTCCTCCAGTAATATTGTGTTGTGATATCGATTACATTAATAAACCATTTGGAAAGGGGGAGGAACAGTGAGATAATAAATCTTCCTGTGGCTACTGAATTATTTAGAATTACATGAAAAGAATCTGATATCAATTGCAGTGGAATAAAATGTCAAGTGGAAAGGAATGCCTGCAGAATGAAGGAGTGGGAAACAAGCGCTTACGCATTTTGCGTTTTACTTTAAAATGTTTATTGCTACTTGGATAGGGAGAGGATGAGGTGGAGGCACAGCATTGTCCAAAAGTGTAATGTTTATTGTGAAGAGAAAAAAATAGGGACTGTATTTTCTGTAAACTCATGCTCTGTTGGCATCATAAAGGCTGTGTTCTGGTCCTTCCTTGACAGTGTTTTCCTAACTTTTTTTAAACTTATACACACACACATACATGTATATTCCCAGTATGTGTACACATACTGAGAAGGGAAACAAGGATGATCACAAGAAAAGATAAGTGACTCTTCTGCCTGGAAAAGAGAAAGCTATTAGGAATAGTAAGGTCATTAAAAGCAGGCATAGCTTAGAGAAGGTTAAAAAAAATATGATTCCTTGATCTTATAACCTGAGTAATATGGAACTAGAGGTCAAAAATATCATTACTAGCAGTCAAAGAGCCAGATTTTTTCCCACACAAATTATGGTTAATTTACGAAACTTAACTACCATGAGAATATTTTAGATACCAAAAGATAAACTGTTAGAATAATAGTGTTTGGATATTTAATAGGAGGCTAGTACTCAAGGGTATCCTTGAGGTATAAGTGGTGGAGAGCTAAAGATACAGTAGGGGAAAGGTAGGGTCTAGGTGAATTCTGAATTTGATTCCAGAGTAGCTAATTTTATTTAGCACTGGAAGAAATTAGAGTAGAGGAATGGGTAAATTAATATTTGTTTTCAACTTTCTGTACTGTTCATAAGAATGAGTGATAGAGAAGAGAATAGTCTGGAGTTTTTAATTACAACTCAAAATATATGTATATGAATTCTGGATAAAAATCTCTAGGATTTTTATTGTGGGGTTTTTTTATGTATGTTTAGTTGTAACAGCAACTGCTTACCTATCTCAGTAGTTCTCTTTGTGGTCTTCAATTCTGGAGACATTTCAACATCTAAGTAATGGGGTTTTGTGTTGGATTTTTCTTGGAACATTCTCGCAGGCACTGGAGAATGCTTACTTTCACTTCAGTCCCACGTTTATTTATAAAAGCAAGCTTTAATTTCTCCTGCCCTCTGGTGCTTACTCTTTTAAAGAAGTAATGGTATGTCGCTCTGCAACAACTAGAAGTTTAGATATATACAGTCTGTCCTTTCCTTCCTTTAAAACACACACTGTGCTTCTGGAAGGCACCAGTTTATATATCTAGAGAATGAAGCTTACTTTCTTCAGAGAGAACAAATCTGTCATATTAATCTGAGAATTCCTAACTGCAAAGTGGTCTGTGCCTTCTTACTCATCTCAAGGCATCACTATTTTTCTAGGCTCTACTGGGGCCCAGAAATTAGGTTTAGATGTTAAGGTTCAACTCTCTCCTTGTTTGGCTTTCTGGCTTTATTCCCACACCATTTGCAAAAAGCTGAAATGCTTAGGTGTGTTTGTGCAGTCCTCTGATGCCTCCACATTAACTGCTACTTCAGGCTGTATTCAAATCAATTGCTAAGAAGTGGAGTTCTTGATTTCTCACTCATTTCCAGCTCTGATGCTGATCTGTGCACAGCTAAATGCTACTTCATTCCTAAATGAAGCATCAAATGTGAACTCATCTGCTTCTGGAATGTTTTTGTTGTTCTAAAATCCCATAGGCAAATAGGAAGTTTATACAGGTCTAAACTTTATGTATTCTTAGTGCTTGTGCTCTGAGTATAGTTGCAGATGGACTGTAATGAAACAAAGAAATTCACTCAACAGCCAGAATCCAATGTAACTGTTAAGCAGGTATTCTTTATCAGTGGCACTGGCATCGCCCTGGGGATTCTCCACCATAAGGGCTCCCCAGAACTAGCAAGGGACATCAGTTTACATACACACAAACCATACACATTCATTAGATTTCCTGGAAAGGGGTGTCTTACGATGATGAGTTCCCGGAATTCATTTCCATAGTCCGAGCATGCGTGGTGAAAATAGGGTGAGGGTCTTTGGTGGTCAAGGGAAGAAGTAAGCAGTCTTCTTCATGGTGTTCGCTAGTTGACCCTCTTTCCAGAGCGTCCGCTGTGAAGTGAAGTCCAGGTATCTCCCTCCTAAATCAGCAAAATCAGTTTCCCTATAATAGGGTCTCTGTGTCTCTTTGTTAGAGCCCCCCTTATCTCATTCTAGGAGTTGCCCAAGTGTCCATTGAAGGCCTTGTGTCTGCTATCAGTGATTTACGTAGGGAGCCTAACAAATGTTTTAATCTTACCTAAACAGACGAAGAGACCTAAGGAAACAGTTAAGAAGTCAGGAGTCCTTGAGAAGCAGATGAAGCAAAACACAAGCAAAGCTATGAAGCAAAGCACAAGCAAAGCTTTCATACATCACATTACAGTTTAGTCTTAATAATTATTAGAAATTCATTTGAGCCCTTTCATTCCCTTTCAGTAATTACAGTTATGAGATGTAGCAGACAAAGAATGAAGAAAGTCTGGTCAGCATCAGTGTATTTCCTTTCATGATGGCCTGAACCTTCTTCCACTTGACAGGAGTTCATGAAGAGAGGGTCTTGTTATTACTGCCCATTGGCACGCTTTTTCTGAGGTCATGCAGCATTGTACTCTGTTACTCGCAGAAGTCAGCAATGGATAGTAACTAACTCTGTGAAAGTAGTGCTTGGCATCCTGCCTGTTCTGTGATTTTTGGCTGTGGAATTTGCAGCAGAATTCCCTACAGATACATGAGCCAGTGTCTTAAGCTTCCACTTTTGTATGCCATGTTGCTAGTCCATAATATGCTAAGATAATATGCAATTATTGGTAGTGTACCAAGCTGTGTCACTGTGTGAAGCTTTGGACTGGTAATGTGGTTCAGATTAACAGTTTAGAGCTGATAGAGTTTGACAGATAGATTTGAGGCAAGCTCTGGAGTGAGAAAAGTAGAAAAGTGTTAAGAATTTAAGCCTTGTGAGAGCCTGGGAGCCTTGTCCTTCCTGAATACCAGTGAATTCCTCCTTGGTCAATATCCAGCTGTCAATATATCTAGCTTGTATTGAGTGGGTTGGTCAAGCATAATCATGTGTGAGTCATGTATTCATAATGTTAGCTATGTTTTAATTAGTGACACTTACTCATAAAACACCCAGAACCCAAGAGGAATTAGCACTGGACTGAAAGTACAGAGGCCAGTAGTTGTGATTTAAACAGTCTCCTGCTAACATTTCTGCACACTCTATCTGTGATTACCTGTGGTTTGATTATTGTGTTGGAGGTCTTACGTTACTGATGGATGAATAAGATGTCACTTGAGAAGGGGAGAGAATGCTTAAAATGTAATAAGATGTTGAGTTTTTAAACTATAATATCTACTTCATCATGTGGTCTTTTAGAAGTCAGTTATGTCACATAGGTGTACAATACATGCATACTGTCAGTCAGACTCAGAACAGTGAGACCATACATGGAAGATCATATAAATTTCCTTATCAAAACTGTGGCTTCTAGTTTCTCAGGCTGTGGTTTGCCATGTACCTGTGGAAAGGGGTATGTGGAGCTGCTTGGAGCCATGCCTAACTTAAGCAGAACATATTCTTAAGTTCCTAAAGTGATTGTTCTGCTCCTGGTACTGAAGATATCCCAGGTATCACAGAATCACAGAATCATTCAGGTTGGAAAAGACCCTTGGGATCATTGAGTCCAACCATCAGCCCTACTCTACAAGTTCTCCCCTACACCATATCCCCCAGCATCTCATCTAAACCACCCTTAAACACATCCAGGGATGGGGACTCCACCACCTCCCTGGGCAGCCTATTCCACTGTCTGACCACTCTTTCTGTGAAAATTTTTTTCGTAATGTCCAGTCTGAACCTCCTCTGTTGGAGTTTAAAGACGTTCCCCCTTGTTCTCTCTCCCTGTGAGAAGAGACCAGCACCAACCTCTCTACGATGTCCTTTCAGGTAGCTGTAGAGAGTGATGAGATCTACCCTCAGCCTTCTCCTCCTCAAACTAAACAGTCCCAGCTCCTTCAATCGCTCCTCATAGGATTTGTTCTCCAGACCCTTCACCAGCTTCATTGTCCTCCTCTGCACTCGCTCCAGCACCTCGATATCTCTCTCGTATTGAGGTGCCCAAAACTGGACACAGTAGTCCAGGTGTGGCCTCACCAGTGCAGAGTATGGGGGGACTATCACCTCCCTACTTCTGCTGGTCACACTATTTCTAATACAAGCCAGGATGCCGTTGGCTTTCTTGGCCACCTGGGCACACTGCTGGCTCGTGTTCAGCTGCTTGTCAGTTAGAACCCCCAGATCCTTTTCTTCCACACAGCTCTCTGGCCACACCTCCCCAAGCCTGTAGCAATGCATGGGGTTGTTGTGGCCCAAGTGCAGGACCTGGCACTTGGCCTTGTTGAAGCTCATCCCGTTAACGTTGGCCCACCGATCCAATCTATCCAAGTCTCTCTGTAGAGCCTCCCTATCTTTTCGCAGATTGACACTCCCGCTTAACTTGGTGTCATCTGCGAACTTACTGATGACACACTCTTATGTCCTTATCAAGATCATCAATAAAGATGTTGAACAGAAATGGTCCCAACACCGAGCCCTGAGGAACACCACTTGTGACTGGCCACCAGCTGGATTTAACTCCATTGACCACCACTCTCTGGGACCATCCAGCCAGCCAGTGCTTGACCCAGCAGACCGTTCGCTCATCCAGGCCATGAGCAGCCAGTTTTTCTATGAGAATTCTATGGGGAACTGTGTCGAATGCTTTTCGAAAATCCAGGTAGACAATATCCACATCTTTTCCCTCAGCCAATAGTCGGGTCGTCTTGTCATAGAAGGAGATCAGGTTTGTCAGGCAGGACCTGCCTTTCATAAACCCATGCTGACTAGGCCTGATCCCCTGGTTGTCCATTATATGACTTGTAATGGCACTCAAGATGATCTGCTCCATGACCTTCCCTGGTACCGAGGTCAGACTGACAGGTCTATAGTCTTCCGGATCCTCCTTTCTGCCTCTCTTGTAGATGGGTGTCACATTTGCCACCCTCCAGTCCAGTGGGACCTCCCCAGTTAGCCATGACTTCAGGTAAATCATGGAAAGCGGCTTGGTGAACACATCTGCCAACTCTTTCAGCACCCTTGGGTGTAACCCATCTGGTCCCGCATATTTGTGCACATTCAAGTGCTATAGCAGGTCTCTGACCACCTCCTTTTTAATTGTGCTGACCTCATTCTGCTTCCCCTCCCCATCTCCCAGCTCATGAGGCTGGGTGTCCAGGAACAGCCAGTTCCACTGCTAAAGACTGAGGCAAAGTAGGCGTTGACCACCTCAGCCTTTTCCTCATCCTTAGTTACCATGTTTGCCTCTGCATCCAATAAAGGATGGAGATTTTCCCTAATCCTCCTTTTGCTGTTAACAAACTTATAGAAACATTTTTTATTATCCTTAACAGCTGTAGCCAAGTTGAGCTCTAGGTGCGCTTTGGCTCTCCTAATGCTCTCCCTGCATAGCTTCACTACATCTTTATAGTCTTCATGAGAGACCTGGCCCCTTTTCCAAAGGTCATAGATTCTCCTTTTCTTCTTGAGATCCAGCCAAAGGTCCCTGTTTAGCCAGGCCGGTCTCCTTCCCCGCCTGCTTGTTTTTCAGCACGTGGGAACAGCCTGCTCCTGTGCCTTTAAGACTTTGCTCTTGAAGTATGTCCAGCCTTTCTGGACTCCCATATCCTTCAGGGCAGCCTCCCAAGGGATTTTGTTAATCAGTCTTTTGAGCAGGTCAAAGTCTGCCCTCCGAAAGTCTAAGGTGGCAGTTTTACTAACCCCTCTCTTTGTTTCTCCAAGGAATGAAAACTCAATCATCTCATGATCACTGCACCCTAGACAGCCTCCAACCTTTACTTCCCCCACAAGCTCTTCCCTGTTCACAAGAAGCAGGTCCAGGAGGGCACCTCCCCTGGTCTGCTCACTCACCAGCTGTGTGAGGAAGTTATCCTCCACACATTCCAGGAACCTCCTGGATTGTTTCCTCTCTGCTGTGTTGTGATCCCAGCAGACACCCGGGAGGTTAAAGTCCCCCACAAGAACAATGGCAAGTGACTGCAAGATTTCTCCCAACTGTTCATATAAGGCTTCATCCACCTCACTGCTTTGGCTGGGAGGTCTATAGCAGACTCCCACAGCAAGATCTGCTTTATTGATCCATAACCTAATCCAAACACTCTCAACCCCGTTATCACTATACTTGATTTCTGAGCTCTCATAGCATTCTCTTACGTACAGGGCCACTCCACCACCTCTCCTTCCCCGTCTATCCCTCCTGAAGAGCTTGTAGCCATTAATTGCAGCACTCCAGTAGTGTGAGGCATCCCACCACGTTTCTGTTATAGCTACTATGTCACAGTTCTCATACTGCATCATGGCTTCAAGCTCCCCGTTTGTTGCTCATACTGCGTGCATTGGTATAGATGCACTTGAGATGAGCTAATGAATCCAACACCTTTTTGTGAGTGTTGGCCCCATTTCCTACTAGACCCTTCTCAGGTGCTACCACAGTTTCTTAAGTTTGATTACTCAAGCACATATTTGGCTTGTAAAACTCTCCTACACAGTATTGGAGAAGTTGGAAGTTTTTCAAAATAAAAGAAATGGGAAAAGTAAAAATTTATTCTGCCTAATTATGTAGGACAAATGGACAAATAAATCTCATGGGCATTATTTCATCTGTTGGACTGATAGTTTCTTTAGATGTGGAGTGGTTAATGTCCCTTGTCTTACAAGCTCCATGAAAATATTTTTCTGCTTGTCTGGAAGTCTAAAGAAGCATGTGATACGAGGTAGGCCGCTGAAGGGAAAAGCTCCAAAGAAGCCCCAAGAGCGGTTCCCAGGCGAGAGATGATAATGGCAGCCAGAGTTGTCCACTGCATGACAGGAGGGAACTTGCTGTTGGGTTCCAGAGGGACTGGCAAGGTGTTTCCGGTTTCCTCCACAGCCAGGGGTTTGTTGTGTTATCCTAGTCTACAAGTCCTACTTGTATGGCTTGTGACCTGTGTGCAAATCAGGATCTGGCATTTCCTTTTGCTTGGGTTACATTTGTGATCCAAAGAGAAGGTCTTCAGGTATGCATTTGTGCAGAGAGCCTTTAAACCTCGTTCCCTGGCCATAGCAAATCCTACCCTTTTTCTCTAGACTTCCAGACTGCTAGAACTCACAAGAGAGCATGGGCATCCACAGATCAGCCATGTCCCTTAGGCTTATTTGGGTGCAGAGGGCTCTACATAAGATACTTAAACTGTGGAGCAATAAGGAAAGCAGTAAGGTCTCCCCTCATCCTCCTTTTCTCCAGGCTAAACAACTCCAGTTCCTTCAGCCGCTCCTCCCAGGACTTATTCTCTAGACCCTTCACCAGCTTTGTTGCCCTTCTTTGGAGATGCTCCAACACCTCAATGTCTTTCTTGTAGTGAGGGTCCCAAAACTGAAAATAGTATTTGGGGTGTGGCCTCACCAGTGCGGAGTACAGGGGATATCACTTCCCTAGTCCTGCTGGCCACACTATCTCAGATGCTGTTGGCCTTCTTGGCCACTGGGGCCCACAGCTGGCTCATATACTGTCAGCCATCTTTATAATTTAGCTTTTGGGATATATTCAAAGCAAGATAAAATAAATGTAAATATTTGCAGTTTTCTTTTTCCTTCTGTTTTTAAGATAAACATGTGACTTTATTGCTGCTCATCCATCAAATTCTGGAGTTGCTTGTAAATGCACTTGATGCAGAAGTTTTCATATCTATAAGAATAGATTTAAAAATTTTGCAGCAGCATAGAATGTATTGTCCAAAAAGAATAATAATTACTTTTACATACCGTGTTTACAACTACAATGTAAGGAAGGTAGTTTCTGTCTGATGTCTGTTTATCTGATGCCATTTTCCACATGAGCAAGTAGAGGCATAAGGATTCATATAAACAGCATAATTGAAAATGGAGTTCAGATGTTTTACCTGATAACCTTCTCTTTGCAGGAAATCTAAGTTTCTTCAATGGTGTATTTGGTGTTTTGGACCTGCCCCCAAAAAACTAATTGGTAGAAGTGGTATTTAAGTAGTGTTCCAGAGACTGCATGGGATAGCCTGCTTAGGTGCTCTCTGTCTTCTCTTTCAGTCTGTAAATAGAAGATGTTTCTTCATAGAGGTAGCAGTGTGGCAATGGCAAGATTTCTGCAAATCGTATTCTACAATTTCTGCAAATAATACTTCTGTTTGGTGTCATGCAGGCCAAGATAAGGCTGTTTGTCAAAAGCCTCGGTTTAATATGGGTAAAAATCTGTATGTATTATCCAGATCCAGTTTGTAGAACTGTCTGCTACAAAGTACTACTGGAGAGACTTTCATAATGGAAAGAACTGAATAGTTAAAGGGATGATCAAAGTGTCCTTCATTTATTATGTAGGGAAAAAAGAACGCTAAAGGGTATGTATCCAGAGCCCTTGCACTGGGGAGTAAGCAATCTGTTGACCAACAAACCTGGGAAGAAACTCACTTTTCGATAAGCAGTTTATACTGTTGGAGGGTTTCTTAACTCTTCCTGCAGTTTCTGAGAGACTGCTACTCCAATCTGATTTTGCAGTTGCTGTATTCCTAGAAGTACTGGCTCAGATGTTCAGTATCTTGATTATAGACAAATGGAAAAAGATCTGTCTAGGTAATGTACTTCTGTTAGGCAAGTGACAGGTACTACGCAAACCTCAAATTATGTTTGAATTTTGTTGTAGGCAACTTAATCTTTATTGTGCTGTACTGATTTGTTTATGGAGAGAGTTCAGCTTCGTTAGAAGCTTTGGACATCTGATGCAGTGCTTGTGTTATTTTTCAGCCAACTTTCTAACTTCAGCAGTTTGGTTCCTTTGTTCCTGAAGTCTATAAACCACAAAACACAAAAAAAAACCCAACCCGAAAAAAAGTTTAAATGTTTTCTTTCTACAATGAATATTGTCTTATGTAATATTCATGCCCTAAAAATGATCAAGAGAAAACATGGTGGAGTAGCAGGGGAACATGACTTCAAAGTACTTTGTGTCCTTCTCTTTTACACTGCATTGTAAATTAGCCTTTTCCACTCGAATACACAAATGTTGGAAGACCCAAAGCTAGATGGAGAGTGTCATTCTGTTACACTGAAGCCTGTGCTGGGCTTGATTCACTGTTCCATTACAGGAGGAACTGTAGCATAACATTGTGGTAATAACATGAGGAGCTGCAGCATCAGGACCCTATATCAGTTTTAATAACATTTGCAAAGAATAGGAATATTTGATTTTTATTTTTTTTTCCCCACCAGTCTTTTTTTTTCTCTTCTTCTCAACAGGATCCACTCTGTGTAGCTATGAACTACAGCCATCAGAATACACTACAGACCTAAGGGCTGCCAAGTTATGTCCTAAATATCCTGTTCCAGAGAGGTAATACTAACATCTTAACTGATTGGGGGTGGAGGAAGCAGAGATTTGTTTTGCTCATGGCAGTTCTTTAGAAAATATGCAGCACAGATTTATTCTGTATTACAGGTGGATGTTTTAGTGTAATATTGCCAGGTTTTTAAAAGATTGTAAAAGCAACTCTTAAAAACCTCAGACTATCCACGCATGTGTTACTGATGGTATTGAGCTGGTATCTTCAAGTTCTCTTCTACCTCATGTAACTGACACTGTGCTGAGTATCAGCTGGTTTACTGCCTTTCAGCCTATAGCCAGCTGCCTGTCAGCAATGCAGATCAGAGACAACTAAGGAGCACTTTGGATCTTTGGGAGGAAAAGGAATATATTGACACACAGCTCTCTGCAGTGTTAACTTCTTGTACCTTACCTCACCCAGACAGATCTAGCAAATTGCTTTATTTTTTATTCTTTCCGTTCCCAAATGAATAATATAAGTATGGTCAAGTACCAAAAAGAGGGCTGTATTTTATAAACAGATCGATTTGACTTTTATTGTTTAAAATGTTGTATTAGACTGCTTTTTGGGAAGTAGGATAGAAAAGTTTGTAGCTCCAGAAATTTTGCTAGCTGTGCTGGCTGGAACTGTGGAGATGAGCATTGCTGAGAAAAGAAGTGATCTATTTGAAGTGTACACCCTTCTGTCAGTAATTCCACTCAAGAAAAATCCTGTTGTGTTTTCACAAAGTTTAGCTTCTCAAACATATTAAGTAGTGGGTTGTAACTGCAGAGTCTTTTCCTATGCACAGTTTTTTGTTATGATTTTATTAAATGTTATAATTGTGTCAGTTCTGAAAACTCTGATTTTAAGTCTGTGTTGTTTGCAAGGTAGCCTCTCCAATGAATAACATTTTTGAGGTTGTAGTGACAATAAATAGCAGCTGGAATATTAACTTTTTTTACTTTTCGCCACAGCAGATTAATATTCCACACAGCTAACCAGCTGTTATAGCTGTAACAAAAACAAATGAAAATTTCAGTGCCAGCTTGCATACTGAAAAGGCTTGTCAGTCTTAGTTTTTGCCAGAATTACACTGACTTTTCCAACTGTGTGTTCCCATGTCATTCAGTCTGAATGAATATAGCTTAATAAGAAAACAGAAGGATAGAACAGTGTGTCAGAGCTCTAATGACACTATGTAAATTTCTCATGAAAACTATCTCGAGTTATTTTTGAAAAGCTATGGTGTAGGTGGCGTATTCCCCCTTTTTTATTTGATATGAATAAAATGTACAATATGTTTGAATATTTTTGAGATTGAAGTCTGAACTTAATGCCCTAAGACAAAAAAGGCCAATATTGTATCTGTAAACCACTCTGGTTTTATCATTAAATTATTTGAGTAAATTAGTGTAATTTGGAGGAGAAATGGAAACCCGTGGAGACAAACAAATGAAAACCCAACGCCCTGTAGGCTGAGGCATTCAGGGAGAACTTACCTAACACTTCTGTTCTCAGATTTGATCTGTCAGAGGTATGAACTGTCATCTAATTCCCATTAGGTCCATGGGATGGAGGTAGTGTATGCTGTGAGGACTGTCCCTTGATGTTTTCTGTTTGATGACCATGCTTCTTCACACCCTTCAGGTTGAGGCTCCACCTCAATGGACTCTGATCCTTCAGCTTCTAGCCATTATATCCAACTTTGACACAGCAGTGCAGCCTAGCAGTGCAGCAAGACTTAGCTGTTTAAGAGGACCCTGGAGGAAAACGTATCCAACTTTTTCCTGCAGCATTTATTTATCAACCAGCTGTGCTGAACTGTGCCAAGGGGCTGCCCTGCAGAGGTTGTAAAGACCAGCTAGCAGTGACATTCTGACCAGGCTTTCCCCACACAGATTGTTGTATATGCCCAGGTGTAGCAGTGAGAGGAAAAAGCTCTTCTCTGAAATCTAATACTTGAACAGTCAAATGGGTCTCTTAACTTCATTTGAATATTGCTTTAAAAATACAATTTTTAACACCACCATCTGCTGGCTTGAACTTTACTCGCTCTTGTTCATGATTAAGCATCATGTTGTTATTCTCAGAAACATTGTAATTCCATTTCAGTATGTAATATACCAAGTTATAATCAAGAGGCCATATAAAATAGCACAGCTCATGGAGAATAGATCTGTTACTGTATTTTTTATTAAACAAGACACCTTTCCTTGCCTACTCATTCAGTCAGAACCACTGGAACAACAGCAGATCTCAAAAGGTGGATTCTCAGAAGTCCCATTTACTCAAGAAAGCTTGTAGGAACCACTAACCTAATTTTTTTTATTAATTAAAACAAAGTTAGAAATTAATTATTGCACATGAAAACAGGTAAAATGTGTAGTGAAATTGCTATAGTATAAGGGATGTTAGATGAGTAATATAAACTCTGGTACGCAAAAAGCATGTTTTCCTGTTGGGATGTATTTTGGAACAGTATTTTAATCTCATTAGTTCCCCTTTCAAAATGGGTGGTTTTGTATGTGGATACAGGAATGACAGTCCTTTGCCTACTCTAAGCTCAAAACTTGAGCTTTGTTATTGATATTGACAACTTCTAAATTCTCTAGGCTTTCTGCAAATTTGAAGCAGTTAACAATTAAATAAACCTCTCAAATTTCTGTCTTTTCTAGTATTACTGCATATAGTGAACTGCAGTATGCTGCATATTCCGAAACAGGCTATGTTGTAAGAGGCTGAGTGGATACATGGGCAACCTCTTAAATAGGGCAGCCATCATTATGGGTTTAATTTGGTTTCTAACAACTATGACTAATTCACAATTACCTTGCTGGGCTTAACTGCTGTCTTCATCACTACCCAAAAGTAGACCATCACAGAATCATCTAGGTTGGAAAAGACCTTGAAGATCACCTAGTCCAACCATTAACCTCACACTGACCGTTCCCAACTACACCATATCCCTCAGCGCTATGTCAACCCGACTCTTAAACACCTCCAGGGATGGGGACTCCACCACTGCCCTGGGCAGCCCATTCCAACGCCTAACAACCCGTTCTGTAAAGAAATGCTTCCTAATATCCAGTCTAAACCTTCCCTGGTGCAACTTGAGGCCATTACCTCTTGTCCTATCACTTGTTACTTGGTTAAAGAGACTCATCCCCAGCTCTCTGCAACCTCCTTTCAGGTAGTTGTAGAGGGTGATGAGGTCTCCCCTCAGCCTCCTCTTCTCCAGACTAAACAACCCCAGTTCCCTCAGCCGCTCCTCGTACGACATGTGCTCCAGACCCTTCACCAGCTTCGTTGCCCTTCTTTGGACACGCTCGAGTAATTCAATGTCCTTTTTGTAGTGACGGGCCCAAAACCGAACACAGGAATCGAGGTGCGGCCTCACCAGTGCCGAGTACAGGGGTAAGATCACTTCCCTGTCCCTGCTGGCCATGCTATTGCTGATACAAGCCAGGATGCCATTTGCCTTCTTGGCCACCTGGGCACACTGCTGGCTCATGTTCAGCTGGCTGTCAGTCAACACCCCCAGGTCCCTCTCTGACTGGCAGCTCTCCAGCCACTCCTCCCCAAGCCTGTAGCGCTGCTGGGGCTTGTTGTGGCCCAAGTGCAGCACCCGGCATTTGGCCTTATTGAAACTCCTCCAGTTGGCCTGAGCCCATCCCTCCAGCCTGTCCAGGTCTCTCTGCAGAGCCTCCCTACCCTTGAGCCGATCAACACTCCCACCCAACTTGGTGTCACCTGCAAACTTACTGAGGGTGCACTCGATCCCCTCATCTAGATCAACAAGAAAGATGTTAAACAGGAGTGGCCCCAAAACCGAGCCCTGGGGGACACACTCACGACTGGCCGCCAACTGGATTTAACTCCGTTCACCACAACTCTTTGGGCCCGGCCATCCAGCCAGTTTTTTACCCAGCAAAGCGTGCGCTCGTCCAAGCCTCGAGCAGCCAGTTTCAGCAGGAGAATGCTGTGGGAAACGGTGTCAAAGGCCTTACTGAAGTCGAGGTAGACAACATCCACAGCCTTTCTCTCATCCAATCAGCAGGTCGCCCTGTCGTAGAAGGAGATCAGGTTTGTCAAGCAGGACCTGCCTTGCATAAACCCATGCTGACTGGGCCTGATCATCTGGTTGTCCCGCATGTGTTGTGTGATGGTACTCAGGATGAGCTACTCCATCAGCTTCCCAGGCACCGAAGTCAAGCTGACAGGCCTGTAATTTCCCAGATCATCCTTCCGACCCTTCTTATAGATGGGCGTCACATTGGCCAATTTCCAATCTTTTGGGACCTGCCCGGTCAGCCAGGACTGCTGGTAAATGATGGAAAGCGGCTTGGCGAGCACCCCAGCCAGCTCCTTCAGCACCCTTGGGTGTATCCCCTCCAGTCCCATAGACTTGTGTATGTCTACGTGATGAGCATCCCTAAATACATTTACCCACTCAGCACAGTAAGTTTAAAACCACATAATTTACAATTGTCAGTCACTTCAAAGAAAAACCTAGGATCTGCTAAAAAGCCAGGTATGGCAGGTGATCATAATTTCTTCCAAATTCTGTACAGAATAATTACACACAGCATGTTGTCTTTTTTTTCCCCAAAAACAATTCATAGAAAGGATGTGCCTAAGGCAGCTGCTTTACTCACTGCATGCTTAAAATTATGGTTAGAATTTTAGAAATGCATGGGCTTAACAAATAGTTACTGAGTACAGCAAATGGCTCATTTATATGTCGTTACTGAAATGGGGAAACTGCAAAAGATTATGTGCTACAGTCCACTGAAATCTTTTAAGTAAGGAAGATTGGGCAGGGTGAAACAAATACAGAGTTTAGAAGAAGAGACTGACTTAATATGAAATAACATTTCTTTTTAATTGGATCCAATTACAGGAAGGAACATGTAATTCATGGAACTTGTATCTGAAGTGTAATTGGGGAGATTGATCAAAAGATATAATAGGCCACTTTGAGGTCTGACATAGTTTATGAGCAAGAAAAGCAGCTACTTAATGGGAAACACTTGGAAAACAAAAGTACCCACTTTTAAAGTGAACTTTTTGCTCTTGTATCTTCCTCTGATGGTCCTGATAACAGGTTCTGCAGAGCACTCTGCAGAGTTTAATGCATAGCATCAGTATTTTTTGGCAGGATGCTTCCAAACCAGTTCAGGAATAATTAAACAATAGAGGCATCTTTGCATGTTTTGCAAAGAATGTAGTCCATAATTTTGAACAAGTTAATAAAAGTAAACACTGTGATTGTAATCTTTAATACACGGGCAAGTTTAATATGGGGAAAGACTAAGAATAAATACACTGGTTTTGCTTGGCAGCGGTTGTAAGTCTTGTAGCATAAAATGTGTGCTTTCAAGAAGAGTATTGTCATTCTGGGATTTCTTTTGCTGCAAATATGGGCCAATATTCCATTCAAACTTAAGTGAAAACTGCTGGTTTACCACCTGACACTTGAATGAGAGATGTTTAAGTGGTACTAGGAATATGTTTTTTCTGAGCCTTGTCGTTTAAGGGTGGGAGGGTAATAATTTCCTGTTGGATTGTGCACTCCAGCCTCACAGGGTTACTTGTAAGAACTGCATCACTTCCCATTACGATCATCCTCATTCCAGCAGCACTTGTGCATTCAATACATGGTTTCTGGTTATGATGTTATGAGGGTGGAATGGTTGCATCTATTCACCTTTCATTTGTGTGTTGATGTGGCATTTATATTAAGTAGGAGTAATTTTTTTTCTGATTTTTTTTTTCTTGTGTCACCAGTGCACCTATTCCATTCTTCCATCGCTGTGCTCCTGTGAACATTTCCTGCTATGCCAAGTTTGCAGAGGCCCTGATCACCTTTGTCAGTGACAGTAGTGTCTTACACAGGCTGATTAGTGGAGTTATGACCAGCAAAGAGATTATAATGGGACTTTGCTTGTTATCACTAGGTAATTGTTTTTCTCATTACTAGCTATTTCTTAGTATTGCATTAGGAGATTGTTAACACCCTCTAACCACAATATAAGCAAAAAACATGTATGATAGCATGAGCCCTTAGAAAATGGTTCAGAATGCTTTTTTAAAATTTCATTTGACAGATGGATAACTTATTCAGAAGCAATATATATATGCATTCCTGGTTTTTTTCCTCTTCCACTGATTATAAGATAGAGGATGTGTGGCTGTTCATTAGCCAGCATTAGTTTTGGTATAGTTAACAGAGCATCCCCATTCTAATTTTTATTATCATATTCCTCTTTCCCATTTCTAGTATTCATCTTCTGCCAATCCAAGTCCAAATAAACCCTTTCCAGATAAAAAGGACAGTGTGAGAAATACACAACAGCACACTTTTCTAGAATGTAGGGGGTTTATTTTGTTTCATTTAACATACTTGTGCAGGGATATGAGAACTTTCAGAGGGAAAACAAGAAACAGGTGCCCATTTGTTGTATGTTACCTCCTTGTTCCCCATCCCCCAAAATTAAAAACTTCAGGCCTTTGAAAATCTCAGCCTTGTCTGAAGAGTGGCAAATTCCCAGCAATATGGAGGTGCTGAATCGTTTCTGCAGTTGTGAGATGCCTCTGGCCTATAGAGTGACACATTGCACTAGACTGAAGTGCTGTTTTAACAAAGTCTTGTGAATTAAGGTGGAACGTTACTCACCCACATAAATTACTTTCCTAATGAGTCTGTTTTACTCCTACCGGGTATAAAATCTGAAATCCTAAAATGGGAGGCTCCAGATATTAGCCATGTGTCTGAGCAGTGTGTGGTTTAGAAAGAAACACTGCAAAGCTGTACCAGATAAAGAAGTCCTTTGTTTTCAGTCTGCCTTTGTGGTTTGGGAAAAAAAAAAAAAAAAAGTATGCTAGATACCATTTAAAAAAACCCAAAACCTCAAAAGACCATTGAGTATCTTTTCAACTATGACTGGAAAGCTGTTTATTGTTCTATCTTGACACTTGCAGTATTAGATAATGACTGTTAAGAATCTGAAAGCTAGTGCCTGATTAGCAGTGCTACTGTTTAGATAGTGTCAGAAGTTACTACAGAGTTTTACATACAGTTTATTTTAAAAATATTTTTCATACCTTCATAGTTAAACAGAATTTATTTTTAAACAATGGGTCAGATTGTGTGATTCAGAAAGCCAGGTGCCAGTGGCTCTCACGTAACTGCTGTACACAAATATGTATATGCAAAAATATGTGCATGCACTTACATACATACACTCACTAAACCTTAGTTGGCTGGGATTGTAGAAGACTTGTTAATATGAAGTTCCTGAATGGCAGTGGAATGATGTGAACAAAGCTTGTTAAAGAACTCATTTTGAATGTTGAAAATAACAGGTTTTTTACTTTTTACTGGCATTACATTTTGGAATACACAGACATCATATTATCTGCACTTGTTTGACAAGTGTATTTGAGTGCAAATTCTGCTCTGGTCCTCAGGAGGTGTGCCAGACTCGGAGTACTGTCATGTCTTGCTGTCGGTTTTGTCATTGTCTAAATACATCTCTGTCTGTGTGTATTCATTATGTCTTGTATTTAATGTACCATGTAAATGTATTTATGCTCTCTTTGTTTTAATCAACAGTATCAAAGCAGAAGTTGTAGAGGTGCCTAATTTCCTTAACTGTCTGTGCAGTGAGTTTGTAAGCCTCAGAAATCTGTCTAAAATTTCAGTTGGAAGGCAGTTATCTTAGTGCAGTGGGAGAGTAAGGAAGGCTATTTCTACTTGAAATAATTGCTCTGCTTATTTTATTTGTTGTCTTTTGCAGTGTTGTCCATGATTTTGATGGTTATAATCAGGTACATTTCAAGAGTACTTGTCTGGATTTTAACAATTCTTGTCATTCTGGGATCACTTGGTAAGTCTTGTTTGTCTCCCAGTTTCTGAGTGCCCAGTTGTAATCTTTGTGCTGCATGTCCTCAGGCCAGCCACATCCTGAATAGATCTTGGACCATGCATTTCCCTTCAGCTTTCCTTTGAGTCCCTTGCAAGATATATGTCAAAAATGCCACCTTTGTAACTGCAGTCCTCTCCCAGAGAGTACATTGCTCCCTAGAGATTTGCTGCACACCCTGCTTGGCTGGCAAGCTTCCTGTCAGCCTATCTCACTAGAGTCCACATAGGCAATATGGGATATTCCTCACAGTACTAGTAGCACAGCCCTAAATGTTGCCTGCTTCTTAACCTGCCTTCCAAACATGTCAGTGAGGCAGCTAGTCTGGGTGTGTCTGACGGCACACCCACTCGCTGAGTGTGCTCAAGCATGCAGGAATCAAAGAGCAACTATTGTTTATGCAGCCTCAGGGAACACTAAGATGTAGATGTGCCCATAAAACCCTGACATGTTCATCAGCCCCTTCAGTCCTCTGAGTAGCTCTGTAGGTGTATCTAAAACCTGTTCTTGAGGAGAGGAAGCGAAGGTGCTTTTATAGCATTTCTTATCAAATCCTTGTATTTCCATATGACTCAAAAGTCCTGCATGACCTAGGTCATGTATGAAATGCAACCAGCCATGCCGTCTTGGGAATGGCTAGAGATTTTCTCATCCAAAATGATGTAGCTTGCATGAAAACAGCCTTACTTTATCACATTAACTTTTACATTTGTAAAACTAAAGTTTTCTATTATTGATACTCAGTAGCTAAGCTAAAATGTAGGGGCAGATGACTGTAGGGAAGGAACAAAAATAGAATAATCAAATTAGGAAGCACTAGCAATTTAATTCTTGGAATTCAGGACTGCAAGGGATGGGGAAAAATGAGCAGACCATCTGTTTTTTCAGGATCACTTGGGTTTTTTGGTTACTAGTCTTAGGATCCATGACCACAGAAAAGGAAAAAAATAGATTTTTTTTTTCCATTTATACTCTTTGGAAGCTGAGCGATTATGAGTGAAAGAATTGAATGACTTATTGCCATCTGTTGTTATGTTCTAAAAAATTGCATCCATTACACAGACAGAATAAGAACATGTCATTTGTGAGACATACAGCTTGTTCTGTATTCACTGTTTGTTTAGGAGACTCCAAAAGAGCATCCTCCATTTTAGACCTTCAGCAAAGACTTGTGATCTCTAGATAAGCTCATGCATCTGATGCAGAAATAACAAAAGAACAGAGAAGGGTACTCAAAAGTGAAAAAAAAAATGTGTCAGAGGGGAGAGGTTATCTCCCTGAGACACTGGAGTCCTGTATAAGAAAAGTTTACCTTGGAAAGGTAGCTAGAATAGGAGAATGATATTCTGGCCATAAGGCTAGGATTTGTAACAGGGGTTAGAGGACATTACCTCACATTATATTGGCCTCTTGTGCCTTTCACCAATGTTTTTTCCAGTGCCCAAAAGACATTGTCTGATGCAGGTGTAGCTATGTGTCATTAACCTGAGGTGCTGTTTTCAACATCAGAGCTGTTCCTTCTCTTCTTGATTAGTCTTCCCAGGAGCTGTAAACTCCTCCTTTTGTTCTTCTTGTTATTTTGTATCCTAATCCAAAGGTGCCTCTGTTCTTCTATTGCTTGTCTAATGGAAGCTGTTAGGGCTTCCCATGAACTAGTCCTTCCATTCACTTCACTCTAAGACAGAGTCAAAGAGCTGTAAGTCTCTTAAGTGGTCGTAGTGGGGTGAGACTGTGAAAATATTATATCCACTTGAGAAGAGGGCAACAGAGGAGAACTAAGCACTTCTGTCTCTTCAGAAGTTCCTGTTGGGTTAAGCATCAGTGCCCTTGAGTATTCTGTACCAGACTAGACTTAAAAAGAAGAAACTGTTTAGTTTCTTTGGTACTAGGTAGCATGACTGTGTCACATACAATGAGCATGTTTCATTTATCCTTTTTTTTTTTTTCCTCTAAACATAGGTGGTACAGGAGTCCTGTGGTGGCTGTATGCTAAGGGACGAATATCTGCCAGTGCTGTTCAGACTCAAATAGCCAAAGACAATCTTCAGGCTCTCCTGATCTATGCCATTTCAGCTACAGTCTTCACGGTATGCTTTGCTAATGACTATATTACTTTCTTGTTCTGTCTTCCTGGTGGTCTCTATTTTTTTTATTCAGGCAAAAGGTTTATGGTGCACACATTTTTGAAGAGTTTATTTCTACTGCAACCTCTGTTGCAGTGATTTTATCTATTTCTTTATTTATTTATTCCAGGCATTTTTCTCTATTACCTGATTTTGAGTCAGAAGAGAGTTCCTAACCCTGCAGCTACTCTCCTCTACTGTAAAATGTCCATAGGGACTTCCAAGAATAGGTACAATATTGGACTCCCAATCCAGTTTTACTTAGGAGATTTTTCTTAGGTATGTAGTTCAGAGGTACTTAGTGATTTCAGTTTATTTGAAAGTCCTTAGATCATTCTTACTTCTGAAGTCGGTTGTTCCCAAACTTTTTCCATTTAGAGAAGGATCACTGTGAAATACTGATTACTGAAACAAGTTGTCTTCTTTAGGCCTTGCTGTTTGTTTTGGAGTCACTGGCTTTACTACTAAAAATTGACAATGTTTGACAAACTTATATGACAAGACCACCACACCATGCTCAAATGTGAATGTTAAATTGTATTCTTTGTTAAATCTTGCTGATTTCATTGGTATCTAAAACATAATTGAGGATAGCATCTGGTCTGATCTCATCACACTGAGGCTGATGATGATTGCAAATACATAATTATGAGATTGGAATTCGCCATAAGTAGAATTTGAAAAATAATTTATCACCAGAAGAAGCTGATAGAAGTTTTACATTGATCTTGTGAGTTTACAGATAGAGCATGTGTTAAATTTGCTGTGTTTAAATATCCTAGCTGTGCAAAATGATAGCTTGCTTATTTTTCAGTTCTCTAAAACGTGATTTGGAAACTTAACCCTCTAGGTCATCTTGTTCCTGATAATGTTAATTATGCGCAAACGAGTAGCTCTCACCATTGCCTTGTTCCACGTGGCTGGCAAGGTCTTCATTCACCTGCCGCTGCTAGTCTTCCAGCCATTTTGGACATTCTTTGTGCTTATCCTCTTCTGGATATACTGGATCACAGTCCTGCTTTTCCTTGGTACTACAGGTAAGCAGCTATCAGGCTTATTTTAAATAAATTCCACTTCGTTTCTGTATGGTTTCAGGCTGAGTTGGTTAAAAAGCACGTGGGAACCTCTAGAAAAAAACCCAACATATTGTGCTTCTGTTCCTGTCTGCTTCAGTGACTTCAAAACGCTTGTTTCAAGAAAGTTGTTGTGCGTTTGAGTCTGCATTCCCAGTATGTTACTTTCTGCCTTAGGCTGGCTTCTTGATTTGATTGCAAGTTGGCATGTTGCAAACTACAAGACTCTGTTAGTAAGACTGCTATAACAATTTTTCAAGTAATTCCCTCTAATTTTACACAAACAGGTTAAAACCAGCCTAATCTTGCAGCTAATCTTATAAAGTGTTGTATTGTAGCCAGTACTCACACAGATGAAGACGTATTAATGAAGGCGCTCTTGTACACAATTGCTGTCTCCCAAAACGTAAATTATACTGGAAGTAGTTTTCATTTGTTCATAACTTCAGTGTCCAGTATTATTCCATCATTTTCTAGGGTTGTTAGGGAGATTTTTCTGCTGTTTGTACACTGTATTCTGAGAGCAACCAATGTACTCTCCATTTCTGCCTGCAGTGTAGAGTGTAGAAGATGAGAGCGTGGTTTGTGTTCAGGGTCTGACAGGAGCTTCCTAGAGTTAATCAATCCTATAGGTTCAAATCTTAGTTCAGCAGAGAAACCTAGCAACTGCTTTTTAAAATGGGAGGTGTCTGTGTTATTTTGCAGTAAGTTGTAGGCAATGGAGACTATCATTAGTTATTAAAACCTTAGAATTTTGGAATTTCTTATTTACTGATAAGTAGCAGTGTTTCAGGTTACAGAGCTATTGCAGGATAATACAAGGTAAGTATTTTTTATTTCATAGCCTGAATTCTTAGCGAGGGATGGAGGTAGTAGAATTCATGTGTTCTTGTTCTCATTACTGTTGCAGTTTTTAGTTTTCATTACATGCTGTGCTATGTGCAGAAAATATTTGCCTCTGAAAGTGAGTTGAGTCTCAGTCCCATGCTTCACTCTGTGAGTTAAAGACCACAGCACAGGGTTGCAGAATTTAGGCTGATACTATATTTTAATGACAGAATTCTTCAACTGGCCATGATTCAGCAAATACTAATTTATGCTTTTAACTTTATATGCACTCGTTATCTTCACTGATACTAGTTAAACAAAATCTTTGTGTAAATAGGGCCAGATCTTTTCAGTCCAAACCAGGAGAACTGAAAAAGTGTACATTATCTGTGTATGAGAAGAAGCCTACACTTATTAAAAGCTTGTCCACTAAAACCAAAATTATTTCAATAGTTCGATTTATTCATAAGAAAATACTTTTTATGTAAGTGTAAAAACATAGCTAAGTCAAAACAATGGTTTCAAAATTTTGTACATGTGATGTTACTTTCAGTATTTTTCTGAATCTCATCAGCTGTTCATGTAACTTGTAGATGAAACATTTCAATGTGAGTTAACACATTGAAATAGAGCTTATCCTAGGAGAGTTCTGATGTGCTATCGGTCTCAATATATGATATTGCTATTCAGATTAGGTAGTGGGTTTCTGAATGTATAAAATCGTATGTTTAGAATCTCTAAAGCAGCTCCTTATGTCTGTAAATACCTGTAAAGCTACAAATATTGTTGAAATACTTGCACAAAGACTTACCATAAGGAAGACAAAAGCGATTGTTAATGTTGACATCTAGGTGTAAGGAGCTATGAAGTTTAATATTGATTCTCACTGTATGAATAATTTCAACAGACCAGGAGACTGAAATTAAGAACGATTGAAGCAGTCTTCTATTATGTTTAATTATAAGAATTTTTTGCTACTTGATGGTGGTTAGATTTTGAAATTTTCACTGTGTGGCTAAAAATTAGAAGAAGTGTTGCAGGAGTTTGAGTATGCTCAGAATTTTGGTTTTAGTGCTTTTTCAGTAGCCATTATCCTGATTGTCTCAAAAGCTGTATCTTTCCTATCAACAGTTTTCCTAAACATGACATTTAGAACTATTAGTAGAAGCTAGAGGGGTTCTGCTGTAGACAGTTATGAACTGCTAATACCATATGCTTCCTTCTTTCTGAGTTGATGTTAAGCACCATTTCCTTTTTTACCCTCATTTATTTCTAGGTAGTCCTGTCCCAAATGAAGAAGGATTTGTTGAATTTCAGATGGTAGGTCCTTTGAAATACATGTGGTGGTACCATGCAGTGGGACTTATCTGGATCAGCGAGTTTATCCTAGCTTGTCAGCAGATGACAGTAGCAGGGGCTGTTGTGACATACTATTTTACAAGGTAAGAACAACTTAGCTCTACTAGAAGTGGAATTAGCAGAAGTAATGGGGGACAGAGCTTTTTGGGAGAATAAGTGCTTCCATTGTGAAAGCTGGAGAGCAGTTGAATTGTATTGACTCTTTTAAAATCATATCAAGTCCTAAAATAATCTGGTTTGCTGTTTATTGTTATGGAGGTATACCAAAGGGCCTTCACACAGATAATAAACTTGAATAAACTTTAATTTGTAACCAAATCCAAACAGCCGAAACCAACAAGACGACAGGGGTAACCAAAACAGTGCTCCGATAACATTTAATAAACTGTAGGTTCTGGGTACCAGTTGGGGAAGTTATTACTACACAATGACACAGAAGAACGATGACTCCAAAGTGTGCACATACTCACTCACTGTGCCCTTTAAATTATTTACAGTGCTTCATTAATCTTTCTTACACAAGATTACTTAGGGTCTTGTTAGAGTCATCATTTACATACACATTCTGACAAGACTCTACTTTTTTATCTTTTTTGAATGAAACTCACATGAAAGTAGCTTTCTGCCAAGCTGGGGAGGTATTTTATGTTTGGAATGTTAGCACTTATTCCTTTAAGATGCTTATTATTATGCTCATATTTCTAATAAAGAAGAAAAGTCATTCTTCAAATGTTGAATAGAACTGTTCTTTGAGAGAGAAGTAGAAGTGGCTTCCTTGGTAGGAAATACAAATAAAAACTTGCAGAGGGAATTGCCTCAAAACTGTGAAAGTGAGTATTCATCTGACAGATTAAAAATATTCTAGCCATGTTGCAATAAAATAGCTTGTTTTAAGGCTTAATACTTGGTTCCTTGAGCATATAATAGCTAAATCAGAAATGCAAAACATCTGAGAAGAATTTACCTAATAAATAAAAATAGTAATATCCTCGCCAAAGTCTCCACAAAGACCTCCAACAGAACAAGAAAGAAGGAGAAGGCAAGTTTATCAGTAGTTCAAAAAATATTAGCTAATATGAAAAAATATTAGCATTGTTTCTAATGCTTTTAGGAAGGTTTTGAATTTTATAGAAACTGCTAGTTGGCAATAGGGGTAATGCAGCCAACTGCTAGGAAGACTACCCTTAAGTCATTCCTTATCCTATTCCTATTACTGCATTAGAGCCAAAACTGTAACTTGCACAGACTGTCAGTGTGGAGAGAACAATATACCCTGCAAGCTAATATAAGAATAATACACTTCTTTCGCATGTTATTTTATTGAGAATTTGTAGCACTTTTAGATGATATTACATACATACTGATCATTCTATTCTTTTTCTGTTTTTCAACAGGGAGAAAAGGAATTTGCCATTTACTCCTATTCTGGCATCTGTTAATCGCCTTGTTTGTTACCACCTAGGAACAGTAGCAAAGGGGTCTTTCATTATCACACTAGTGAAGATACCACGAATGATTCTTATGTATATTCATACACAACTCAAAGGAAAAGTAAGATAAATATTCTGTTTTGTTACTGAAATTCATGGCCTGATGTGTTTACAGCTAATTTAATCTGATAGGAGACTGGAAGTCTTGTTTTGGAATACTGGGTCTTTAAAGGAGGGTGGGACTGAGAGGGGCTGCTTAAGTTACCAAGCTGAGTATCAGTTAGTGAAACACAAAGGAATGTTGTTTTCTTAAGATCTGTTGTTTTTACTCTTTGTTTTCCCACATTTTGTGCTTTCCTAGGAAAATGCTTGTGCTCGCTGTATGCTTAAAGCCTGCATCTGCTGCCTTTGGTGTCTAGAAAAGTGCCTGACGTACTTAAATCAGGTAATATTTTCAATATTCAAGTTTTACATAAGGGCTGATGATATAGATATATATATATTTTCCCAGAATGCAGTCTGAGGCAGACACATAATGTATTATACTTTGGAACTGAATTTGAATGACAGTACTTCAGTCTTGTCTCCATTACTGAAATTACACTGCAAATCACTCCATTAGTCATTGTTTACATTGCAAAGGTGAAAAACACCCAGTATTCATCTTTGTGGATATGGTATCTCAACTTTCTTGTTTAGTGGTTGAAGATGTTCCCCCTTATGTCCACTCTGTCAAACTACATCTGAGTTTCAGAATATGTTTGCTATGAAAAGAGAACAGAGCTTTTCTAGGTGTAATATTTAAGGTTCACACAATTGAAAAACTGTATATAACATCAAATTGTCATCATCGTCTATGAAGTGGAAAAAGAGTTGCAAGTTGCGACACACTAGCTGGGCAGACCCCTTTGTAAAAGAGGTTTTATTGGTCTGTGGTTGCATCTCTGTTAAGTACATCTATAAATATCTCTAATATCTTTTCGACTGTTGTTCATTCTGTTGTGAAAATTGTGGAAATACAGAAAATAAAATCAGAAGAAAGCAGGTAAAAAACCCCAGTATAATCCTTAAAAATTGTCCTGGCTAACCTTGAATGCACTGTAGTTGAAGTATCTAGAAATTATCTTGGTGGTCTTGTATGACTCTCTTTAATATTTCCAGAAGATTTTTTCTAAGTACTTAATTGCTGTAGTTGTGCCACTGCTTAACTCCTCCTGCAGACAAATTGCAAATTCTGTTTAATTAGTTTTTTGGAATAAACTTGTTAATGCATAAATGATGAGCAAGGGAGGAGAAGAATAGTAATTCTCTACCTTGTATAGTCTTCTGTCAGCTGGTACATACTCCTTGATTCAACAATTCTCAAGGGAATCTTTGTTCATTAGCATCATATGACTTATGTGACTTATTCAGGAGTCATATCTTCCTCCTTTCCTCTCCCCTCCTCCATCTGAAATACCTGATCATTCCATGAATAAATCTTCAATCTCCTTTTCCCAGAATGCATATACAGCCACAGCTATCAACAGCACTAACTTCTGCACCTCAGCAAAGGATGCCTTTGTTATTCTAGTGGAAAATGCTTTGCGAGTGGCTGCCATAAACACAGTTGGGGATTTTATGCTGTTTCTAGGAAAGGTATGTCTGCATACAGTTTATATGTATACAGTTGTTACCGGACTTACATAGTAGCAAGCTTTCCTTAGCAATGGCTTGCACCCCAAATACAAAATGCATTAAAATTCCTGTTTCTCAGCATGCACTTTATCACTTCATGCACTTTATCACTGCATCATGTCAGGACAGGACTGTCCAGGGTAGGGAGGATAAACAAATGATCTACTTATGTTAAGTAACAGTGATTAGAAAGGAGTAGCTGAAGATGACACCTTTTGCATTAATTTATTTTCAGGGAGTCAAGAGAAAAGCTATTATAAATTCTAAGTTTTTGATTGGTTTTGTGGTTAAAACCTAGAATTGTAAGGAATGGAAGCATTTCTTCTAAATTCTGTTTAGTAAGGGCTCTGCAGGTTTATGTTGAAAATTGACACATTATTGATCACCATTTATGACAAAATTGGATTGGAAGGTAGTACAGAAGCCTGCTGTGAGGAACTGCCAGCTTAAGCAACTGAGTTACCTCTACTCTGAGAATTAAAAGGAGACTAGAATAATAGTTGCTGTCAGTCAGCTTTTTGGGCCTCCAACTGATGGAGATATACTTTATGAAAACTTAATCCAGTGAATTATTCTTATCCTTTGAATTATTTTGTGCCATTATTTACTAAAACAATGAATACCAATCCACTTAAAATGACCAGTGCCTAAGCATTCAAACACTAGTTAGACTGAACTGTCTTCCTTATTGCATTCCTCTACTTCTATTAAGTGGTCTGAACTTTTAATCCTGTAATTAGGTCAATAAGATGTGAGAAGAAATAAACACATAATGAAGATATAGGTGCTTGGGAGACCATGAAATTACATAACATGGTTTTATGGAGGAGTCTGAAAGGTGTTAGGAAACATTTCCCTGAAAAGATGTGTTTCAAATTATTGGAGAAATGCACAGGTGACAGAAATGTTAAAACAAACAGTGCAGCATATAAAAAATAGTATCAGCTAAAACAGTGCTAGGCTGTGAGCCCATCTCCTCTACCAGTCCCACCTGGTATTTTCATAATACAGTAAAGCTGACCTATTTTACAATTTTGTGTTTAGCTGCAGTTCATAATAATAAGTTCAGAAATGTTCAAAATGCTGAGTGGGCACAACAGTTGTTTCAGTCCTTTTGTTATTCCCGAAGACCAAACCCGGTACCCAGTGAAGTATCTGTTAGGGCCTCACACATAGTGTAGTTCCGTGGAGACTGTTACATGAAGTGCCTCACATGAATTCTGATTAATTTTCCCTGTACAGAGATAAAACAAGCTTGGAAGTTGTTTCCACCGGCAAAATGAAAAAACATAACCATCCTCTTAAGATCTACCTTCTTTCCCCCGCAACCAAAAATCAATTGTATGTTAGTTGATTGGTAGCATCAGGTTCTAGGGTTTTTATAATTGACAGGATAGGGTTTTTTTACAGGAATAATCTATGACAGCAGGATATAAATGTAATTTGCTCTGAAAAATACCTTTTGTATAGAAGGATGTGTTTGAAACTTCTGATTTACATGTGCTGGACCAATGGATAAAATGTCATGTACGCCTAGGGATGTGGGGAATCCAGGAGGTAAAGATGTCATTACCAGTAGCATCTGTAACCTCTACTTCTAGCTCTGGCAGAGCAAGAAGCACATAGGTTAAAAAAAACAAATCAAACCAAACCAAAAATATAAAAAAGGCTTCTGCCATTAGAGTTGTTTACTGTTTTCTTCTTCAGGTACTGATTGTCTGCAGTACAGGTTTGGCTGGGATTATGTTGCTGAATTACCAACGAGATTACACCATCTGGGTGCTGCCACTCATCATTGTCTGCCTCTTTGCATTCCTGGTTGCTCACTGCTTCCTTTCCATTTATGAAATGGTTGTTGATGTCCTTTTCTTATGTTTTGCCATCGATACAAAATACAATGATGGGAGCCCTGGGAGGGAATTCTACATGGATAAAGTTCTCATGGTAAGTTTCCCCTTGCTCTCTAAGTCTAAGGATATGGTTCCATATAACGGGTATTTTGACAGTGGAATGAACTCACTAGCTGAGTTTAATACAGTCATTTTTTTACCTGGGTTACCTCATTGTCTTGTTTATGGCTTGATCAGCAAACTGTGTGATATGATGAGCATCAGATAAGTAATGATGCTTCCTTCCCGTGGCATCACTGGTATTGGCTTCTGTTTGCTGGCTGTTAGATGAGCAGTCTCGTCTTGCAGAATCATACCCTTGGGTATCATTTCTTGTGCATGGTAACAGTGCAGAATGGAAAGCAGCAAAACAAGGAGTAAAGGCTTGGATTTTGTACTTTCCTAAGAAGGACCTCTCTTGGGATGTAGAAAAGAAAAAATGCCAGATTATTCTACCCCACACACAGGTAGTGACCATGCTGGAGTTTTTCTTCTTTCAGATAGATACCAACCAGAATTTGACTCTGTCTCATGCACTGAAACAACAGGTTTTATGTTCTGTCCTGGAGCCTAGATGCTACATCAAGGCCCTTTGCACGATTCAGTTCTTATTTTTGTTCCATCTTATTCCCTGTTCACCCTAGCTAGAGACCGCGATGTAAAAAATCTGCTCCTCAAGCCCTTTCAGCTTGTTGTTGAGTAGGTAATTTTCTTGACAATATTTTTAAGTGGCAACCATAGAATATGTCCCTGTAAAATGTAGCCCCATGTGTAGTCTAGAGAAAGACTCTCATGACTTCTTAGTGTAATTATTTTTTCTGATTACTTGTTGGAAAACCATGCCAAGAATTTAACATTAATTTTTGGTAGAACACTACAGAATCGAGAGTATATAATAAATAAAATGGTAGCTGATGAGTTGCTTTTTAGCACAGAATAAGAGTAAAATGCAGAATGCTGTCTCAGAAGACAGCATAGATAAATAATTAAAGCATTGTGGGTTCCTTCAGTCAGCAGCTGATATCACAAAACACCAGCAACTAAAGTCTTCTGAAATCTACTACAGAATGCTTGCCTTTAAGAGAAAAAAATTACATAAAACTGAATTAGCACCTTTGCTAATCTTTATGAATAGGTGATTGTGATCCGGTGAAAAATGCTAAGAGTTTGAATTGAGGGAAGTTAGGAAAATCAACAAGACCTTGCAAGTAATTATCTTCAGGTGCCTCTGTTTAATGGAGTTCTATCATTACACGCAGTTCACAGGTTATAATAACTGGGATCTCAGGGGTTTGGGGTTTTTTTTAATAGGATTTGATAACTGGGATCTCAGGGTTTTGGGTGGGGTTTTTTTTTTGACAACCACCCTTCTACCTTCCTTCTCCATGAAGGAGAGCTTATGTGGTAAATGTGAAAGTTTTAACAGCACACAAAGCAAATACCTGTCTGTCTTCCAGAATTAAATGAGGCAGACCCTTGTGGCTATTTAGCAGGCTGTTTTGATACGTTTTGATACTTTGTGGACAGGAGAAATGGGAGGAGCAAGTTGTGTTGACATTTTGAGCAGTTAACATCTTGAAGTTTTGTCTTGAGATTTGATGTTTGGAGTCTGCTCTAAAAAAACACTTTTCACTTCATTATTGTTTCTTAGGAGTTTGTGGAGTATAGTAGGAAATCTATGAAAGAAGCTGGCCGAGGAGGTGGAGCTGAGGGCAGAGAGCTAAAACCAATGGTAGGTGCAGATGAGGAGGTGGCGATCCTCCAAGAGTTTCACTTTTACTTCTTCTCCCTCTTTGTCTTTACTGACTGCACTTCCTCAGGAGAAGTTTTTGTTCTCTGTATCACTCAAGATGTTCTGCTTTTTCTGTTTGTGAGCTTGCCTATCACCTGGATGGCAGAGTTTTTGTCACAGCTGAGACCATCTCCTGTAAAAGTAAGATGAAAGGAACTGTGTCATGTGAAACAAAAGCAATATCATTTCATTAGGATTATAGTGCATGCTATGTGGTATACACAGACAGCCCCAATTGTTGAGTACTCTCAAAATAAGATGGCTCTGGAATTCATTGTGCTATTCTGACTTTAATCCACTTTTCAGCCCTGAGCTGAACAATTTTTATTCATCTTACATTCACTGTAAAAGCCTGAAGAACACTACTGAGCACATCTATTGTTGCAGAGTAGGACCAGGCGTTTAAAGCTCTCACCAAATTATTTTATACAGTGCCAAGGAATTGGACACAGTGATTCCTTTCAACCTGCTCAAATGACATTTCTCCCAGTTGTTTGTTTTTATTGCCAACTACTTATGTTGCTTGTCTTTTGTGTGCTCTTTCCATCTCACACTGTCAGATACACAGACAGTGAACAATGCATCATTTATGCTTCTGCAGCCTGTTTTACTTATGGTGTGCCTGTTAGGAAGGCATTGCATGTCTGAGTAGCCTGGAATAAGGAACAACTATACATGGTACAGATAACAGATAGGAGGATGAGTTTGGAAGGTGGAGAACTGAGAGCGTATGATGGAGAGCCAGGCTGGGCAAGGTATGACTTGTCATTGTGCAATATGACTTTGTGAAATAAAATATTTTTCCATCATTATTTTCTCAGAGTATTTGGGGCCTGAATCAGTTCCTTACCATGGGGACAAATTTTTAAACTAATGGAATCTAAATAACTGTATACTAACGGTAGAATTTTTTTTTTCAATGATGTATGTGAAGCTATGTTGCATGAGCACTTTTTGACCAAGCTGGAATGGGTTCCTGCTGTAGAGTGGGTAGATGTGAGGCTTTGCGTGTTTTGCTATTTCACTATAGCATACCAGTTTCTAGATTTGCTTATGCCTAAACGCTGCTGTGTTTGTACATCTGAAAACCTAATTCTATGCTCATTTACTGTTTTCTTCTGGGAGTAATTCTAGCTGTTCAAACAGGCACTGATGTTGGGATTTTCAGAGTGGTCTAAATGCTGTAGATGTAAAGCTGCTGTTAAAATGTTTGAGAATTGGCTGTGCAAACCCTCTAGTCACATGCACAAAAAATCTCAGTCCAAAATTTTATTGTGTTAGCCTCTAATTCAAACTGGTTTACCTTAAGTGGTTTTCCACTTACATTCTTGTTAGTGCTAGCACAGACCATTACTTACACTTTTGTACTTGACTGCCTAAAGCTTGGATGTGAAAACCTTTATTTATCCCCACCTTGTAAAACGACAAACCAAGTGTGTACAAGCCAAGAGTGGTCTTGTTCTTTTAGGAACTTGACTCTAGGTGTTTGAGCCTGGCACTGGGACTAGGACTCCACTAGGACTGCTGGAGAAGATACTGAGCACTTGGGGCTCAGCCTGAGTGTCACCTGCTGAATTACTCCCAGTTCTGCTGCTCATGTGATTGTCTTGTTTGGAACTGATTGGGCCTTGTTTTCTCAAGTAGTCTTCCATTTTTGGGCGTTCAGCTCCTGTTGAATAGATCCTGAAATACTGGGATCTCACTTCCTGACAAGGACTTGACACAGCAGTCACCTCCATGAAATTTCTGATACCTTTCCCCAAAGCATTGATAAAGGCTGCGGTTACATCTGGAATAGGATCATTCATAAGTATATTCTGTACTAGTAGTGCCTATAGTCCCAAAATTGGGTGCCTGAAAATTAGATTAATTTTTCTTTTTTAAAATGAGAGTCTTTACTATTTTGCTTCAGTCTCCTTGAAATGTGAATATTTCTTAGACATGACAATTAGTTCTAAAAGTGAAATGCCCTAAGTGTGGTTGTATTTTAAATAGGTGTTAATAGCAGAGATGACGAAACATTTAGGACCTTCTGTTCTTGTATCAAGGCACAAGAAAAAAAAGCCACTTTTCAGGCTTCTTTCTTTATAGTTTCCAGTGACCCCTTTGACTCAGTTTCTCCTTGTCCTTTGGCATTTGTCTAAGACTGTACTGTATGACTTTGTTTTCTAGGCCTCTGGAGCAAGTTCATCTTGAAACTAGCCAGCCATATTGGAACCCATTGACATTCCAAACCAGTATATATATACATATATACATACATATATATATATATATATAAAAATAAACAAACAGCCAAAATCAGAGAAAAGGAACAGGGATTTAATACTTTTTTTAACAATTATTTTTGTGAAACATGTACTCTTTTCATACGGGTGGCTTTTACGAGCAGCTTTATCATTGTTGATTTTTTAAATTATTCATTGTGGTCATGGAAATGTTGATTCTTATCTGCTTGATATTTTAAAATCTGGAAGAGGTATCATTGTAAAGATAATCTGAAATGATGACTGAGTTTGGAGACGGATTTCCCATGACACTACTAATCTGCTGAGAGTTTTACTTGTTTAGTTCGTTTAAATTTGCATTAAATTCAGGACAGTTACATGCAAAGAAAACCTTCAAATCAAGAAAAGTCTCGAATATAGTTTTTCAAAAGGTGGTTTCAGTGAGAGTTCATTCAGTTTGAACAAGTTTGTAAGCAGTCATTTTACTTTACAGCCCTGGTGGGGCACAGTTTTGTTTATTGGTATCAGTTATCACAATAACCAACTCCTCAGGTATTCAGGTATGTGGGAGCCCTTGCATCTCCTATTAAACAGAAACTACAAAATGGGGACAGATAATTTTTATATGCAATTAACTTCCTGTTTTACCCTACTTACCCCTCATACCCGTTGCCCTCTATCCTCCCCTTGAGTTCAGTAGCCTCCTTCACGCTTCAGCAGTGCTCCTTTGAAGGGTAATGATTCTCCATATGAGCAATTGAAATAACAGATTGTTAAAGCTCAGTCTTAGCCATACTCATGATTAATTCATGACTAAACATAAAGATGCTGAGGGTGGGAAGAGAAATGAACTGTACTACTGTACAAAAAAGTACTGTATGCTTCATTTTATTTAATGCCAGAGAGCTCTGGGAGGTGGAAGGAACCACTCCTTGCCTGTTGTTTCATCCATATTTGTATGTACTGTAGCAGGTGGCTGAAACAGGAAAGGGCAGAGAAACATTTCTTTGGAAGTATAACTGCCAGGATAGTTATCTAAAGTTATCAAATATTGACAAGAAAACATGCTTTTTTATTATTATTAGATACTTACATTTCTTTTCAGTCTGGAAGCTCACCAGATATGAATGCTAATATTCAGTTGTTCAGCATATTGTAATGGTAAATGCTTAAAAGTGTATTTGCTAAGAATTCATGATCTGTCTGTGCTATATACTCCTTTTGTTACAATTTTTTTAAAAAAACTATTTTTGTTAATGTAAAGAATATTTCAGAGCAGAATTTTTAAACTTATTGCACTAAATACAAGCTCTGTACAAATAAATAATGCCTCAATGGTTCAATCACTCCATTCAAGAAAATCTTTTGAAAGAGAGAAGTCCTTCTACAGAAGCTTTGTGATGGAGTAAAGAGGTATGTCTAGGTATACACATGCACAACTTGTGTTATCAAAGTTTAATAAGTAAGCAGTTATCTGTGCTTCCTTTCAGAGGATCAGACCTTTAAATTGCTGCTGAAGGTTTAAAAAAATATGTAGTATCGTGTAGCTAACCAGTGCTCTTTTGGCAATAGTGAAATATTTCACTTCTGCTTCTAGAAGTCATTTGATAACAAATTTGTTTAGTTTTCTTTCGGTAAGCTAATTAAAAGGATTTACTCTTTTCATATCACAGAACCCAAGCTATATGAAAGGTATGAAAATAAAAATATATTTAGAAATTATAGCTGCTGGGGAGGCAGGGAGACAGAATTATCCAATCCTGCAAGCACTTAGACACACTCATTTAAGTGAACCATGTTGGTAGCTCAAATGACATCAGGAGGGCTCTCTTAAGTATGGAAGTTGTAAGTTACACATCCACATAAGTGCTAACTGGACTAGAGCTTCAATTTAGGGATTCAGACAGGAGCACTGGCAAGGCCTCTCAGTGCAAGAGGTCAGACTACCTAGAAGCACTGGAGCAGCCTTAAGTTTGTGGAGAGGAGGCATTTCTGCTGTACCAGTGTCTAAGACAGCAGTGGCACTGAACACCAGTATTTGTGTAGATCAGTGGGGTTTAGCAACAGAAATTTAAAACCAGACTTCGACAAATCCTAGAAACTAGATTCCAAGGCTAAGAGATTTACCAAGTACCCAGGTAGTTCCAGAGGAACTGATTTCCATCTTGTTTGGAAGTTGCTGTGAAGGTGCTTTGATTGAAGGTGCTTGGAGTCTGCTCATTTTGACAACAAATTTCTGCCATGACCAGTTCTGCAAGTTTGTGTTCTCTGCTCACTGGAAGTCCTGGGTGGGGGCTTTTCTCTGTAATTGCAACTAGGATTGCAGTTGGAAACAAATTTTGTATTTTTGTATGACTTGACTGTGCACCATTTTTATAGCAGTTTATCCTGTCTTAAAAATAAATTTGTTTTATTTACATGGTGTTTAAAAGATACAGGCAACACTTTTCTATGGGTAGTTATAATGTTTAAGTGACAAATCTATATATCATTATAAAGTTCTTAAATCGTGTGCACCATTCTTGAGTGTATATCCGTCATGCGGAGCTTTTCAGTCATGCCAAAAAGGCATTCCATCCACACACAGGCTTCCAGTGGCCCTTTAAAGCCCTTTTGAATGTCCTTTGAAGTTCATTTGCAACCAGACTGCAAGCTGCCCTCTTCCAGCTCTGTCTTGTGCAAGGAGATAAGCAGAAGACTGATGTCTGAAGAGGCAATTTTTCAGGACAAATTTAGACTCTGCTTTCCTTCCACAGTAGGGATAGTGGAGTGGGAGAACACTTGACATGTAAATCCCTAGTTGGCAGTAGAGGTGCTGGGGTCTGCCAGTTGTGATGGATTAAACACTTTTTTTGCCAGCTGGTTATTAAAGGCAATATATTGACTGCTTTGTGAGAAGCAGTCTAGACTAACCAGAGGGTGATGCTGCACTGGGAATAACACTACAGGAGGAGCAGATGAGACAGCTGAGACAGAGAAATCATCTCCTTGGAAAGTCCACTGAACCAAGTAGTGCTTGAGGACTGGAGATTCGGGATGAACAATTTGGGTTTAAAAATTAAGCCAATGGGATTAATGGTTCCCAGCATTTGGTTTCTGCAGACAGCCCACATCATAGCCTCTGATCAGATAGGTTTCAAAGGAAAAAAGCATGCCATTCTTTAAATTGTTAAATTTTTCCCACATTATTTTACTTTACTTTACTTTACTATTTGGAAGTTGAGCAGGCATCTGTCACCTTTATTGCTTCTTCCAGCCCTAGAGAATTTTTTTTGTTCTTTTAGCTTTCATTTCTGTATTGCTTTTTCAGCAAAGGAGGGCCAAGTGGCAGAGTGGCAGCTTCCCTTTGTCCCACCAATCTTAGCACATGCCTCCTCACCTTCCTGAGGCAATGATTCAGGATATCACCTGGACTGAATGGGATGGGAAGCAGGCACTGAGCTGAAGTTCTGAGGTGGTTTTTTATTTTGTATGATAACAGATAACACTCCATCACTCTGTTTGCTGTGGTTAGGAGTGCAGCCCCTTCACTTCTACACTTTCAGTGCTGCTGTGCTAGACTAAACATATGGTATGGCCAGCTTAGAATTGCATCTTCAGCCTTCCAGTAGCTTGTGTTCACACTCCCAGCTGCCAAAAACATGATAGGGTTTTACATGTGGCCTTAGCTTGGCATGGTAACCCAAGGACTTTCTTCATCAGGAAAGCACATCCTAAAAGGGAGAACTTAAAGTAGATAACCCAGTTACACATTGTGGTGGGTTGACCCTGGCTGGCAGGTAAGCCCCTGCTCTGTTGCTTGCTCAGTTCCCCCATCAGGATGGGAGAGAGCATTGGAAGGACAAAAGCATTGAGATAAAGACAGTTCATTAAGTTAAGGGAAAAAAAAAAAATCCAAGTGATGCAAAGGCAATCACTCTCCACCTCCCACTAGCAGACCAATGCCCAGCCAGTCTCCAAGCAAGTTATTTTGGAACCACACACACACATACACCACCACCCCCCACCCCCAATTTTATTGCTGAGTATGACATCATATGATATGGAATATTTCTTCAGTCTGTTCAGGTCAGCTGTCCTGGTGCCCTCTCACCCCCTTGCCCAACCTCAGACTACTATGCTGGGGTGGCAGACTGAGAAAACAGAGGAGGCCTTGACCCTGTGCAAGCACTGCTCAGCAATAGGTAAAACGTTGTGTTACCAACACTTTTGGTCACAAATCTAGAACACAGCACCATGCGGGCTGCTGTGAAGAAAATTAACTTCATCCCAGCCTAACCTAGTACACAGGTCCACTTACCCAAGAGTTAGTCCAGGACTTGCTCTCTGTGTTTCTGTACAGCACCTTCTCAGGGTGGTTACTTCTTTCTGAAAGGGCTTTTTTTCGCAGTGGGCAATTAGCCTGCTCTGCAGTGCTCTCTTCTATGGAGGGAGCAGGGGATGCTAGCTCTTACTCTTTCAGCACAAAATGGGGATATAAAGCAAAAATGAGCCCTTTCTGTATCAGTGTTCTGGCAATTGAGCAGCCAGTGTTGGAGACAACATACTTAATGTGCCCTCAGGGCATGCACTTCAGTGGTTTGCTCTCAGTGGTTATGATGTGTTCTATGAATGTGTGTTATAGAGTCAGAATAAAATGCATGTAGCAGACATATACTCATCATCACCATCCAGTGATCATTTTGTTCTGAGTACATATTACATGCTGTATTGAACATGGCACAGTCATTTTAAGAAACACTCTTAAGATTTAAAAGTAGATACCTAACAGCATCCTTTCTTTTTTTAATCATGGCTTTGCCTGTGCAGATACTGTTTACTGAATCTAAACATCACTGGTCAATTGTTTCTTGAACAGCTTGTGTGTCACATTATCACCACAGCAATCCTATATCATCTTTGTGGAAAAAACCACCTCCTGTTTCCCAAAACAAAACCCAACAGACTTATTTGAAGCATTTCTTGCACTCAGCTTGTTCATTGGAATGATGGAAGTTTACTCTAAATACTTCATTTATAAATGCTCTTTCAACTGTTTCATCTCTGCTGTTATATCCATCACATAACAAGAGATTATGGAGACTAGTATATTTGTATTTCTTGTGTTCTGTAGCAAATACTGTTCTCAAGGTATAGTTTTTGCTTTTATATTTAGAGTGATGAGAGAAGAGATGAAACTTGTATCTTGTGATGTGGGTCATGTATAAAAGGCAGAATTTCTGTTCTGGGATGGAGCTGTGATGTGTCTTGCAGTGTTTACAAGCTGATGCAATCAAGCCAAAGCTCTTCAGAGACATTAGAATTATGAAAATAATTATAGGGACAATAGGTAGCATGAATTCATCTAAAAATACCCATTTGGAGGCTAAACTATCTGGCATTCATTTGACAGAGGTATGTTAAAGCAGAAAATCAGCAAACACCATCAGGTTCTCCCCTCTCTCATTGAGGTCAAGTCATCATATACGAATATGATGAGCAGAACTTGGTGTTTTAAGCATTTGGTACTCTTCTATAGAAACATGAGACTCCACTTAGAACCAAAATTGCAAGAATTCAGAGCAAAATTACCAGCTGACTTTAGCAGAACTAGTCTAATCTCAGTAACTTTAAAGACAGTTCTGGCCTGTCTAAGTATATGATGAAAGGTGCTGGCAGCATAGGTGGCTACCATTCCTCAAGCTCATTGAGTGAAATAGGGGCAGCTAGGAAATATTTCAGAAAGGTTTTGAGAGGTTAGGAAGCTGGTTACTCCTGAAACCCAGCAGAAGTTGGGTGCTGACTGGAATTCCAATGGAAGTCATGATTTTTAACTCTCAAATAAATACTGTGTGTGCCCAATCTTATCATTGGTTGGGTCCCCCCCTGCTCAAACTGAAAAGGGAGAATATATCTTGTTAGAAAAACAGTGCCGCAGACAATGTCATAGTGTGTCCTAGGGGAGTGAGGGAGGTGTTTTGTTTCTAATGTAGGCCAGAAAGCAGCTGCCAGAGGTTAGGTGGAGAGCAGGATTTCACAGGTAGAAAATATTCTGCAGGACCTTCACAGTAGTTAAGAAAATTCACATTCCGATTCACAGACATCTCACAGCGACATCCCCTGTGCCCTGATTTTACTTTGCTCTGGAGCTCTTCAGAGCAAGAAAGAAGGTGGAATCCTATACCTATAGAAAGGAATTACTTCTATACGGTGGATTGTGTTGCTGATTATAGCAACTACCCTAAGGAAAAAGGAAAATCTTCTGAACAGATTTTAAAGGCTTGACAGTACTTGCATTGTCACAGTCCATCAAAGCTTCATGTGGAAACAAATTTTTCATCCTCTTTCACTCATACTTCTAACAGGGCAATCAAACCCCTGGAGTGTCTTAGTGATTTACATTGAATCAAGATCAACTAACAAGTGCTCCTTTTTCCAGTGGAATGCCACCTCCTTTCGGAATGAAAAAAGTAAATGTGACACTGTTTATTGTTGTCTTGAGAACTTGAAATGTTTTATACTGCAAGCTGTGAATGCAGGAAAAGAAGGGAAATTAATAGTGCTGATCTAATCTTAGATTTTCTGTGTAAACTGACATTGTGCCAGGATACTGATGCAAAACTGTATTTTAGTCTAAGAAATGTATAGATTTTTTAATGTATCAAAATAAAGTTTTTCTTTTTAAGTAAGAAAGAAGTTTCTCTGTCTTCCCTGCAGGGTGCTAAGCCCTTCTCTTCTTCTTAGGAATACTGTCTCACATCCCTGAAAGCAAGCAGAGCCCATCCTAAGCTTTGCTCAAGCTTTGCTTTGCTCTGTGCCTGCCCTTTAGCTGAGTAGCTGTGGTAGTGCTGGGCATGCCTTCTTGGCTCTCTTACTGTCCTGGTGTCAAGAAGAACATTGTGATGCTAATGTTTTGCTGAGCTGGGTGGCATGAATGGGGCTTTGTAGAGCAAAGGTGGGTGTTTTTGCTTTCTTTCTAACCTTCTGCTCCTCAGCTTCTCTCCTGGGGATAGGAAACTGCCCCTTTAACTTTATGCCAACAGTTTTACTCATCACCAGCTTCTTTGGCTTCCCTGATATGTAGGCTACAGAGGGTGTTGAAAGGTCAGTCCCACACAGAAGAGATTGCTAGTGTCTTCCATATCAAAGTGGAGGTTGCCATCACACATGTGCACAGAGTCCCTCGCTCATACCCAGGATGCAGGACTCAGGACTGCTAAGGAAATCTCATTATGTAGCATGAGCTATGCAAACTGCACATCTGAGTGCAGCACCTCTTGTGGGGCTACCTTCTTGTTCTGCAAGGTCCTGCAGATGCTCCCCACTCCCAAAGCAGGGTCCCTGTTTTACAGAGCTGTTGTAACAAGCTTGGGTAGCTGAAGATGTATGGTGTATAGAAGCCATTAATAACAGCACCTGTATAATCTTACTAGCAGAGACATGTGCAGTCACAGAGATACCTTCCCTTCTCTCTCTCCCATGGGCACAGCAAATTTCTGCTTTCTTTACTGCCAGTTTTTTTAATACACTATAAGTCAAGCTGAACCATGTTTTGTTGCTTGTATTACTCTTTACTGCAAACCACATCAGCACAGCATTTGCATAAGATGGTTTACTTTATCTGGGAACCACTGCCACTTCTGAACCTGAGGCAAATCACTAATACAGTTAGGATGAAAACGGCCAGCCAGCCCATCAGGCAGGACCTCTGCACACAGGCAGGTTCCCATGCTGTGGACCCAAGTGTTTTGCTGCACGTCTCAGTGTTTCGCACTTCCTCTGAAGGTATGTCCCCTTTGCTCAGTGTCTTTTTCATGGTTTATTAAGGGTGAGGCTGCTTGGCTAGATGGGTTTAGTTGCATGGAGCAAAAGAGATTCCTGAGATGCCCTTTTTCATCACTAGAGGTGTTAGGGGCAGGAAGGACATCACATACAGGTTATGAAGACCCTGTCTGGTTTCCACTGGGTTTTGCCTGTGTCAGAACTGCAGAACGGGAGCTCTTTGGCTCTTCTCACCCTCTCCAGCAGTGAGGGACTGAAGCACTGTCTGGGGAGAGCAATGCTGATTCTCCTAGCTCTGAAACAAAAGTTTTGTGGCTTCCAAGGAAAAAATTAATGACAAGCCTAAAGGTGGGCTGGGGTGGGATAGTGACAGAAGCATATACAGGGAGGACAGAATGGGACATGGGACTTGAAGTGAAAGGAAAACCTGAAGGCACTGGGGTGGAGTGGGCAAGAACACCCAGGAAGCTGTTAGTGGGCATGAGAGCAGGGACCTGGAGACAGAGGACTAGAGCTGGAAAAGCAGTATTTGGCCTTCAGCCACACAGTGGTTCCCACTGCCAAGACACTGCATGCAGTGAGCACGTACCTCTGAACGCTAAGCCTCAGGATCTGCTCTCTGGCATCAGCAATTGAAGAACAGCACGGGCAGATGCCTCCTCAGATCCTGGCTCCCTGAGCTGCCCTGCTCTCCCACAACAGCTGAAGGGCCAGTCTCCTTGCTTGCAGGACACCACAGCTCCTTGCCTGCTGAAGGAGCTCTCCTGCCTTGTGTGGAGGATGGGTCCTTCTGTGTGCAACCCTCAGCATGAGCAAACCCACTCCTCCGAGCCAGTGAGGCCAGATCCTGTGCTGCCAAAGTCTGGTGGGAGTTCCTCCCACCCGGGACCACTGAAGAGCTGACTCAGTTTTAGCCGCTGTATTTAGATGTTTAATGAAGATTAACTAGTGCCTAGGGAGAGATTATTTAGAATTTCTAATGACTATTTAAATCATGTATGTGTGAAATGGATGGAGCTTGCACTCCCGCACACTGAGTGCCTAAAAAAGCCGGTTTTCTGACACCTGCTGCCATAATCTCCATCTAATGCTCAGTCCTTGTTTACCTTAGATACACTAAAAACAAAGTGGAAGAAAATTCAGCGCCAGGGTAGATTTTCTGAGACTTTTGCTAGAGCAGTCAAAGTTACAAATAAAGCATAAGACAGAAGCTGCTGAATTGTATTATGTAGCTACCTCAGCTGACAGTAATCAAGTGGGAGACAAATAAATGGGTGAGCATGTATTTCACACTGCAGTGCTTTGAAGAAGAAATCACAGGCCTGAACCTTGTGCCCTGCCAAAAAAAAAAAAAAAAAAAAATGTCTGCTACAGTCCCAGAAATAGTGGTAAGATGTCTCTTGGTTTTAATTGCTTTTCTGACAGCTCTTGGCTGTATTTTAGTTTTAAGTATTAAGTCCTGGAGGAATACAAACCTTGGGCAAAAAAACATTCAGTTAGATGTTGGCAATGTCAGACAGAGCAAGGTGGTCTGGCCACATCTCCTGATTGCAGGACCCAACACATCCCCGCATCCTGCTCCAGGGACTTCCAGGGAAGAGAGGGACAGCTCAAAGATGTGGACATCTGCCTGGGGCCAACACACTGCTGCTCCACCACAGACCCCCTCTGTAGCCTGGGGCTCATCACTTGCTGTCTTTGTGCCTCTCTTTCCCCAATGGTGGGGATGCCATGACGGTGAGAACATTAAAGATCAGTAAGCACTCAGATACTGCAGGAGGAGGAAAAAATGAATGGAGTAGGGGCAGATGAGGCTATGTGGTAAGTTGGGATATAAAAACGCCTCTCTGCAGCTGCAAGAGGCAGTGAATTGGGCAGAAGTTGCAGGGAAATGATACAGACATGGACACCCGAGACTCCTCCCTCTCCTGATGCTTAAATATCTAGATACTCAATCCTCTGCTAGCAAACCCCTTTCAGTCCTTTAGTGAGCCTTGGTAGCTCATTAGATACATAAAGTCATCCTGACTTCCTTTCACTGTAAGTCATGTACCAATTTGTTTCTGACACTTCTGGTTTCAGTGAAAGCTTTCCTGGCACAGGATGTGATTCAGTATCCCATGTTTTTGTGTGTTGGGATTCATTGCCCTGATTTTCATCAACAGAAGGATGAAGCAACAGGAATGGTAACAACGTCAGTCCCAGGAAAGGGGGGAGGGAGGGCTCAGAAGAGTATCTTGAGAGAACTCAGTGTTTTGTTTTGTTTTGTTTTTTAATAAAAAATAATAACTGGAAGCAAACCATGCACAAAGCATTCTATGATAGAACTGGACTGGAACAAATCCCAGGCCAGGAACACCACCGCAAGAGCCTCCTTTCTGCAAGAGGAAAAATTCACTTGTTGGAAGGTGCCTCTGGGTCCCTTCCAAACATCTACAAAATGCAGTGCCCCTAATGACAACAGCAAAACTTGACTTTAATATCTAACGTTGGAACATTGCTAGAGAAAGTAAAGGGATTTCAAAGCGTGAGTTTGCTGCCTGTTTCATAAGGCCTGGTATGAGGACTGCAGCGGACTGCCTCATTCTTAAGAGCACAGAAGTCCTGCTGCCTCCAGGCAAGGAGCACCACAGTTTGCTTTTGAAACGTCTGGTGTTGCATCCATCTATTGTGAGGCAACATGAGGACAAGAAAGCTCAGAACAGCCTGTATTGCATCACAGCAGGAGACCAGCCTGCCAGAAGAGCATCTGAGGTTCATGCTGTTCATGATGAAGAGGAAGCTTGAGAGTTTTATCAAAATAGAATTTGGTCCCCAAAAAATCCCAGCACAAGAGTGTGCAGGTCCAAATTTCCTGAAGATGCACAGCTTGAAACGCTATTAAGCTTCAGAAAGCAATAATAAGGAAGGAAACCTTGAATGAAGGATGTAGGGGAACTATACACAAACCTGACATTTATGTTCACATCATTGTGTTCATGGGCCAGGTCCCCCAACCTTTCCATAATTGTAATCTGGATTTACTTTAAGAATAGCATATAATAAGACAAGTAAAAAGTGCCCATTGAGTTTTTGAGTCATGGGGGCAAGGCAACTGTTGTTCGAAGCAAGTTGAACCTTTGATATGTGGCCACAAACTGTGCTTGGGCTCCAGAAGGGCCCCAGCCATGATATGGTGAAGAAAGTGGGAGGAAGGAGGGAATGGACTGATGACCTGCCAAGCGCAGGACATCAACCAGAGTAAGTCCCAGCAATGGCAAAGCCTTCCTCAGTGTCCAGGCTGCAGAGCACTTTGTATTTGCACCTTGTAACTATGGCCCTCCACCGCTGAGCTCTTGCAGATGTTTTGCAGCTAATCCTTCTGGAGGCATCAGGCCAGAAAGGCAGTGATTAGGGAAAAGGCAATGGAAAAGCCAGTAAGTAGGGAAAAGACAATAAGCAGTAAACGGGATGTCAGAATCCAGAGACTCTCCTCAGAAGCAGGTTGCAGGAAAGCCCAGAGGGGATGCAAGAGCACTACATGTGCCTTGCTTATTAGAGGGGTGGCAGCAGTGCGTTTCTTTGCAGGGCGGGTATTTGTGCTTGCCTCTACCAATTACAGCTACCCTGGATGAACAAAACTGCTGCTGTCAGCATTAAAAAGAATTTGGTTGTCTTTGGCTAGAATTAAGCATTTTCATGGAGATGCCTGGGAAAACTGTATGAAGGCAGATGAGCCCCTGCAGTCTGAGGATCATTGGATCTGCAGCAGAAGTAACTTCTGGGGAGACTCTCCCTTGAGTGTCTTACTTTTGCAAGGGGGACAAAGCTGTCCTTGCTGCCTGTTCTGATAGAAAAACTGTTAACTAAGAAGGTCTGGTAAGAAATGATGCACCACTGCAGGACAGGACATACATCTTGCTGTGCTAGTGGTAACACAGCAGGCAAGCGGTACTGAGCATATCCCATATATGCAGATATACCTATGGTGTGCTTGTGCAGGTTACCTAGTGGAAACTTTCATAAATGATAGGCACTTCACACTGAAGTATTCCACTCATTAGAAAAAAAAAGAGCAGTTGCTCCTGAGCCAAAGGGTTATTTTCTTTTTTTTTTGTAGTAAAAAAGCCTAGACAAATACAAAATTTGCTTTTTCACTCTTCCTGATGAGTCCTGCTAATTTGCTCAGCCTAAGGGCACAGCTCAATACAAAAAGTGATTTTCATCACTGGTTGTCACCAGGAGGAATTTCTCTGCAGAATGCTGTCCTCAGTCCTGGGCTGATGAGCAAATTTTCTGTGCCGTTCCCTTCTCCCAGGCACAGCCAGGAGTGCATGTTTACAAATGCTAGCCTCACCTGAAGGTTTTAGGCTGCCCACAACTGCCCCTCATGCAGCTCAGCTGGGAGAGATGCTGCGGCTATCCAGCTGCATGTTTGGCGCTGCAATATCCTCCATAAATAACTCCATTCAGTTCAACTTGGCATGCATTAAGCCATATTTATTTCTCTGGGGCACTATAGGCCTGCCCTTTCCTCTGTGCATGAAGATCAGGAAACCAAACAGGCCATGCTTATTTCACTGCAGACTATTTCAGCGAGCTCCTAGAAAACGGAGTTTGCTGGCACTGGCAGATCTCACTAGCAGCTCAGAGCTCATTAGGGAATCTAATTTAATGCCCCAGATATGTGCAGTCACTTCCCACACTATGCATGGATGCATGGCACTCTTCTGGGTTTGGAAGCTCTCCAGCAATTGTGCTTCCACTGTCCTGACTGGAGACTTAATTACAGCTCTCTGAAAGGAAATTGCAACATGTTTTTTTCTCCTCTAGTTTCTTCTGTAAGAGCAAACTGCTCCCTTTTATATCTATTCTAGGCATCTAACAAACCAGCACAGGTTTGAAATGGTGTGAAATCTTTCACCACAGAAAAAAATCCAATCTTCAAAGGCACCTTCTGGACCAGCTCCAGTTTGACAGCCCTGTTCTGAGATGAGCTGTGGTGCTGCAGCTGGGCAGCAAGGCTTCAAACAAAGCTTCCTGGGACCTGTTATCTTGAGTTTGCTGTCCTCTTAGCTAAAGGACTATTGCCAGCTTGATGACCTTCTGACATATGTTAATGGTGTGTGACCCCCACCTCCCTCCTCCTCCAAGGGAGGCTGACTTGTGTCAGCGTTTGCCCCCATGCAGCCTGTGGTTCAGGCACCTGGCATGATGCAGCCAGCCTATAAGCGTCGCAAGGAGCATGAAGAGCTAAGAAGCTCGCCTCTCTACTGGCCCAGCCCAGAGTCAGGAGATGGTGCACAAAGCACTGGTACTGCTGATACCTGACCTCCCCTGGCTACCATCCTTGCCTCCTCCAGCTAGCTTATCAGCGTGACCCAAGGGGATGCACCAGAGGTTAATGCTCTCCAAAATGTAGCAGGAAATTAGCCTTCGGGGCAAAGGTGATCTGCTTCCTTTGTGGTAAATGTAGGACAGGGTCAGAACACCCACTTCACACTCCCTAGTTTCTTGTGTTTAAGCCTCAGCCTACTGGTTTTTCTCCTGTTGCCAATCTTCTTTTGCTATGCAGACAGACTTCCCTGCAAGATATGGGAAGTTGTCATATCCATCATCCATTGTTGCTCTCCTAAGGGGGCACACAAACATGTACAACACTGCCTTCACAGAGGTGCAGAAAAGTAACTTTTGAGGCTCACATCTCCTGAATCACCTTTTAAACCTTGTCTCAATCACTGCAGTCCTATTTTTTCTTTTCTTTAAACAGACAGGAGATCTTCATGCCACAGGTGGAACTCAGTCTGCACTTCTGCTGTCCATATGCCTCACTGTCTGCCTTACACCCTTTCTCTTCCCCCCACACTCTCACCCAAGCATTGCCCTGGTTGTGCCTCCCTCTGATTCTCTGCTGTCCTCTGTGATTTTCCCAGATCAAGCCCTTGGCCCCAGCCTTGAACACTGTGTATGATCCCCACCTCTCCCCGACCCAGACCTTCTCTCCATGACACCTCTCTGCTCTTCCAGCTCAGACCTGGCTGCTCACCACAACTCTTGCTCCTGCAATCACCTGGGAAAATGTTCCTCATCTTTCCCCCACTATTTCTGTCCTTTGTCAAGCTAGATATCAAATTTGTCTATCTCACAGTTTAAACATCCTTTGGGGAGAGAAAGTGGAAGCTGTCTCCATTCTGCAACTCTGGCTTGCCCCGATAACTTCAGTGAAGGTAGGCAGGTGGCCAACAGCTTCAAATCTCTGCTCTGCCTTTTACAAGATCGGTTGATGGCCATGCAGCTGCTGGTATTTTAAGGTTTAATCTCCTTGCTTTGTAGCTAAATGCCAGCAACAGAGAACACAGATGTGTTGCTACCTCCTTGCATGTCCATGCTGTGGTTCCTATCTCTGTGTAGGTGAGCCGTTGTGTAGCACTTGGTAAAACCAGGGGTCCTGCTCCAATACAAAATGTTACTTGGTGGAGTTTCAATTGCACCACAAGCAGAGTGGAGAACAGAAATGAGCTTTCAAGTGCTTTTAAACATCTCACCCTAAAACGATTTGAACAAGGACCCAAAGGCCTTATACATGGTGGTTTACAACGTCATTCTTCAAGTAGCATTTAAGTGAAAGTGCTAGATGCAAGGTGCCTCGTTGGCACAGCACTCTGCACATGGCAACACAACTATAAATACAAGCAGCAATCTACATTTCATTTAGAGAGAGCCTAGACTCAGATCTAAACAACCCTAAAGCTTTGTTTTAGACTGAGTTTTGCCTTGGTTCCAGTTATAATTTAAATACTATAACTTATTTGAAGTGCTCACTTTGAGAAGACAGGAAGAGGTTACGCACTCCACACCAGCTCCAGTTCAGGTAACACAGGAATACTTGAATGTTTCTGCAGGATTTCAGTGCACTTTTCAGCTGAAACCTGAGAGCACCCTAAAGTGACTAGTGTTTTCAGTAATTCAAACTTCCCTGCATTAGTGACATCAGCAGAGCATAGTGGCACATGTTGTTACCCCCGCCTGCTCTGAGAGACCACAGCTGGTGGGTGGCAGACCCCCATGAGCCTGAGCACACAGACCAACATACATGCAAGCTCTTCCAATGGTAGTTGTGTCCCTCCAGCGATTTCATGGTGTCTGTCTTCTTCTGCACAGACCCTCATCATCCCCTGCTGGGGCACAGGGCCAGGCAGGTGCCTGCAAGAGCAGAGACTGAGGGAGCCTGGGTGGGGACAGGCAGCACAGCAATGGGTGCTGCTGATACCCAGGTCTGGGACTGCTTGTGGGGATGTGTCACAAGCCCTGGGATAATGTAGTTCCCTGTAAAGCCAGCAAAAGTGCTTGCAAATTTGCATCCCCCATCTCTCTGCCTTGTCTTTGCTCTTCAAATCCTTTACGAAGTTCTTCAAATGTCCCCAACAACTTCAGTAAGCTCTATTTGTCTGAGCAAAACTGCAGCCACTTCAGAAGAGGACATGGTCCCAGGAGGATCCAGTAGAACACACTAGTAATTATAAATGCCTGTCAGTGATCAGTGAGCCACCTATTTGGCCAGCTGGCCAGCAAATGGCAGGCTTTTCAAGCCAGGCACATCGAAATTGCATTAGCAGCAGGCCACTGTTTCTGTGAAGAAAGGTGTGCACAAGGTACAGACATTTTCTCAAGGACTACAACAGCCTGCCTTCCATTGCAGACATCTGGCAACAGCTGCACCCTTCTAGAGGAGCATGCTGTGGAGCTTCACTATGGCACTTTACTGATCTGGGTGGTCATCCCACCTGCAGAGGGAGAGCTGGCAGGCCAAAATGGGTATGGGATGTCTCCAGCTGGTTGCAGCACGGCTCATCCTGCCTCAGAGAGCATGCAGGCACCATGGGCAAGGGAAACAGGTCTGCTTGGCCACAGGTTGTGAATGAGGACTGGGTGCATCTCTTCCTTTGCAGGAGAGCGCTGATGGTCTTGGGGTGGACTTGGAGCCAGCTGTCCTTGGGAGGAAGATGTGGGGCTTTCAGACTATCTGCAGCCCTCAAGAGGAGAGCCAGGATTGCTGTCCATGCCACAGTCTCCAGCTCCATTGCGCCCAGGCTACAGTCTCTATGCGCAAGAGCTTCCTTCTGTGCAAAGCCTTCAGACCGCACCGCCCTGTTCAGCAAACTAGTGGTAACTAGCAGATAGAAATGACAGGTCATGCACCATGTTTTGGAGCTCCAGCATTCCTGCTGGACATTGATCACAGGCAGGTAACCCACTGCTTTCCTCCCACCACACAGACTGACGAAGACACAGTGCCATCATCGGGGCGTTTGTAGCCACCTGCCTGTCACCGAAGCCTGGGTGAGTTTCCTTCCAGAAGGCAGGGTCTTCATACAACCGCATCTTCTGTGCTCAACAAGCTCTTTGCAGCAGACAACAGTGAACGCAGAGTGTGTGCCTGCCCTAGGTGAGGAGGGCAAACCAGACAGCACAAAAACAGGATTAGGGGGTCTTGAGCGCATTAAGAGCACAGCGGCTAATCCTTGCTACAAAGCAGCTTTAGGGAGCCTTGTGTCCTCCATGGTGTGCCCTGTCATCCACCACCACTTACTCGCTGCCTGAAGGCAGGCACGGCAGCAGCGGTGACCCTGGCACTAGCAGCAGCCTGCCACGGGGGTGAAAGCCTTTGCCTGAAATTTGCTTCAGGAAAGAGGAGGTCTAGGTGGCAAGCTGGAAAAGTAGTATTCCTTAGCTTTTAATGACCAGAGGTGTGCAGCCAACCATACAGCCTAACAAAGTGCAGCCAGTCTTGAAATTATGATCCTTCTCTTCCAAACTGCAACTGGTCTCTCCACTGGAGTATGCCAGCATGTCTCTTCCTGGAGGTTAGACCTCATATTTCTTCATTTCCTCTTACCTCATTCTGTACTGGAAAAATAGGCAGCAGCAGACCTTTTCTCCCAAGTATGCTTACTTTTTTTCCACGTGAAAAAGCTCCCTTTCTCTGCTCTTTCTCCTGCTGCTGCCTCTGCTCCTACCCAGTTTATCTCCTCACTATGTCTGTCTTCTTTCAGTTCCTGGCTGGCTTCAGGGCTTCTCAAAATCTGGTTTTAAAATGTGAAGTGACTTCTGGACTGTGAGAAACGCTCAGTTGCCAATTATCCATAGCTCAGACAGGATGCGGTGTGAAGCACTCTTTATTACGTTCTTGCAAGACCGGGCGCCCCCATCAAGTGGACGCGCCTAACAGCCATCGTGCAATGGTTTATATCCCTTTCTCCCAACCGCCAGTTCCCTCCCCTGATTCCTCACTGGCTGAGTACTACAGGGTGTACAGGCTTCCCGAACCGCCTACCGATACGCCCCTTCATGTATGTGTTCATACATCGCATGTTCATGGAAATGAACCTTGGCTTTCTCCAGGGCGGAGAAGTTAATATGCATGAGCTCATCACGCAAGTACTAAGATGGAAAAGTTTGCCCCAAGTCTTTCGGTATCTGCATCCATCTAAAGCCAGTTCCAAGTACTGGGTCATCACAGTTGACAAAAAGACCACTTGCCTTCTAGCCCTAGGCCAGGGATTTCAATGGTTGTGAATTGCTCTTGTTGATTGCTTTGGTGAATCGCTCCTGCCCTTCCCATCAGGCTTATTATGCGAAAACAACATTCTTTCCCTTACACCCAGCAAGAGAGAGAGGAACTTTTCAGGACACAGGATATATCTGTATAGGTAGGATATACCTATATACACCACCCAAATAAAGCAGAGCCAAGGGAGTTTATGAGAGCTGCTGGAAAGAAATGAAAGACTCAGTATGTGAAAGCAAAGTTAAATATATTGCTGAGGAGTTGCCCATCCATGAAGATGAGGGCTGAGATCTTCAAATCACATCATATTGTCAGTTTCTGAAGTTGCTCCTCTCATGCCGAAGCACATGTTTGAATAAGCTTTGACCCATGTTGAAAAGCAGTGAATAAGTACGTTTTCTTAGCCACCGCCTATGAAGACTTGGCCCAGAGCCACACAGTCCATGTAAGGGACAGAATGTTGTTTTCGCATAATAAGCCTGATGGGAAGGGCAGGAGCGATTCACCAAAGCAATCAACAAGAGCAATTCACAACCATTGAAATCCCTGGCCTAGGGCTAGAAGGCAAGTGGTCTTTTTGTCAACTGTGATGACCCAGTACTTGGAACTGGCTTTAGATGGATGCAGATACCGAAAGACTTGGGGAACCTGAATTTCGAACATTTCCATCTTAGTAGGCTTGCGTGATGAGCTCATGCATATTAACTTCTCCGCCCTGGAGAAAGCCAAGGTTCATTTCCATGAACATGCGACGTATGAACACATACATGAAGGGGCGTATCGGTAGGCGGTTCGGGAAGCCTGTACACCCTGTAGTACTCAGTCAGTGAGGAATCAGGGGAGGGAACTGGCGGTTGGGAGAAAGGGATATAAACCATTGCACGATGGCTGTTAGGGGCGTCCACTTGATGGGGGCGCTGGGTCTTGCAAGAACGTAATAAAGAGTGCTTCACACCGCATCCTGTCTGAGCTATGGATAATTGGCAACTGAGCGTTTCTCACAATTTGGGGGCTCGTCCGGGAGCGAAGTCGTCGCCTGGGAGTCTCCGCCGTTGAGGGCGAGGAGGCGCGCCCTGTTGATTTCAAGGGTCTCGCGAATCATCGACGGTGACTCCACGGGGACCGACTGAGACCCTGAGACTGATAATATAGACAGGCCTTGTGAACCACTGGGGGCAAAAGGATAAAAAAAAAAAAAAAAAAAAAAAAAAAGGGAACTTTGGAAAGCGTTGTTAGACCAGGCAACTCTGTGCACGGACCAAGGTAAGAAAATTGGACTGTTAAGTACTGCCTTGGTGGTCTGGGAGATTCTGGTGGGTGGGAGCGAGTGAGCCGTACGTCAGTACGGGCTGAGGGCGGAGTCCGCAGTGGCGGCTCTGCTGTGCCGTGAGGAAAACGACCAGAAGTCTCGGGGAAAAAAATGGGGAACAAAAAGACTAAGCTTAGCGGGAATTCAGGGAAGGTCCCTGAAAACATTCCCCCGTACAGTCCATTGGGGAGAATGTTGTTATGATGAAGGAACGTTCCGAATACAAGGGGAAGGACAAAAAGAAAATGACACATTATTGTGTTTTTGTGTGGACAAAGGAGCCCGTTCTGGGACGTAAGGCTTTTTGGCCAAAATATGGGTCAACTAAGAACTGGTTATGTCAAGAGTTCAAAGACCCCTTTTTCACAAGAGGAGTCTGACTACACCTCCTGTTGGGTCCAACAAAGGACTGAACACCTTTTTACCTTAAAGGTGGACCAGGAGGAGTGGGAAGAAACTGGGGATGAAAAGCCTCCAGAAGCTATCGTTGTGGGAGGCTGGGGCATTTTGAGAGAGAATGCCCAGAGTTAAAGTAATTCCAATCATGAACTTTGAAGACAGAATAGAGGAGTCAGGGGTTCTTTAGCTATAAATCCCACCAAGAGCCCTTGATAAATTGGAGGGTGGGACCCCGGGAGTGATACCGGGGCAAGCAAGACTTCTTTAATTATATTCCCTTGGGGTTGGAGCTATCGGACCAATGGGCGTCGGTGGCCGGCATAAAAGGGGAAGGGTTTACGGCTTCCGTATTTAAAAAAAAAAAAAAAAAGAAAAAAAAAAGGGGGGCAGTTGTGGGACAACTTGTTATATGTCCCAAAGGCAGGCAGTAATCTGCTGGGCCGGGATTTGGTGATACGACTAGGATTACAAATCCACACTTACAAGGAATGTGTATGACTATTACTATGAATACTCTGACAGAGAAAGATGAGGTAGATATAAACCCCATCGTGTGAGTCAAAGAGGGTAATAGGGGAGGACTAAAACCCCCCCCCTTAAAAAAAAAAAAAATTTATTTGCCTTTGAATGGGAAGACCCCCAGACAGGGCGCAAACAACAGTTGAGGTGGACTGTTCTACCTCAAGGATTTACAGAATCCCCTAATTTATTTGGGCAGATATTGGAACAAACTGTGGAACAATTTAAGCGACCTTAAGGGGACATGTTACTACAGTATGTGGATGACATTTTACTTTCAGGGGAGGAGCGGTCTGAGGTGAAAATAGCCACTGATGGACTCCTTAATTTTCTGGGAAAACAAGGGTTAAGGGTCTCAAAGGCCAAACTCCAATATATAGAAAATGAAGTTAAGTATTTGGGCCATTTAATTACAGAAGGGAGACGAAAAATAAATCCCGAAGGGATTCAAGGGATAATTACCCCTCCCTGGAACTAAGAAAGAATTAAGAAAGTTTTTGGGATTGTCTGGGTATTGTCTCCTATGGATTGAGGCCTATGCACAGAAAACAAAGGGGTTGTATCTTAAACTCCTGGATGAGGAACCAAAACCTAGCGCTCCTTCCCCTACACCAGCAGCCGAACCCGTAATCGAGAAAAGCAGAAACAATTAGAAAATAGTGGGGCAGAGGTTTGGGAAGGCGCTGGCGGCGGCGGGCGGCCCCTAGGACCGCGGCACGACCCCACGCCAGGACGCGGCCCCCCGCGGTGCCGCAGGGAGGGGGCCCGGCCGCGGCTGCACCCCCGCGGGGGCTGCGCCGAGCGCTGCGGTCTGACCGCGCTGCTGGAGGAGCCCGGCCGGGGAATAAAGCGGCCAGCGAGAAAAGGAAAAAAAAAAAAAAAAAGTTACAAATGTATTCGGGAGTAGACCCTGCATGCATCCCCGGTGGGGGAGGCTTTATTAAAAACTTAATTCGTGACCAAATTATGGGGAGATATTAGAAAGAAGTTAGAAAAATTCGATGATTGGCAAGAGCGGGGTCTATAGGAATTGTTAAGAGAAGCGCAGGAGGTGCATGTTTTAAGAGATGAGAATAAGTTTCAGAAACTAAAAGAAACACTGGCTGAGCCTCCAATGTTAAGTTTGTTGGATGTTAAAAAGCCTTTTCAATTATTTATAACTACCTCAGATCAAACTGCTTATGGGGTTCTGCCCCAAGATTAGGCTGGAAGTAAGAGACCAGTTAGATATTTTTCAAAATTATTAGATCCCTTAAGCAGGGGCTGGCCAACATACTTACAATCTTTAGTGGCAGCAGCCTTACTGATTGAAGAGGCACGAAAGGTGACTTTTGGAGCGATTATCACAGTGTTTTCCCCTCATAATGTGCGTGGGGTACTGCAGCAAAAGGCTGAGAAATGGCTCACTGATAGTCGACTATTGAAATATGAAACTATCTTAATGGAAGCACCAGAATTAGAACTGAGAGTAACTGGTGCTCAAAATCCTACTCAATTTTTATATGGAGATCCTAGGGGTGAATTAAGTCACAGTTGCATTGAAGTAATAGAATTACAAACAAAGATTATACCTGATCTAGAACAAACTGAATTGAATTCAAAGGTTGTTTATATGTAATGAAACAAGAAGCAGATTATGGGAAAAAGATATATAACCCTCAGGAGTTAACCGAAATTCAAAAATTGGGGACCACTGTGGTAAATGGGAAGTGGATCCTTCTAGACAATAGGGATACAAGGAGAATTGCAGAGGACTCTGCAAACCAGACCAGAACTAAAACAAAACTTTTGGGTGATAGGTACAGTGTAAAAGAGATTAATGAAAACCAGTTAAGTATTCGAGCCACAAACAATAAGAAAGATCTTGATAGCTGTTCAGTGCATACCATTAATGGCACATCATGGATAAAAAGCAGGCACTCTGATCTTTTACCTGGTGACACAAATGTTAATGAATATGACCCTAAAATCAATATGTTTGAGAAAACTGAACGTATGTCATGTATTTCTACCAGCAAAACAATTTCTGCAATGAATGAAAGGATCCAAATAGATTTCACAGAACTACCGAAAGTTAGGAGATGCAAATATTTACTGGTAATAGTAGATCAATTAACTCACTGGATAGAAGCTTTTCCTACCACCAGAGCGACTGCCCAGTCAGTAGCTAAAATAATATTGGAACAAATTATACCATGATTTGGAATTGTAAAAGTATTTGATTCGGATCAGGGTACTCATTTTACATCAAAAATTATAAAGTTAATTACAGAAGCTCTGGGCATCACTTGGGAATATCACACTCCATGGCATCCACAAAGTTATAGACGGGTAGAGCGAATGAATCAAACCTTGAAACAAGTTACCTAAATTAATGATAGAAACCAAATTCTCATGGATTAAATGCTCACCCTTAGCCTTACTTCATATTAGGACTATGCCAAATTCAGAGACAGGCCTCTCACCTTTTGAGATGTTATATGGGATGCCATATTCCCAAGGTATGCCTCTAGGGCATCCATTAATAGAAGACATGACGATTCAACAATATATTAAAACTATTGAGAAAAACCTAAAAAAAAATTAAGAATAAAAAGAATGTTAGCCCAGACAACTCCTTTAGGATTTGCAGTACACAAAATACAACCTGGAGATAAAGTAATGATCAAAACTTGGAAGAAGGAAAGCTTATCTCCTAGATGGGAAGGACTATTCCTGGTATTATTGACTACGGAGACAGCTGTAAGAACTGCTGAAAGAGGATGGACTCATATTTCCAGGGTAAAAGGACCAGTTACAGGTGAACCCAATTAGAAGATCGAGTCAGCACCTGGAGATCTGAAGCTTCGCATACGATGGAGCTAAAATAAGACTGGACTTATTAAAACAGACCGAGTGACACCAATAGTAGTGAGATCCTGAATCATCTACATGAACCCTGTGTGTATGTACATATGTTAAAAAGTTGTAATACCTATGATTTTTGGTTTTAGACTGTTTTGCATAAAAACATAAATCAGTTGAACAAAGGAATTAGGAAAAAAAAAAGTAAAAGGGAGTGAGGGGAAAGCTGAGGATAAGTCCAAGTGAGGGCAAGACCGGGTTGGCCTCCATTTTTGCTGTTAAGAAGACACGAACCCGACCATTGGCAGCAACCCAATGGGTCCAGGGGTAAACAGAAAAATGTGCCATACCGGACCTCACTATGGTAGCTGGCTTTTTCTCCTCAATGTGTATGTTAGCCTCATAATAGCTAAAAGGAGTCAAAATGCTACCAACTCATATGACCCCTTTGAAAATAATGAGTTTGTTTTATTAACAAAGACTATAAGTAAAACCTTCAATTTAAGTCACTGCTGGGTTTGTGGGGGACCTTTGGGATTATCAAGCTGGCCGTGGGTCTCTATACCGCTTCCCCATCACAGATAGCAAACATGGAATGGCTGGAATGGCAATTTATGGTCCTGGTTACCTGGAACACCGTGGGTAAAACAGCTTTTATTTTATCTGTTGTGTACATTTGCTACTCCAATGTTTATACCATGTATGATTCCATGTTTTATTAAATTGATTCATTTAGTCATTCAAGGGATAAACGCAAACACGAATCAATTTAATAAAATGCGAGGGATTGTGAAGAATGTGGTGATTCATGTTAAAAATATAGTGACTTTAATGTGAGGAGCAGGTATGCTGCTGGTATTTTGCCATGTACATAAGTTAAAGGAGATTTACTGTGGTTTTGTTTTTAAAATGGTTCGGAGTTCTTTTTCTGTAAACACAGACTCCTATGGACTGCTATTGCGCAATGGAAAAGTACTGGAGGGACCCCTGTCAGAAGCCCCTAGCAACACCAGAAAGCCCAGGAAAGTCAAGAGACTCTACTGCGCATGTGCGGAGTGGGGAAGAACAAGGATGTCAAGATACCACCTACCTTCTCCACTGTCTCCGTAGGATGCTACATAATCCCTTGTGTCCGAGGATTGGTCCAGTGAAACCGCCTTGTCAAACAGATGCCTCCGGAACCACCCCCCCTATCTTGGCAAGATGCTGTTACTAGAGGAAGAGGGAGATGAAGATGCAAGAGATGACTTGTCATCAGAGAAAAGATGTAAAATCATGTTGTCAACACTCAAAATGTTCATAGAACAATACTCTTAAGAATATGCGAAAAGCAACAAGAGTATAAATAAAAACAGGGGGGAATTGTAAGGGAAAGAATGTTGTTTTCGCATAATAAGCCTGATGGGAAGGGCAGGAGCGATTCACCAAAGCAATCAACAAGAGCAATTCACAACCATTGAAATCCCTGGCCTAGGGCTAGAAGGCAAGTGGTCTTTTTGTCAAGTGTGATGACCCAGTACTTGGAACTGGCTTTAGATGGATGCAGATACCAAAAGACTTGGGGCAAACTTTTCCATCTTAGTAGGCTTGTGTGATGAGCTCATGCATATTAACTTATGAACACATACATGAAGGGGCGTATCGGTAGGCGGTTCGGGAAGTCTGTACACCCTGTAGTACTCAGCCAATGAGGAATCAGGGGAGGGAACTGGCGGTTGGGAGAAAGGGATATAAACCATTGCATGATGGCTGGTAGGCGCGTCCACTTGATGGGGGCGCTGGGTCTTGCAAGAACGTAATAAAGAGTGCTTCACACCGCATCCTGTCTGAGCTATGGATAATTGGCAACTGAGCGTTTCTCACACTGGGAAAAAAAAAAAAAAAAGATAAACCAAGAAAGAAATTCATAACAGTTAAGCAAAATCAAAGGCCAAACTAGGCTGAGCTGGCTGCTTTTGAAACTCACCTCACCCGACAGAAAGGGTCAGTAGTAGGAGAACAAAATTCGCAGCAGGGCAGGCTCCCAGAGATGGCACAAAGCTTGGTGCTCTGCCAAGGCACTGATGTGCTACCACACAGCTGGTACCAGCACAGGGCAACTGCCTGTCATTAACAGAACTAGTTTTACCGGGCTTGGATGACCCCTTTTATTACTCCCACAGCTCATATATTTTAATGTAAGGCCAGTTTCCTGGGATGGAGGATGGCTATTTTCTTTCAGTCCTAGTTATCATGAGCTCTGTGACAATTTGTGATGCTGAAGGGGTATTTTCTGTAGGCTTAAGTGTACTCAAAATGTGCACAACCCATCACTGTTTAGTTTCCTCTGCAGTCACATGTAGTTTTTATTATCGCCCTACTGATCTGAACAAGACTGTGACCCAGGACACAGCTGTAAACATCTCTGTGATACTTCTGGCACTACAGCATGGGCTGGCAGTCAGGGGTTTTAGGAGCCTGCCCCAAGGGGAATAAGCTCAGACAGTGATGGACAGAGGAGCTGACTTAAAATACGGGTGCGCAATGGTATGTGGTATACATGGGAGGGTCATGCACAGTAGCAATATTGAGAGCATGAAAATTATGGATATGGGAATAAGAAGTGTGAGAGAAAATAAATGTGGAATTTAACAGTAGAAGGTACTCTGGAGAAGAATAGAAGGTGTCTTAACTGATTAGTTTAGGTATGATTTTCTCTCACGTCTTCAGAAATTTATTAAAGCAGGTTTTGGGGCACATGCAGATGTAAGGGAAAGAATGTTGTTTTTGCATAATAAGCCTGATGGGAAGGGCAGGAGCGATTCACCAAAGCAATCAACAAGAGCAATTCACAACCATTGAAATCCCTGGCCTAGAGCTAGAAGACAAGTGGTCTTTTCGTCAACTGTGATGACCCAGTACTTGGAACTGGCTTTAGATGGATGCAGATACCGAAAGACTTGGTGAACCTGAATTTCGAACTTTTCCATCTTAGTAGGCTTGCGTGATGAGCTCATGCATATTAACTTCTCCGCCCTGGAGAAAGCCAAGGTTCATTTCCATGAACATGCGACGTATGAACACATACATGAAGGGGCGTATCGGTAGGCGGTTCGGGAAGCCTGTACACCCTGTAGTACTCAGCCAGTGAGGAATCAGGGGAGGGAACTGGCGGTTGGGAGAAAGGGATATAAACCATTGCACGATGGCTGTTAGGCGCGTCCACTTGATGGGGGCACTGGGTCTTGCAAGAACGTAATAAAGAGTGCTTCACACCGCATCCTGTCTGAGCCTTGATAATTGGCAACTGAGCGTTTCTCACACAGATAATAACCTTTGTAAGAACATGTGGAGCGCCAGGAGAGTGTACAGGCCCTCTCACCGAAACACAGGATTAATCCGCATGGGGCAGGATGTTTAGGGCTTCTGGAAGAAGTTGTGGTTCAACAGCAGGCCAGCAATACTCCCCTCCCCAAGCTGCAGGACCACCTGCTGGCAGTCTGTTGTGCATCCATCATCTTCCCAGCTGACTGTGCTCACTGAAGTCAGGTTTCTACACAGGCAAACAGCAAAATCTCCAAATCCAAGTGCTGTGTCTGATCAAGGAGATGCTCTGTGCCACATTTCTTCTTTTTTTCTTATTTTCTCTCCCCTTCAGAAATATCCAAGGCTTGAACTGCAGGCTACATGGAGCAAGGGAGAGGGAGCCAGCACAGGCACTCTGCTACCTGGTGCAGGATATGTCCTTAATGGATTCAGGCTCCAAGCTTTTTTTTGTAACAGTGATGATGTCACATTGGAGCTGGGGTGAAAAAGATTTCATCCTGCCTATCCTGATTTACTGTGTATCAAGTGGTGATGGTGGGTTTTACACCAATCACACCAACAGTCCTTTCCTTCCACCTTGCAATTCAGTGCCACTAAAGACAGATTCACCACTGACTTATAGTGCTTTAAAGGACGAAAATATTATTTTAAAAGCTTCAAACCCTCATTTGACACCTTATTTACACTGGCATGAAAGTATCATTAAGTGAAGAGCAACTCAAGTCTTGGTCCTTTTTTGTTTGTTTTTCTTTCCAAAAAAAAATGAATGCCTTTTAGTGCATGTAAAACCAGCAGTGCAGTAGATTTTAAAATGCATTCCAGGGAAGGAAAATCAGTTGTTCAAGTCTCAGAACACATTTTAGTCTCCTCCCTTTCTAATTGGAAGACAATTCATCAAAAATCAAAGCCCTGCTATACTAAGTATACATATATAACACACAGTTCTTACCTCAAAGCAACATTTGTGTGTACATTTTAATATTATGGTTGCAGAGCCTGTTGAAACAATAAAGCAGATTTGATAGCCACAGCCTTCTCTGTATGTGCATAAATAAAACCTCCCTGTGTTTCCTTTCATGCAGTGACTAACTGATTCAAAGAACAGTAGGAAAGTCTGTTTTTCTCTGCCCACTGTCCTCTGTTCTTGATATGAAGCAGAACACTCAGAGAGAGGTTCACCTCTACCGGTTTGGGAATACCAGGGGGCATTTTTATCAAAATTTCTTCATTCAATTCTTTAACTGCAGCTAATATTGTCTTTGTTTCACCAAAAACAAAACAAAACAAAAAAAGAGTTCAGAAGTTGGTAGAGGCGAGAAGAAAATTTCACAAATCTTATTTTCTTGAGTCATGATAGAAACACTGCAGCAATTACCTTTAATATCCATCAACGGACTGACTTTGGTGTTCATCATGGTAATGAAGCGACAATCAAGCACTGAAGGAGCAGCACTGTCACAATCTCAGCCCATCCACAGTGACTCCCAGGAAGCCCTCAGCATGGCCCACAAAAACCCTCCTATCCAGACCCCTGGTTGGCAGGTAGCTTGCTGCAAGGAAAGCCAGGGAAGTCCTTGCTGTTCTTAGATTGTTTGGGCAGACCAGGTCCCATACACCGAGGCATCCAGGCTTCTTTGCTGCTCCACTGATCTTCCTCTGACTGACTGGTTGTGCTGGTAGTTTCTGACCTTCTGCTCAAAAAGAAAAAAGAAGAAAGAAAAAAGAAAAACGAAAAAAGAAAAAAGAAAATTGATACAGCAAGGAAAGTCTGCATCAATGAGGAGCCTGTTGGGGCAGTTTGTCAGGGACTTGCCCCTTGCTTTGGTACATGCTCGCACACATACCCTCAAAAGCACAAAAGGGCTCCAAGTCCATAGAGGGAGAGAGCTGTCTTGTTTTTTCAAGACACAAAAAGAAGGCCTTTTTAAAATAACAGGTCATGGAACAACAGATAATGGTGACTTTAAGCTGTGGAAGGAGAAGGGTTAGTTGATGCCAGAGTGTGGTGGTGTGCTTCCCTCCCAGCCTGATCTGTATGTCCTGTAACTCTATTCAAGTGATAATCACCAGTGGTGATCCTAATAAATTTGTCTGGTCATGATGGCTGTATCCAACTCAAAGTGGATTTGGGGGAGACAGATAAAATACAATAGCCAAGGGCTAATTTGAACAATGTGCCCATCTAACCACGGTGCTGGTCAATGTCCAACTCAAGCCAAACCTGGAAGAAACTTAACTTCTGTAATCAATATGTAAATATAAGTTAATTATTTTACTCCATAAGTAGTGGACAGCCCAGGGCCTGTTGAGCTCTTCTGCATGGCAGCAGGCTGCATGGCAGGATCTCCCCTTGAGTCAGGATGCCTCTCAAGGTTACTCCTTGAGGTTGAGGGAGTCCTTGCTGCAACAGATTCTTCGTAAGTGACTAATAGCATGCTAAAATTTGAAATCCTAACTGATATAAAGGATTGATTGTGCTTTAGACATAAACCATTGACCAAGTCTGGGACTAGGAGTGGATAGAGCTGCACCTAGACTCATCTCTGAGAAGGAGTTTAGAAAGCAAAGGGGTCCTGAACCTCATGACTCAACGGAAAGGCCTCCCCGACAGTTTTGTCTGACTCTGTCCTTTATGCAGTAAATATCAACCTTGCCATCGAACCTTGTTAAACCACTGTTGCATCAAACTTTGCTAAATCACTGTTTTATATCAATAAACATATTGCTACTTCTCTCTTACGAGGGAAGTGTGTTACTCCATCCATGACACATCCAGCTCACAGCAAACATACTGTGTTATAAAGGCTGTCTCCTACTTTGTTATTTTGCCAGCTTGGTTTCTCAGACAGAGTTTTAGTATCAGTTTTAACTACTTCCAAGACTTTTTCCATACAGAAATGTAACAACCTGCTGCCTCCTCCTCACATGACACATAGATGTATCTGGCACTGCAAATAAATATCGGTACTACAGTCCAACTACTGTTTGAAGAAAATACAAAAATGGCATAACCTTATACTTAGAGCTGGGAGAAAATAATATTGTAATTCTCATGAGTTTCAAGATACTAAGCGCTCGAAGGAGGTGGCCAGGTAAGGCTAAATCTTGCTTATGCTTCTTGTGTTAAACTGTAAGGAAGCAGTACGTTTGGTGCCAGAAAAAAGTTGCTCTGGGGCAAAGTCCTTCCTTAAATTTCTAACCTCTGTTTTAAAGACAAATTTGATAAGTAGATGTGTCTAATTTAACATGCTGTGAACTGACACAGGCAGGACACAGAAACAACCACAAAACCATGGATGAAATGCACAGAGTAAATTTATTCTCATTACCTCACAACTCTGGAGGTTCTCCACAGCAGCACATGGGCAGAGGCACACATGCAGGGACACACGCACCATGGAGTGTGGTCCTCGCTAGCCAGAAAGAGGAGAAGAAAAAAGAATTTTGAACCTGCTGCTTTTCCATGTATATCAGGGATTTTTGCAAGCATAGTTTTCCACTGCGCTTTGATCTTTCCCACAGCAGGGCAGGAACCTCAAGGATGTTCAATAAGATGCCTCTGAGTCTATCACAGGCCTGTGTTATCTAAATGCAGACATTCTACCCATCACGCACACAAAGCTAAACAACAATTAGTATATGTGGTTTTTGACACCCCAGCTGCAAGTCACTTGAGCATGTTTACAATCCTCCTCATCAACCTTCCATTGTATTCCCACATTAAACCCAACCTCTACTTGTATTTGTGATTACCCAAGGTGGTCCATTCTTGTTTTAGGAAGCTGAAGTACTTCTTCCTCATCCAACTTCTTGTACTTTTTTCCTTTGACTCTTCGTCCTGTGACATCTCTTTTTGGCCTAAAACAGGCTAAAAGCCTTAACTTTGGAGATGCTCTCTATCCCCTCTAGCATCCTGCCAGCAGTGTTTCTGCTCATATGTTAGCTTAGTGATCATCTGCTTTACAGGCACCCTACCTAACAAGGGTTTGGTCCAGGACTCAGGTTCCCAAGGGCTGCCAAGGTCCTGAATATGTTCTTCCCTTGTTCCCTCAATTTCTCAGTGTATAAAGCAGTAATATGTTATTACAAGTTCCTTTAGGGGCAATTCTAATAATCTGAAATATTTCTTCTTACCAGTCCTTCCTCTTTTAAAAATCTCCATCATGGAAAAAAAAAGAACAGGGACAACTGTAGAGAAAATCTTCTTAGCAGATAATTTTGTTGCTCAATTTATGTTCACGAGAGTGCTGAAGAAACCCATAAAACCATGGAATTGTGACCCTTCCCTTACATTTACAGCTTTGAAATAAGAAAGCATGCAGGAGGATGTGTGGTTGAATCCTTCCACACATCTTTCAATTTGTGGTTGAATCTTTCCATCCATGTGGAATTAAGAAGTGGGACCACAACTTCAGAAATCAATTTAACTACCCATCCCAACACACTGCAAAGGGTTTCAGAGCCAAATGTGCCCTTTCCTGAGGCTGGCACTACTTCTGATGCAGCTGCAAACTTCTCTCCCAGGCCAAGACATTCAAAATCCATTTGAATTCTAGTATTTTGTTGCCAAATGGTTTGGGGAAAACAGCATCGATGACTTTTATCTTTGATTCATGGAGTTATGGTCCTGGTAAGTCTGCAGTCTCCTTAAGAAATTTTGTTTAGAAACGTACGCACTAAGTTCATCCGTCTTCTTGAAGAGCTTTAGCATGTTTTTTACCCTCAGGAAGATATGATAGGTAAGTCCTGAAAGGATGTCATCACTAAGAAGATGAAACCACTCCCCAGCTTTGAAACCCCTTGCTGCCAGTCTGGTATGAAACAGAAAGGGTCTATATGAAGGGAGGATGGCCAGATGGGTTGGAGTGGAGCAGTCCTGGTTATTATTTGGTCCTACAGTTTTTCCATTCACCACCACCAGCCATGTCTCCCAGCAGCTGCAGGCTGATGACTTCTGTAGCGGTAGCCATCTGCTCCAAACGGTCTGAAACTGTTCCAAGAGGTTTATGGGGTCTCCTCAAGTCAGAGGCTGTTGGGGCTTTCTATTCAGGACCAGCAAAATCAGCAAGGCGTGCAAGGCAGAGCCAGACCCTCTGCTGTGGGCAGCCAACAGGTACCTCCTGGTCCCAGGAGTAAGTGCTTTTCCTGTGTGTGTAAGACTCCTTGACTCTTGTCAGCCTGAGGTGTGGCATGACCCGACAAATTTTTCTTCCTCTTCTTTCAAACGAAGGTTTCAAATGTAAACTACTAGCACAGGCTGTGTGTGTTAATTGGAACAAATAAGGTATCAGGTACCTGGAAGACATGCTACATGTTCAAACTGCAGCCAAAGCCCAGCCTGTGCCAGGTAACGTAGCCCCAGGAGACATGAACAGAGCTGGCAAGACTGGAGCTACGCCTCTTAGCAGGTCACACCACGTTACTGCTTCTGCATTTCCTCTTGCCCTCTGTACGGTGCTGCCAGTGGGAAGTTAAAACCATGGTGAGACAGGGCTCACAGAGGCATAAATGCCTTTAAAGAGATACCTTCACTGGTAGGTAGTAAAATCTCCCCACTGTGATAAATTTCCACGCTACAAGGGGGCTCTTGTTGTTGTGTGTCCAGTGTGAAAAGCACTGCTTTTTAGTATCAGCACCGCGCTCAAAAAACCATAAAGCTACACTTCAGCCTGGTGGCTGGGTTATGGCTGTATCTCTGTGAAACAGCGTAATAACGAAATTACTATTTCTTTCCAACACTGCGGTGAAGCAATTTTCTGTTTGCTTCTTAAAAATTGGATTAGTGAGCTCCAACATAAAGCAAAGCTGCCCTACAGGAGGTCTAACCTAATATATATACACAACACAGCATGGTAACTGAGCACAACATAGCAGGTATCGCTGCAGCCTTCGCACCGCTGCAACCACAGACACCGCCCGGGGTACGGGCACAGGCTCCCGGGGGCGCGGCACCGTCTGGGCCAGGGCGCGTCCCTGCAGCGCGAAACGGGAGCAGACGCCGGGGGGGCTGTGCTGGGCCCGAGCCCGCAGCTCCCCCGGAGGTCCCGGGGGTTTGGGGCGCCCGCCTTCCCGGCGCTCCGCAGCAGCCTCGGGGCGCGGAGGCCCCGCTCTCTGCTGCCGCCTGACCCTGCCGGCACGCGCGCTCCAGCCCCGGCCCCGCCGCACGGGCGAAGGGACCGCACAGACACCCGCCGCGCAGCGGCCCAGGCCCCCCGGCTGTCGGCTCCGGCTGCGCATGCTCAGAGCCCCTGCCGGGGGGGCTGCGTGCTCGCGTGCTCGGGGGGGGGGGGGGGGGGGGGGGAGAGAGAGAGAGAGAGAGAGAGAGAGACGGGCGGTGCGCGCGGTGCGCATGCGTAGGCGCCGTGGCCGCTGCCCAGGGGCACAGGGGGTGGCTCGGGGGGCGCGGCCTCCCCGGAGGGCAGCGGAGCGGCCTGCATTCCTGCCTCACCATGGGCCATCAGAAGGGGATTGCCGGCGGTGGGAGCCCGCCTCCTCGCGGGTTGCAGCTGGGCTTGTCGGGGAGGAAGGCGGGCCTGCCCTCCCTCCGCGGGTTGTGCTGCCGGGCCTCTACGCGGGGGCTACGGCCAGCGCCGGGGCGGCTGCTGCTGGAAGCCGCCGAGGAGGCAGGCGGGTCATTTCATCGGGGTGGCGTCGGTGTTCGGCCTCGCTCCCTGAGAAGAGGGGCGGTGCTGAGGAAGTTAAACGTTACACGCCGCGTTGAGGGAGGGCAGCAACGCGGGAAAGGCGCCGGCACCCCTCGGCTGCTGTAGGAGCTGAGGGAAGCCCCCTCCCGCGGAGAGGCGTGGGAGCAGGGTGGTGGGGCGCCCAGCCAGAGAGACCTCCCCGTATCTGCTGGCTTCGGGTGTTGGCGTTACTGCTAGAAGTGCTGCGTCCTTTAAGTATGGCTCTGGGGTAGAGAGCTCTTTGACATTGTGTATTCCTGTTTTAAGAAATCATGGAGTGTACATAGTCCCTTCTGTTTCCTGTTGATGTAATCCTGTGTTGAAGGGAATTACAGAATGGTTTGGGTTGGAAGGGACCTTAAACATCATCTATTTCCAACCCCCCTGTCATGGGCAGGGACACCTTCCACTACACCAGGTTGCTCAAAGCCCCATCCAACCTGGCCTTGAACACTTCCAGGGAGGGGGCAGCCACAACTTCTCTGGGTAACCTGCTTCAGTGTCTCACCACCCCCACAGTGAAGAATTTCTGCCTTACGTCTAACCTAAATCTACCCTCTTTCAGTTTAAAACTGTTACTCCTTGTCCTATCACTACACCCTCTGATAAAGAGTTCCTCCCCATCTTTCCTTTAGGTCCCCTTTAAGCACTGGAAGGCTGCCAGAAGGTCTCCCAGAGCCTTCTCTTCTCCAGGCTCATCAACCCCAACTGTCTCAGCCTGTCCTCATAGGGGAGATGCTCCAGCCCTCTGATCATCTTCATGGCCTCCTCTGGACTCACCTGAGCAGGTCAATGTCCTTCTTATGTTGGAGCTGAACACAGTACTCCAGGTGGGGTCTCATGAGAGGGAAATAAAGGGACAGAATCACTTCCCTTAACCTGCAAGCTACACTTCTGTTGATGCAGCCCAGGATACGGTTGGCTTTCTGGGCTGTGAGCACACATTGCTGGCTCATAGTCAGTTTTCCATCCACTAATATCCCCAAGTCCTCTGCAGGACTGCTCTCAATTTGCTCAGCCTGTATTTGTACTCAGGATCACCTTGACCCATGTGCAGGACCTTGTTGAACTTCATGAGCTTTGAACAGCCCCACCTCTCCTGCCTGTCCAGGTCCCTCTGGATGGCACATCCCTTCCCTCCAGTGTGTCGACCACACCACACAGCTTGGTGTCATCCATGAACTTTCTGAGGGTGCACTTAACCCCACTGTCCATGTCTCCAACAAAGACACTAAACAGCACTGGTATCAACACCTAACTAATTAGTAAAAGTGTTCTTAGGGTTTTTTTTCCTATGGCTGCTGTCCTCTAATTCCCTCTTTCCCTTACTTGCCATCTGCCCCATCAGGGAAATCACTGAGGAGCAGAGATGTGCCTGGCTAAGGGTTGGGCTTTCTTAAAATGATAGCCTCTACAAAAAGTACCAACTCGGCCTTTTGGCTTTCAGTCTGGCAGTCAAAAGGGTTTCTGTTACTGTCGCTGTGAAGACTCTGCTTTCCTTAGCTTGGAAGCTGGTTTGTGAGTAGGGTCTGGATAACTAGCACTACCAATGGCTTGCAATTTACAGATAACAGATGTCTTTAGTTAACTGTTCATGCACTGCCAATTTGTACTTGTCTGTGATTTGGAAGATGAGATGTGAAATGCCTAAAAAGTGTGCTTCTGGTAGACACTGTGAATTTGAATCTGCCTTTGCCTGCTTTATGTGAGATTAGTCTCTAAGAGAAGGAGTAAATGAGGGCTGCAGCTGTTGTGGGTGCTCTGAGTAGATGTTCCCAAGTGTCATTGATCATATTTGAATTTCAGAGCTGCTCAGAGGTTCTGAATACAGTACTAAAATTGCAGTTGATACTGTGTTTTACAACACTTTGCTAATTTGTTGTTGTAACCTGTCTTAAGTACTTCTTCAGACTCCTTCGAAACTTCAGTGTGTGGACACGTGCAGAAGATTAAATTAATGGAGGCTAACTATGTCCTATTGTTTTAAATTAATGGAGGCTAAGTATGTCCTCTTGTTTCAAATTTGATCTGCATATGAAAGTTAGTATGACAGAGGATTTTGTCCTAGGCCCAAGGCTGCTTCAGAAATTGTTTTGCATCCAGTCATGTCACATGACTTCAGTATGACCTTGAGCGAGTTGATAACTTGCTTCTTAAATAGAACTGGTATAATTGTTTAATTTTGTCAAAGTTTACTCTAACTTTTATGAGGTGCCCTTCTGCTTCAACAGGTGCTATGTGATGTTAGTTACCAGCTATTCAAAGAAGGGTGTATTGTCTACTTTCATGCTCCTGGCAAGACTACAAGACACCACATGTTGCAGGGCTTCCTATCCTTTTTCATTTGTTGTGATTTAATCCCAGAGGGCAATTGAGCACCACACAGCTGCTCACTCTCTCCTTGCCCCTTAGGGATGGACAGGAGACAATATAACAACAGACTCAGGAAATGCAACAAGGATAGGGAGGGATGACTCACCCATTAAGGTCAGGGGCAAAAGACATAATTGATTGGGGAAGAAAAGAATTTGTGTAATTTGAACACCACCACCAATTTACCAATCAAAATAGAGTAGGACAGTGAGAAATACAACCACATCTTAAAAAATACCTTCCCCCTACCCCTCCCTTTTTCCCTGGCTCAGCTTTTCTCCCGATTTCTCTACATCCTCCCCACTCTGTGGTACTGGGGAATGGGGATTGTGGTCAGTTCATCACCTGTGTCTTTGCTGCCCCTTCCGTCTCAGGGGGAGGACCCCTCACACTCTTTCCCTGCTCCAGCGTGAGGTCCCTCCCATGGGATACAGTCCTTCACGACCTTCTCCAACGTGAGTCCCTCCCATGGGCTGCAGCTCTTCATGAACTGCTCTAGCATGCGTTCCTGCTGCGGCTCCAGTCCTCCCAGCAACAGACTGTTCCAGCACAGGCTTCTCAGTCTTCTTTGGGTGCAGCCACCTGCTCTGGTGTGGGGTCCTCCACGGGCTGCAGGTGGCATCTGCTCCACTGGTGACCTCTACAGGCTGCAGGGGCACAGCCTGCCCTCTCACCACGGGCTGCAGGGGAGTATCTGCTCTGGCACAGCTCTCTCTGTCCTCCGCCTTTCTTCTACTGACCTCAGTGTTTGCATAGGTATCTCCTTCACAACTCCAACTCCTCCTCCCAGGTTCCCCTTCTTAAATACATTATCGCAGAGGCACAGCCACTGTCCCTAATTGGCTCAGCCTTGGCCAGAGGCAGATCTGACTTAAAGCCAGGAGAGCTTCAAGAAGCTTCTCACAGGGAGCCAATCCTGTAGCCCCTTCCCCACTACCAAAACCCTGCCACACACAAACCCAGCACAGATATACTTTTATGTTCTTCATCCCTTGTGTATCCACACTGTTGCTTTACGAATGCCATGCATTTTTTATGCAAGATTCAGAGAATAAGAATAGGACATAAAAGTGAAAAGCAGTAGGAAGCTCACTGATAGCAGCAAAAATGACTTCTGTAATAAACATGCCATAGTATTTTGAAAATGAATTTGACACTAACCTCACTTAACACATGCTAGCCAGAGAGAAAGCTAAAAGAAAATAATTGTAATAGGATACTAAGAAATACATTCATCAGTGGGCAATAGATTTAAATTTTCTTCGGTGTAGAAATACCGAGAAGCTTTACTGAGCTTGGTGCTGTTGTAATTCTTTTATGAAGTAACTTAAAATGTAAGCCTCAACTGCTACTCATGTTGGTAATTTTTCCAGCACACCCTTTTAGTTACATGTAATTGTAGTGACTTTTGAGAAATTCCCGTTAAAGGAAGAAATGGCAACAGTGCAGTGTTTTGACTTTGGCATGTGTCTTTGTATGTTTGGAAGAAAATCTATTTAGTACATATTAAGTGATTAGGAAATTACATTAGAAAATATTGTATGTTAGCGATTCCTAAAAACTCACTTTCTGTTCTGGTGGCTTGTGCGTTGGTGTTTAAGGGAAATTCTGTCTACTGCTGGTGGATATTGTTAGGCCTTTTACACCTGTTTGTAGAAGGTGTCTAATCTTGTTTGCGTTTGACCAAACCTGGTGGAATTTCTGTTTGGAGAAATGGGTAGCTTACTTAAAGCCATAGTGATCCCTGTTTGGTCAGCTGACTTTAACTTTAGATGTAGTGGAAGACCTTATTTGACAGCTCTATCTTCCAGGTGCTGCCATGTATTTGGCTGCGTAAAGGCTTTCTAAGCATTCCTCACATGTAGCTAGTTTCCTTTAATCGTATGTAGCTATAAAAACAAAACCCATTGTTCAGTACTATGTACAAGAAGACTAACTTTTTTTTTTTTTCCCATGTGGTACAACTGAATAAGCCCTAAAATCCTAGCTGAAAGAGGATTGGGAGTTTTCTTGTTCATCCAAATTGAGTTATGTTTATAGGATCTAAGGCTTAACTGTTGGCTGTCTGACATGCAAAAGCAATTGTCTCTGGTCAGTAGTGAATGCAGAAACAGCTGGTTGGACAATGGTGTTTCATCTGCCATTCTGAAGTATACAAAATTGTCTTTAAACATGCTCAGTTTTAACCAAACAATTAAAAGATTCTGTAACAAAGTGGTCAAGACTTGCTGTACTCTTTATTTCTGAAACAAGTCAATCCGGTCTTGTTTCTCTTCCTCAGAGTCCCAATTTCAGTCATTGCTAGCTGGTCCATTATATCTTTATGTAACACCGTCACAATGCCTGCGGTAAAAGCAGTAAAATTTCACTTTCCTTTGCTAGAGGTTTAACTTTGTGAGCACAATGCTATGCAAATAGGCAACGGGCCGGCGTACCAATAAATACGTCATTGCAGATTCATTGAAAACTGCCGAGGAAGGCATCAGAAGAAACAGGTATGAGCATGGCTTAGGACTAGTGGAGAGGTTCCTTATGCAGGATGTAGTGTTGACGTTTGCTGTGGATGTTGTGAAAGGATAAAATATTTTTCCTGCTTTTTAGCAAACAGATGTGATCTAAGTAGTAAATGGTTATTAAGAAATTGCTTATGGGAGGGACTTCTGCGCCATCTTTTTGGTGATCTGGCTGTTTTTAAGTTGTGCTTATTAGCTCCCCATGCCTCGAGTTCCTAAATGTTGTCAAGTAACAATGTTAAGCTGAGCAACTTGAAACTCTGAGTCCAGCTGATTAATAATGTCTTAATTATAATTGAGACAGGTTTTACTTTTTTTTTAAGAACAAAATCTAGCATTTTAGACTCAGATTTGTTTCTAGAACTTATTATCAACCAGCCTGGATTAAATAACAGAAGATTCTTAGTTACCTCCTCACCCTCTCCTTTATTTTTACTTACATATGCTGATACACTCTGCACCATAATTATACTTGACTTAGTTTTAAGTAGCAAGCGTTGATGTGTGTTTGTCATTCTTAGAATATGTGACTGGCTGTTCAATAAAATTAGGCTTGGTGATCTAATTTAAAAGTGCATTTTGATGTGCTTAACAGTTTTGCCCGCTTTTTCGTAGCTGGAGAGTACACCACAGAAATAACCTTGATTCTCTTTCTCAGCTATCAGTAACCTTTCCTCTTTGAGGTTACTTTTAATTGGAAGATATAAATTATTTGCCAAAATAATCTACCTCTTGCGGCATAAATTTACAAATCACTGTTACAGCTTTATTCTGTATATAGAATAAACTGTCAGGTTAGTTATTTAACACTAGATTCTTTTGACAGTAGAAAATGCTATTTTTTCTTTTGGGTTAACTTTTACCAACTTTTTTTTTTTCTTTTTTGGTTCTTTATTTAGTTGTGCAAGTGCCAGCTTTCTCATCTGGAGAAGTTGTAGAGGGCAGACTGTGGTGCCAGTAGGTAAACTGGTTAGATGACTTGGGAGTTGCAGTATGATGTGTGGCAAAGCATGTGAAACAGTGGTGTATCATAAAACAGATTCTTGATTTATCTTAAACTAACAGCTAGAGATGCTTAGTTTGGTGGAATGCTTTTTAGACCTTTGATACTCTTGTCTAACAAAATGTGTTTCTTGATCCCATCAGAATAAGAGTTGAATTCACCACAACTGAAATGTGTATGATGAATTTCCATATATGTTGAAATGGTGATGGTTAAAAAAATTGCAGGGTTCTTTTACAACTTCTCTCATTTGTTTTTGTAATGCTAGGAGTCTCTGCAAAGGATTGCCTCTAGTGAAGAAAAATGGTGAAATTCACAACTTCATTGATGCAATGAAAAATGTTCAGGTATATATATTAAGGCTCATAGGTTGTAGCTGAGAGGGGAGCAAATTTCCAGTTTTGTCAGTCTCAAACTGTTTTGGTAGTGTGTAAGGGATGGGCTATAAGAATCAGGTTTAAAATATATCTTCATGTTGGAACCAGATAGAAAAACATTTTATTTTTAAAGTCTGTCTCTAGTTGAAAGGTATGGTAGTTTTGTTTTTCATGTGAAAAGCTATTGTAGGATTTGATTTGTATGGAAGAGAGAATCTGGATTGTGATACAAGATCTCAAACTCCTGTTAGTTGGAAGTAGTCTATCTTTTTTAGACCTCTACTCTGCTTGGCAGACTGAAAAATGAGACCATCCTGATACTTGAGAGAAAATTCTTTGCTCTTTCTGTTTTCAGTAATTGCAAATTGTTGGGCTTAAGTCAGAGCTAATTTTTAGAGTGCTACACTAGGATGAGGTTTAGGTTCCTTTGGGCTATCAGTAAGCCATAAATTGTTTCGTGTTTAAGCTGAGCCAAATAAACTGCAGAAGTTGAAATCATTCAGCAGATCTTTAAACTGGCTTCTTGAGGGCAGTTTTTAGTGTCAGATGAAACCATTTGAAACTGGTTAACTACCTCCTTACAAACATCTAGCAGTCCATATATAATTGTGAGAGGGAAACCAAGGCCTTTTGGCATGGAACAAAGTTCCCAAGTATGTTGGTTCTGTGCAAGTTTGAGTATCAGAATTTTCATGGATTTTGGTCTTAAGTGTCCTGATGTAAAGTCTGCTTAGGAGGTGTCCATCATTCCTAATGTTTTTTCCCTTTTGACAAGGTGAGGAGCAGTGGTCATGGCAAAGCATGCTTGGGCAAACAACGTGATCTTCAGTGTAAAAGACTAGTCTGCATTGTTTCCCATACAAATTGCAGCAGTTTCAATTCTCTTCTCAGATAATCTCTTCTAATGCAGTCACTGATTTGGAGAAAGAATTTGATGGTCTGTGTTCTGTGTTGGTAAAATGAAGTGGTGTATGACCAGCAGTATTCAATGAGAAGAGGCTTAGAAGCTTCATACTCTGCAGGTAACTATATCTGTAAATTTCTGCAGCTGAGTAGAAGCAGTTTTAAGCTGCTATTTTAAATCTCAACTGAAAGTGAGATTTTGATAGTGTTGCAAGAGATACAGTAAGTGTAAGGTAAATGTTGTCTGTGATATAGGTACTTCTCTGGTCCCTTCTTCTAGGCTACTTCATGGTCTCTAGCATATTTATGTTCTCAACGTTATGTAGAAAGGAAGTGGTATTACCTGTAGAGGTTACAGGTGGAGAGTGGCTGCACAGAAGCAGACTTAGCTGGTTGGGGATAAAATAATTTCATTTTTCAAGGCTACTGCTACATTAAACAGTATCAGTTCATTGATAAAGTGCAGTTCTTTAAGTAGAAATTGTGGTGCACACAGGTGTAAGCATTCTTTGCTTCTGAAATCCTGATGTTGGGAGAAACAGGCCATAGAATGAAATCTAGCTTTTAAGTCAGACTTCATCACCAATTCAACTTTTTCCCCTTTGAATTAGAGGATGTGCCATGTATCACTGTGCACTTGTCAAGCTCAGTGAAGTTCTAGTTAACACAATGTGTCAGAGGTAATAGCCTTGACTAGATAAGGTAGTAAGTTGTTACAAATGCATAGTAAAGTCATGGAGTTCTAGGACTGGTAGTTTATAAACCACTTTTTTGATGTGAATACATCAGTTATCTGTACTTTTTGCTTTTGCTTCAGAATCAGGTTGACCAGTGTTTAATGCTCTAGAGAGTTCTGAGGATCTCCTGAAACTTGCTATGCAGTCACTGAACCTGAAGGAGCCTGCAGAATTCTTAACGGCAGAATATTGAACAGATGTGCATAAGACAGATTTGATATTTGTCTTAATTTGAAATATCCTTTGCATTACTGTACTGGACCCTGCCAACTTACCCAGAATACCAAAAGTGAGGGTAAAGATGCATGTAAAAATACATGTAATGTTCTGTTGAGGAGGCCAAGTCAAGCACTAGTCTTGAATTTTTACACAATGTCTAATACACTAAGTTTTTTCTTATTTAAAGTGAGGGGGGAGGGAAAGGAATGCCTTCTCCTGTACAACTGTTAGTGTTAAGCAAACTTGCACTGATATAAGTAAGTAAACCCAGAAAGTGAGGGTGAAATAAATCTCTCTAAACCAGAACCAAGACTTGCAAAATGTGTGGTGGCCAGCATTCAAAGCTGCAGCAAGTGATCTGTCAGTTGCCCAGGGCTCTTACGTGGCACTTGCACAGACTCTGTATTCTAGCTGCAGCCATCCATGGATGAC